>NW_005054363.1:2633726-2683726 GCF_000277835.1 Geospiza fortis
CAAAAAAACCGTAAAAAAAAAACAAAAAAAAACCAAACAAAAAAAAAAAAAAAAAAAAAACGAAACAAAAACAAAAGAAAAATACTTTTAAACATCTTCCTATGTTATGGGTTATTCACGTTTTGCAATGTATTCCCAGTAATTTGCAACTTTTGAAAGCCGGGCATTGTTCATCTCAATTTATTGAAATGCGCAGATATGTTAAATAGGAAGGGAAAGAATCCCAACCCCAGTGGCTTCTGTTTGGCTGCATATGCAAAAGAGGGCAGCTTGACTCTTCCCTCGGCGTTTGTTAGTCACATCCTCTTGGCCATTGTTTAGCTGTTTGTGCTGGGAATCCAATTTATTTAATGGTAAAGAGCCAGGGGTTGTTTGGTGGTCTTTGGTTTTGGTTTTATTTTTCTTATTCCACTCATTTTGAGCTGATCTGAGAAAGCAAAAAAAAAAAAAAAAAAACCAAACCAAAATACCATGCCAAGGGGTAGCTCTCGAAGGGAGCTCTAGTTGCCTTGAGAGAGGGATGAGGATCTCCTAAATTCCTGAATGGCAGCCTACAAAATACACAGTGTTATTACACTTCCTTATTAATTTTTGTTTGTATATTTTATTTTTGAAGATCTTAAAACTCATCCTGTGGATAGATGGTGAAAACTTGGCTGTTATTTCAGACGCTGGGCTGCATGTACAGTACTTCTTTCCTTTCTGTAAGCCTTAGGAGGTGGTCCCCTGGCTGCTGTAGGTTGCCTGTTTCTTGAAAATCTGAGTCCCCCAGAAAAACTGTTTATAGCAACAGGCCTGTTTCCAAAGTCGGGGGGGAAGGAGGGGCCATCGCTTTCAAATTACTTTTTTTTTTTTTTTTTTTTTAGGGAAACAGAAACAAATAGGTTCTTTGTGAGAAAGGTGTGAGCTGCCTAAATTGGGAAACTGTCCCGTCTTTGAAAGTTCCCAAATCCCAAAATTATTTTATTAAAAAGGACATCGAGGAACAAATTTCTGATGTTGTTATGGCAACAGAAATAGTTGGGTGGCAATGTGGGTATCCAGAACGTCAAGATTGTAAGAAACCAGCAAAATAAGAAGCGTGTTGTATTTGGAAAAACAAATTGAACGGTGGTGGCCAAGTCTTACACTTCTTTCATTCAGTGTAATCCCCAATTTCTTCTGTCCAGCCATGCCGACAGTGCCTTAGCGAAGGTGCCAGCAAGTCATTACAGTATTTATTGCCCTTAAATGCGACCTGAGATTTCAGTTTGTTATTTTTTGCCGTTGACATACTAGAAGGATATTTCCTTGTGTTTTATATTTACTCCTTCTTCTGTGCCTCCAACTTTTTTTTCTTTTTCTTTTCTTTTTTTCTGCCTTTCTGTAGCGACACGTGCTCCAATCCCTTTTTGTCCCCGCGCTCCCTAACTCGCCTGCCACAGGACCGTCGGAAATCCCCCTGTAAAAACAGCCGGACGTATTCCCCTTAAACTTCCGCGATATTAAACTTTCACCACCCGCTTTCATTTCGTTCTAGCTGAGGGAACCCTGAAACCGCAGCCCCGTATCCCCTAGTTTAGACACAGCCAAAGTATTTGAGAAGCTCGCGGGTCCCTACTGTAACACGCTTCAGGGACCTTTTGTACAGCAGCCGAATGAGATGAATTTGCCAAGTTTCAAATTTCAGGGGCAGGCAAGACATTTGTAAGTCGGTGGTTTTGTTATTCTGGAGAAGTTCTTTGATTTGTAGGCGCTTTTTTTTTCCCCTCTTACCTTACTTTTAATAAAAAGGAGATGGAGTGTGACATTAAACAATTTTACAGCATTAGCAGCTTTGAGCTGTAAACAAAAACAAACGAATCCCGCTTACTTTCAGGCTCAGAAGTTTGCTGTCAGTCGGTCCTAAACTGAGGACTCGATCCTACGGGACGTTATTCAAGCGAAACACGGCTTGAAGTCTCGGAGAGTTGTGTCTGAGTAAGTACCCGGGAATCAGCCCCTCTGCCTGCAGGAAAGGAGAAGTGCTGGTTATCTCCTTTTAAAGTTCTTTAAAAGAATGCGGTCTTTTAAAATGCTGTCGCAGACTTCATCCTAAAGCTTTTGATTTGCTTTTAGATTGCCTTGCTAAGGCAGGGTTCCTGATGCAAAAACTGGAGAGAAAAAGAGAAATTAATGGGTTTTTTTAGTAAGGCTGGTTTTTTTTTTCTTTTACATTTAAAAACATCTCCTCCTCCAAATAAAACAACCCCAAAAAACGTTTTTTCGAAGCATCTGATCTTAATTTGATGTGGTTTTTGTTTCAAGTTTCTTTTAAAAATTAAACCATATCTCACTCAATGATTTGAGCTTCAATTTTCAACATTTTACAATGTAAGATTACTTGACATTATTTAATTGGACATGAGGGTGTAATACAGGAATTTCCGTTATGTGATGGATTAATTGTTTTCCTAATACTTTAAAGGCTGAGATCCAAACATTTTTCCATTCTATTGCAAAATTAACTGCAATAAATCTGTCAGACCCAATTATTCATTTAAAACATTCCACACTGATTAAATCTGCACATTTGCCTGCGTGCAAGTGCGAGCGAGGGAGAGGAGGTGTGCGTGGAGGGGGGAGTCCAGGTTTATTCCCTCTCCTTCTCAAAACGGCAGTGGTGTTGGAAACGAGTCCTTTAAATTTAATCTGGAGAATGTGAATAGCTAAATAGTCTAACGAGAGGATGAAGAATATGTGGATGCACGTCCCTGAGCCTCCCTGATACATCTCCTCCTCGTTGCCAGCTCCGGACAGGCAGAAGCGTCACATTTGGATGCTTGATGCTGTTTGAAAAGATCATATTTTACTTCTAGCGCCGGTGGGGTTCTTGATTTTTGTTTTGTTTTGTTTTGGTTTTTTCCTTCAATTTGTTGATGTTTTCAAAGTCTCTAAACAAAGTCAGATGTGTTAACAGTCTTATTAACAATGTTAAAATGGAATTAACAGCTTGTGGATACCTCAGGAGTACAATAGCATGTCAGCCTACCCTGCCCCCTTATAAATCGCGTCCCGCTGTCTTTCTTTTGTTTCGTGCCCAATCAGCAAACTAAAGTTTTGTTGAGACAGAAGGGCAGTTCAAGTGTTCCTGCTCCGGCGGAGGAGGAGCGGCGGTGGGCTTTCTGCGAGGCCCCGGCGAGGCCCCCATGCGAGCGAGCGAGGCAGCGAGCGGGGAGACGGAGCGACCCCCAAACCTGCGGGCAGGGCTCTGCTGACCCGCCTGCCTCTCTGACCTCTGCCGTCCGGTTTTGTCAGTTTAAAAGGCTTTGCCGAGGTTGTAGTTTACTTTTATGGGCCTTTCAGCGCGGCTACAAAAGCTTTTGTTTATTTTAGATGTAGCGCGGTTCAGATTTCTATTAATCTTCATATAACTTCGGTGGCTTTTCCTCTTCTGTAAGGGTTCGTCGCTGAAATGGTGCCGTGCGTGGTCTGAGGCAGCCAACATCGGCTGGGTAATTACAGCGAGTTTGGGGACTTTCAGAAATAATTTGCCTCTGAGAGTGGAAATTAGCACCAACACATGCTGTTGTTTAACTCGATTTCACCATCATTTGGGCTCAGCGCTAAGAAAAGACTTTTGTTTTACCTGTTACTTGCTTGAGTTTTTACTTTTTTACAGTAGAACTCTTCAGAAGTGTCGCCCAGCCAATTTCAGCATTCAGTGCAGAGCGAACATTTAAGACGATCTAAATTTTTTCATGTGTCTAGAATTACCTTGGGTTAATTTGCATAGAAAATTTATAGGGAAGTCTTTAGTGTTTTCCTTTATGGTAATTATATTTTTACTCATTTCCTCCAAGAATCTCCAAGTATTTACAGTTCCCACCCCACTTGGCTCCCTGGCCTCGCAGCTGCCCACTGGACAGGGAGCTGGAGATGCATCTGCCCTCTGTGGTGCCCCAAAGCAGGCAGTCTCAGTGTCCAAAGGCTGCTGTCTGGAGCACTAGTTTTGTCTCTGTCAGCCCCTCATACTGTGCCCTCTCTGAAGTAATTTGGCCAAGCTGGACTATGCTCTTCTCCTGCTGTCCTTGGGCTTCCCAGTGCTGGCTCCCACTGTGTCCCCTTGTGCATCCCATAGATCCAGGTGCTCTGCTTTTGCTTTCCATGTGGTAGCAAAGGGATGCTTGGTGTCCAGTGTCGCAGCTGCAGCTGGACTGCCTGGCCCTACTTGTCTCTTTCCTCTCTTGTGTGTGTTCACCCTCAAACCCCAGCCTAAATCCCTGCTGCCCTCCCTTCCGTGCCCTTCAGTTTACACAGCTGTTCTGTAAACAGAGGAGATGATACCGAATGCAATGCAAGTGGATTGGTAGCCTGTGGGCCATTTGATTCCACTCTGGTGCACACCAAGCATGGCTTGACTACCACAACACATGAAAATGTTTACCCTTTCTGCAGATTGTGTCCTTGAGAAGGTGTGCAGTGACGAGGACTGAGTTCACTGTTTTCTTAACTAACCAGTACAAAAACTCTCTCATGGGGAAACTTGTACCAGTTTTGCACTTATAAAACCCAGTATATGGTCTTAATATGGAAAGAACCAGAATGATAAAGACTAAATTATAGAGAAAAAATATATCTTATTAGTAGTATAGCTTAATTTACTGTATTGTAAAAATATTATATTTAATAGGCCATACAGTACTATGAGAATATATAGAATATAATATTTTCTTTCCGCTTATCTGAACTGCTATGTGCCTATTTTTGCACTCCAAGGGTTTTACATCAAAAATCTACAGAAAGAAGATGAATTTTCATCTTATTTTAAAGTTGGTGAAGCTGATGAAACTTATGAACAAACAAAAATTTATAAGTATGTGCTAGTTTACTTATAGAAAAAAATGAATGACCATTTTTGGGAAGCAGATTCATTTTTATGCAACATGTGCTGAGAGAACAAACACGTCTTTTGTCTGACTCCTTAGGAAATTTATTAACAGTGTTTATTGAGAAAATATTTGTTGTTGATTTAAATGGTGCATTCAAAAATGGCATTAGTACTTTGTGCTTTTTGTGATTTTCCAAAATCTGGGCATGTCAAGGTGTCTTAGAGGAGCAGTGCTCCCAGGAAAGGTGCTTAGGAATGCCTGGGTGAGCTCTGCAGGTCACCCTCTGCACACAGGTGCTGCGCTTGGCATCGGCCATCCCCACCCCTGGGGCATTGCCTGCCCATCAGCTACTGTGCTTCTGTCATTGTGGGGGTAAATCTCATTTATTTTAGTAGCAGACCGACAGCAGTGGAGCAGTGCAGAGTAGCAGGGCAGCCCTTGCTGGCTCACCTTCACGGGGCACCAAACCCAAATATCAGAGGTGCTGAGACCTTCCCGTGGAGTGACTTCCACAGACTGGTGGCTGCTGCCTGCCACTTGCCAGCATCAGCCCTGGTGTCATTTTGTTGTACAGAAGCTTGGTCTCATGCGTGATTTTTCCAGGTTCCTTAATTTCTCTAGTTATAGAGAGATCATCTTCCTGCTAAAAATCTCCTGAAAGAAGATTTAAGAATAGCCACATTTCCCCCTTCTTATTTCTATTCTTTATAATTTGTAGCAAATTCCTATTTTGAGGAATATAGTACAGTTTGTTAACTTTTAATGTGTGGAAGTTTTGTATATGGAGCTATGTGGAAACTCTTTGTCTGTATTGTCATCTTGATGAGCTGTCAATGATGCCCACAGGAGTTTGCACAAGCTCACTGAAAGGAGACCCCTACAAACGACATAAATTTTTTTTAAAGGAAAGAACAAGCAAATTTAGTGCCACTTATTTAAAAGCAATTTAAAATGACAGAACATATTATCCATTTGCTTGCCCATTTGGGTCCAAATAATTCTCATACAAGATTGTACACTGCAAATTACACCATAAGAACAGGGTCAAAGAAGTGCTACATTCTTGATCCAGAAGAATGTACCCACATATTCCATATTACAAGTGCAAAAAGATCTACTGAAGGTAAAATCAAGATACTGAAAAAATCTTTCCAGGATTTAGCCCTTACACAAATGTCTCTGTTTGAAAGAAGCTAAAATATTATACAGCATGATGCTATCTTTTATTGAAGTGTAAAACTACTAACTAGTACCTTTTGGTCATATTTCCTGCCGATATGTCTGGGGAGCCTCTTGCAGCTGTTGGAGTAAGCAGGATGGGAAGAAGGACTCTGTTTTAGTAAAAAGTGGCTATGCAAGAGACGTGGTGGTCACTTGTTGATCTCCCTTGGAGAAGCCCTTTCCCTAAGACCTCAGAAAAGACCCATAGGTGTCCCCAGAAATCTTTCCTTTGCCCTTAATAGTAGGAAAAGTGAGCATGTGGCTTTGGGGCAGGAGGAGAGGGTATGGCTTTGATGGCTGCCAATTTTGGGCTTTTTCTTCCTTTGGGTGAGCTCCACACAGGTTGAGCCAGTGTGGGGGTCAAGGTATGTGCTAAGGGCAGAAGCTGCCGAGGATGGAATGTTCCATCTTTCCTGCAGATCAAAAGAGGCACTGTGACACAGAGAGCACTGTCCTGAGCACTGGGGCACAACAGTGCTTGAGAACCAGACCTTGTCCATTCAATCGTTGCCTGGTGCTCAGCTGAGTGGAGGGAGGCAGTTGGACCAGACTCCCAGGACCTTCACTAGAATATTCCTCACCTCTATACTTAAATCTACCTGGCTAAGCTTTTCTGACGCAAATAGTTGTGTTCACATTCAGTGTTCACCTGTCCTGGATGACTTATTTACCTTTCCTGTGCCAGGCAAATTTTACTGAAGACATCCTGCAGGTTAACTAGTTGCAGGTGACTTCTTGTTTTGCATGGCTTCTGCCCTTGCAGCGAGGTGGCCAGAGTGAGGTGCAACTGAGGAGGCTGCATTTCATCCTCAGGCAGATCTGCCATGGGGCAGGTCCAGGTGAGCCATGGCTTAGGAAAGGAAGGAGGTTGTGGGTGCCAGAATGGCACTTTGTCTTTCCCAATCAATGGAAGAGTCCTATCACATAAATTCTTTACTATACCTTTATTTCTATGAAAACACACTCATGGTAGGAATGCTGTCTCACAATGTGTGATCTATATAGGTATGCTTCTCTAGAGATTTTTTCCTAGAGGTATAATACTTTAATAATGTATGTAAAAGGTATGAGATGCGTTTTGAAGATGTAATACTTTCAAGTCTGTATTCTTTCCTACTTCAAGATTATTTTTAGATTGGAAACTTGAGAAAACCTTGTAAATGAGGCTGTTGGTTTATTTATTTATTTGTTTCATTTCAGCTGAGACAGATGGGATTCTCGGATCATGCACTGTTAAGCCTTCCTTTGGAATTCGCGCCACTGTGGCCACAGAGCCCAGATGGTGCTTAAATCTGTCATTTTTTAACAACCCGACTTTCTTAATTTTATATCCAAACACATTGAGCATTCAGAGTGATTAATTACTGTCCAGATATGTCTGTGCTGCAGCAATTTACTTGTGTGTGCCAAAGATCATTTCGTTTTGGAGCAGGTAGTTTGGTGAGGGCTGAGTGGGTGGCGAGCAGCACCCAGCAGATACTTTATGTTGGAGGTAGCAGAACGGTGCTCCTTGTATCATCCTCCCATGGCAGCAGCTTAGCAAGAAGTTTCTGTAAGTAAAATGGAGTTTTTGTTCACCTGGACATTTTACAGCTTCTCTAGGGAATTGTCACTATTGCATGGAAGTTTTCAGTCTCACCAAATCTTCTATTTCCCATCAAAAGGGAATTTTTTGTTGCCTGACACATGCCAACATTATTTTTTCAGGATTTTAACTCCAGACATTAGAGGCATGGCCAAGACTATAATGGCCAAGTATTTAGCAAGAGAAAGCTGAAGAGTTTTCAAGAAGCAGGCCTTGCTCCAGAGGGTTTTGTTTGGGATTTTTTTTAAGTGGCTATTTTTCTGGAGGAGTTTAAATATTATTTGCAAGTCCAACACTTGCATTAATTTTCGTGCTTGCAGCAGGCTGCCATCAATTGTTCAATTTTAGAAATGAGGGAAGAGCTGATGCTGCATGGTCCATGCCACTCCAGCTTCACAGCAGAACATCAGTGTAGCCTGTCAAAATTCTTGAACCTGTGCCCTTTGACTGAGCACCATTAGGCAACCACCAGAATAACCAGAAGGTTATTCTTGGATGTTACTGTATATTGTTGATTTGGCTGTGTGGGTTTTGGTGCAGGTGGAAGTGCAGCTTCAAAAAAACTAGAGAAGTGGGAGCTTTCTCCAGCCTTAAGTCAACCAGAGTTTCTACGACTTCCATCCTTTGTGAAGGAATTGTGGTGCTTGTGGTATGTTAAACACTGGCAAAGCAAACGTCCAACTATTTCCATGCTGGGGGACACTGGTCAGAGTCAGGCTGTGTCACTTCTTCTTCACACAGTCTTTACACTTGCACAGTCTAAACTGTTCACGCTGCTGTTTTGTGTCTTACCCATCGTGCGCATCACTGCTGAGGGCTGCTTCATGCTCAAGAGCAATTGGCACTTCTTTAGGGTGTAGAAGTTTAGCAGTGATGAATTTGGGCTCTTCTCAAAAACCTAGAAAAGGAACTGCTCCTCACCAAATCAATACTCTTTAAAAGGAGAGTGAGAGTGTCGTCAGTCTGAATGTTCCCAATTTGATACTGTAGCTTCTGCTATTTAACTGCTGCTGTAGGCTTTTGTTCATAGACATCTCCCTTGTTACATTCCAGTTGAATTTAATTACCGTTAGTAATTACTGACTGGTGTCACTGCTGCAAAATTGACAATTAATATTAAAAAGCCAATGTATAGGATTAAAAAAAGAAAGCTCTTTGGAGGAGGGAGCTTCCTCACCACCAAAGCCCTGTGCTGCATCATAACATTGCTTCTGGAGCAGTGAACTTCCCCTCTTTCATGTCCAAATTTTCCTTCCATCTTCTAACACATTCTAGGAGGTCTTATAGTAATTATATGAAGTTGCAGCAATGCTTTGATTTCTTTTTTTCTTTTTTTTTTTTGGTGGTTTATGATTTAATAAGGCAGGAGAAGGCTGAGCAGGCTCTGGTTTTTAGGAGGAGAAATTTATTGGCTTTCTGGGCAAGGAGTTCAAGTTACTGTGTGTTTCCTCACTCTCTTACTGGTGATATGGGTATCTAGCATGACATTTTTCAGACAGGCTAAGGGTTAGAAGGGATTTATTTTGGTCCTTTCTGGTTTGTACCGTGCAGTGTACTGAGAGGTGCTTACAAAGACACCTTCTATAACATTGAAATATTTGGATAAATTTTAATGTAAGTTATAGTTTATATAAAATGGACAGATAAGCCCTTAACCTAACACCACTCTAAAAAAATCTGCTCTGCATAATTAGTACTAAATTAGAATAATTCTGGTTATTATTCCTTTTTTTATATTTTTTTATTTTTATAAATAATACAACTTCATAGCAATTCTATAAGCTATAAATAACATCAAATTAATGAAATCAAATCAAATTAATTAAATTTTAAATTTCCATTAAACTAATCCCAGTGGTATGGTGGGAACTTATTCTTCACTCAGAAGGTTCAGTTCTCTACTCATGTTGCTCCTGGGTACCTAAGTTTCAGTAGCCTACTAAGTGCCTGTACCAAGCAGTCACTTCTGCACTTTCTAGTGCCCCTAAAATGTAATATATGGAGTTTCTTAGACAATGGAAGGGATAGGTTTGTGAATTTTTTTGGCCTTTTTTATTTAATAGAAACACAGGTCAATTTACATCTCTAGCTTCAACCCTATTTTGTCCTTCCTGTATAAAGAAAAATGCCTTAAGTTCCATGGGAAAGTCCTGATTTCCATTCCCTTTATTTGCAGGTACATATAGAAAATTATTGTACTATAGAAAAAGTGCTACCAAGGTGTGCATTTTTCAAAATACTTCATGACAATTTCACTCTGAAGGAAATGACTGCTGTTGACACATTAATATTGGATGTTTGGTTTCGACACAGAGATAACTCGGAATATCTCTACACCATCTTCCTTAAATCTTGTTAGCCTCAGAGTGACCTGGCATTGCTCACCACCTTCTGACACTCCAAATGCCTGAGTGTGTCTCCTCCTTGGTGTGTACTCCTCAGGAAATCCAGAGGTTTGATCTGACTGCTCAAAATATAGAAGTCCTTTGGAGAAGTAAAAGTTAAATCAGGTTATCTAATCAAAATTTCAAAACACAATAAAAGAGATGAAGCTCCCAAGACCTTGGTTCCTATTCACCTTCAAAAAAGAGCCCACTTCACAGAATGGTTTGTGTTGGAAGGAACCTTAGTTCCATCTAGTTCCAACCCCCCTGCTGTGAGTAGGGACACTGTCTGCTGGACCAGGTCCTGAACACTTCCAGGGATGGGGCATCCACAGCTTCTCTGGGCAATCTGTGCCACTGCAGCACCACTCTCACAGTTAAGAGTCATTGGATTCATCTTATTTCAAATCTGTCAGTTTCTATCTTAGTTATTCAATGCTGAAGGACAATATTCCTATCAAAATCTTTGTTAGGCTATGATGCCATTTTCACCAGTCCTCTGTCAGGGCATGGTATAAAACTTTAATGGGAAAAAACTGCAAAACAATTCGCTTTTTTCCAGAGCATATTTTTGTCATGGGAACAAAAGATGGTGAGGAAAAAGGGTACCTACTCTGCCTGGGGCTCCTTTCTCCTTTCTCTGGGAGCACCTCTTCCCAACACCCCAAATGCTGGACTCTCCAGGATGCTGCTCTGATCACAAAAAAAAAAAAAGCTGTCTTTCACAAGTGAGTCTTTTAAACCTTTTGCTAATGAGTTCCCAAGTGCTTTTTGGTCATAGATATTAAAGCTTGTGTGTTTGCGATTTCCCTGGCAAGCTGCCGTTCGTAAAAAGGATATAGTGTTTTCTTGGTCCTTTGCCCAAAGTAATTTTGCAAGGAACTGTAAGTGCATTTAGTACATGTCATTCATTGGAGAGAAGTCATTGTAATTGCATTTGATCACAATCAGTTTATGGCTCTTTTATCATGTTTTCATGCTGCATATCTACTCAAACATCATAGCAAAACTTAATGGCTACTGTTTTACTTCTGCGTAAAACATTTTATGGCCTTTTTGTGCAGCCCACATTAGGTTTCAATCACCATTGCCCCATAGAGAGAAAAAAGTTGGATGAAGAACTATCAAAAGTCCTTAACTGCATAAAATTTTATTTTAGGTCAACTTCCCATAAAAGATATTAAATGTATTTTGTGGTTTATTCTGCACGTTAACAATTTTAGAGGAGCTGCAATATTTCGGGGGAAGCAGTATGAAAGGGGGAAGTTAATTCACAGAAGATGTTATACATTTGGGCTAGCTTTCCTTTGTAAAAGGATGGATTTGAATGTGGAAGGGGTGGCTGGAGAGTACTGCTGGTGCATTCTTGAAGCAGTTTTAAAAGTTCACTGTTACCTCCACAAAATTCAGATTTCTGAAATTCTACTGAGCCTTTTTAATCATTGCTTTAAATTTTTGATGTTCCATTCATAAAACCCTGCACAATTCTCACGCCTTAGATTATATCTTTGGCTGCCTGAGTGCTGCTGAAGTTCCCAGCTGAAAAGTTTAATTAAAAGGGAAACTTTGACATGCTGCTGAGAAGATTAGTTCGCATTAGAATGGCGAGATAAAAGAAAATTTACTTCTAATCTAATTAACACCAATTAAAAGATGTAAAAGAATTTGCATCAGCCAATTGTTAATTATGCATCAATTTGCCTTTCCTGTGACAAAAAAAAAGCAAAACATGACCTGTTTTGTTTTAGGATACCTATAGTGTGATGATATTGCCACAGTCATTTTTCATGTGAATTGGCTAAGATGGTAACACTTGCTTTGCATCATCTTAGTGCTTTGGTTTGCGTTCAAGACTTTAGCAGAAGGTTATGTCAGAATTAAGCTGAAGCTTAATTGGTCTGTAACTTGACAACTGTATGTAGGGATGATGGAAACACAAAAAATAATCCCAGTTTTACAGAAATCTATTACATGTATGTGTATGCTTCTCCTTAAATGTGATAGTTTGGAGGCGTGAGAGGGGCATGCCTGTCCACTTCAATGTTTGTCTATGCATTTACACATGCTTATATTTATCTTGATTTGTGTTTTTAAGATTATAGCTGGGATTGTCTGGTAATAAATATGGGTTTATTCCATGTGTCTTGACTGTGCCTTTATGAATGATGTAGTATTTTGGGAGAAGTGGGATGGCTAGTGAGTTTCTCAGTTTGCTTCCAGGTAGAAGGCTGAAGGTATTTCATCACTCTATAGCAGGCACTTGCTACACGCTTAAAATGTTCTTTTTTAGTTTAATGTGCATTTGATTTTTTTAAAAATTTGTTTCTAGTTTTGCTTTTGCAGCTTTACAATTTAAACAAGATGTTGAGTATGAAGAAAAGACCTAGAGAAGACTAGAGACTAGAGAGTAAGCCCTGTGAGGAGCATCTGAGGGTGCTAGGCTTGGAGAAAAGGAGGCTCAGGGGAGCCTCTGCAGCTGCCTGGAAGGAGGGTGTAGCCAGGTGGGGGTCAACCTCTTCTTCCAGGCAGCAAGTGACTCCATGACAGAAAATGGCCTCAAGCTGCACTAGGGGAGGTTCAGGTTGAACATCAAGAGGAATTTCTTCACAGAAAGTGTTGTTAAACATTGGCATGGACTGCCCATGGGGGTGGTGGAGTTACCATTCCTGAAGGTGCTCAAGAAATCACTGAACATGGCACTTAGTGCCATGGTCTAGCTGACAAGGTGATGGTCAGCCAAAGGTTGGACTTGATAATCTCAGAGGTCTTTTCCAACCTAAATGATTCTGTGATTCTGTGACTAAGTTGTTTACATTTTGTTAACTACATTTGTTTTGATTGAGGTTATCTTATTACTGTTTTTTGTATAAAATTACTTTTTTTTGGTAACACAACCAAACATACAATTCGTTTATGATCTTGGTTGCTGCTTGTGCCATCAGTAACCTGGAGGTAAATTTAATACAAGTTTCTTGCATTCATGTTTACTTTATTATCTTTTCTAATGCTTTTACTCACTGCCTATCTGTGCAGCTGATGGTGTAGATACAGTTTACCTTCAATGTGGCAAGCCTATCAGGGTTGTGAGGATGTCAAAGCTCTAAGCACAAAGAAGGATGGGTATGTCCAGAAACTAACTACAGAGGACAGCAGATGTGTTTTGGGGTCTAAAAGAGCAGTTAAGTCAACCTGCATTAGGAGAGACATATGGGAAGGGGATTTCATAGCCACATTGTAAGTTGTGGGGACAAAAAAGGACAGGGAACATGTCAAAGGGAATAGAGCTATTTGTGTTACAGTATTGTTTGCAATTGAATGGTATAGAGTTATAACAATGTCTTAATTAAGAATTGCCCTTAATTTGCTCATAATATTCAAAAACATAAGTAATTCTTTACCTCTGTAAAATGTAGAAAGTAACTCTTCTGTGTGTCTTCGTGTTATGCCTTACTGAGCTGTTCTTTACGCTTTATATTGCCTTTTGTGCAAAGCATCACAAAGGTTCTTTCTAAAGAAAACAAACCAGGAGCTAGAACATTAAGAGTACATTATATATTTGACCAATCACTTTTATAAAGTCTGATGCAAGTCTTTAATCTGAGATCCTTGGAGAATGCTTTAGTTTTTAATATTTCTATGACCTTCTCCAGGGGACTGAAAAATTACTTTGAAGTAACAAAGTGGTGCATGGAGTTTTAGCAGTGTGATTCCCATTAAAGTCAGTAGGAGCCAGGTAGCTAAAACTCAACATAACTATGAAAACACACTCCTTGTGCAGTGTTAAGTAGTAAAGCAATTCTGTAACATGGCAGTGACATTTTACTGCATTTGCTGGCTTTATAGCTCCACTCAAGGCTTGCATTTTTACTGAAGTTTTACTGTTCAGTGAAAATAATACAAGAATATTCAAAAGCAGGTGTAGGCTATTCTAGTAAAAGGCACAGCTGTAGGAAGAAGCTGGCAAATTACCTATATTTTTAATGTGAAATGGCAACATCCATTTTGCAAACTCTAGTTCATCACCTGCTGACTGGCCATGCTGTAAGCATTTGTTTGAGGTACCTGAAAATATTTTGCATTCTCTCAGCCCAGGGCCAAAATCAGCCCTCGGTGACCGATGGTGCTGGCAGGTGATGAGGACTTCTCATCCCAGCCATGCTCCTGTCCAAGGAGAAAGATGAACCAGTGCTTCCCAGAGGTACTGACAGGCAAAGCAAACATCCAGAAGAGAAGCCTGATCTGATTAATGCAATTTCTTTCTGAAATATCTCTACATTTGTTGATTATTTCTACGGAGTAAGCATTCATTTAGTCTTTGAACCTCAGCAAACGCAGAGCAGCTGGGGGGGGGGGGGGGGGGGTTACTGCCTTTTTTGTTTTTCCCCAAACTATCAGGGTGGTGGGAACCTCCAAGAGGGCAAAGTGCTTTCTATTTCATGTTATTTCACCTATGGACCAGGAAGACAAGTCTTTCTATGGAAATTACAGACATTTTCAAGACTTTAAACTGGAAATTCCAGTATTTAACTGAAATTCTGGTATTCCAGTATTGTCCTGATGATTTGTGTTGGATAGATCTCAAGGAACTCTGACACCACATTTTAATCATTGTCACCAGTTTCCAGTGGTATGGCTTTACTTTCAGTTTATGCACTAAGATTTTTAGTTTTGTTTGCCAAAGATCTCCATATGTGTTATTTTATATGAGCTTCTGGTTATGCTCCAAACCCTGATGCAATAAGTTTCATGCTGTAAAGAACCTGTATGTATTATTTTGCATTAACCATGATAATCTGTCCTACGTTTCTTTCTAGGAAAGGCAACCCATGAAATCAGAGGTATTGTTTATTCTCATTAATAACCTTTTAGCTCTTCTTGTTTTGCAAGTGCATAGTTTGAGTCCGTATTATAAAATCAAATTGCTCCATGCAGTGCTGTTTTTTTCCCTCTGGAGGTACATTCAGAAATCCACAGGGTTGTCCTGCACCAAGGACCATTTAGAAATAAATGATAATACACTATAGCATTAACAATGCTTGAGAAATGAGAGTATCACAATCTGTAAGCAAAAGACAATTCCAAATTTTTCTGCCAAGGTTATATTTTCTTTGTCTGCTACTTTACAAGAAGAAAAATTGTCAAGAGGAGCTGGCAATCAGAGCTCCATTCATCTCCTCAAACGTGAGCTTTGTCCATGCTGACATTTATCCAGTATGAAGTACCTGGAACCAGCACATCTTCTTTGCTTTCATATGTCCAAAATCAAAACACCCTCTAAAAGGTCACAACACAATCAAATTGTTAAACGCTGATGAAGTTAATTGACAGCAGTGTGAGGCAAGAAGTCAGCTGTTCTATACATCTTTCCTAAAATCAGAAAGGAGGATTTAAAGCTTCCAAATCTTGCATTTCACAGCAAGGTTCAGTAGCCATCTGGACAGCCTTCTAATGACATCCCTACCTGGGCCTGCCATGGCCTCCTGATCAAGAAGCAGAGTTGTCTACCAGTGCTGCTGGCTGGGACGTGCTCCTTGGGGCAGTATTAGCTCACTGATGTTGCTTCTGAGAGCAGTCCTCCAAGATTCCAGAGAAGAGTGGAATACCTGATGAGGTGTATTGTCACAAAATGTTGTTCAGGAAATAAATTTATAGCTAGCTTATTGATTTCACTGGAAGCACTGAAAAATCAAAATCAATTACTCCAGAATCTTGGGGCCTGAGTTCATCTCTTACTGACATGACAACAGCCTACAATACTCAAAAAGATAAATCTAGCCATTAATATGTGACTACAGCTTCTTGAGATAGCCAATGATATGCTGAAATTTGCATTTTCACCCCAAAATGTGAAATGTGCATAATGCATCACATTACCTCAGTAATACTGCCATTTTTATGCAGCTGGGCAAGTGTATTTATAGTGTTCAAGTTATAGCATATCACATTTTATAGCATCAAGTGTTTTGTCATTAACACCATCATTTCAGCTTTTGTCAAGCTGACAAAAAATAACATTGAAAGATAGCAGGCAATGCCCATATGTCCTTAATTCCCAAATTTTTAATGTGTGGGTCTCAGTGCAGTTTACCAGCATCTCCCCTGGTGGTTTTTCATAGAGAGGTGATGGTAATTCATCTCTTATATGGGCATAGAGATCCCAGAAGCTACAGGCTACAGGATATAAAATGACCCAGAGCACAAAATGCAGAGACAAGAATTCTGTGTCAAAGAGGGGTTTTGCAGCACCTCTGTTTTGAAACAGGACTCTGCATTTGGCAGTCATAGCGTTGACTTCCACGGGTCCATCATTTATGTGAAATAGATTCTCTGACCTTTCTTGAGGGTTTTTTAAATACCATTTTCATACCTTCTGAAGAGACCATAATGATGAAATACTGACTTATATTATAGGAACCAGGCACAAGGCCAAGGGCTTGCTCCTTTTTCCTCCTCTGCTAACCCATGCATGTTTATACTGACCTGTTGGGAAATGTATATTGATATTTCTTGCTACCTGACAATACAAAGTAACTCTTCTCATATGGTTAGTACAAACTGATGTTTCTGTAATTTTATAATAACACAGTGTATGAGAGTGCATCTGTATTTTCATGTTAAATCCAATTACTAGAAAAATCTTGCCTTTGTTTTGCAATACATAGCAAGCATCTGAAAAACAGAAGAAACAGAAGTGTCATTACATTAGCTTGGTAGACTTTTCAGGCTTACAGATGTAAACAGATTATGATTTTATTTAATAGAGTATCATTTTATCATTCATTTCTCTTTAATTGAGAAGTATTTTGAAGTATGCAGAGACTGAATTGAATTTTCATTACATACCTGGTCAGGCATCAGTCTAAATGATTATTTAAGCAGTTTGGAAAAAAATACTCATTCAAGACTTGTTAAGTCGTGTGAGAATATGTATTAAATGCTTATCTCTCCTGTGGGTATGTAGGTATCAGCTACTTAGTTTACTGTGTGAGGTTTAATGCTTTTCTTCTAATTTCTAATGAACTTTACCACCAGACTACTTGATCATGACTAAGCCTATGAACAATGCAAATGGAATTGCCCCCTGATGGTGAGGAATGGGGCCCAGATGGCCCTTAAAAGGTGATAATTAGGAAATATAGCATATCTGAGTAGCTAGAAAGAGAGAAATTTGTTGAAGACAGTCAATCTGTTTGAAGCAATGGTCTTTCCCTTAATTATATAGATTTTCATTTAAAGCTGCTTTAAAGTAAATTTTCCCAGAAAGTTTTATTTGCAACTGGAAACTAGAAACCACTGATTCTGCTTCTCCCTGTTTTAAATTCTCTGTGGAATCTATGTCATGTTGTCTTCAAAATTTCAGTGACAGGCTGGCTGTGTGTGTTGAGACAGCATTTTGGGTTGTAGGTATTCTTCTGCTGCAAAATGGCAGAAAAAATGGGAAACATCAGAGCTATAGATATTGGTATGTTGTAAAACACATGTATTACCAGAATTCAACTGTAAACTCTGCTGGATGAAGGTTTACTTGCTTCTAGAATGATTTGTCACTGGTTTGAGTGTTTCATTGCCTTTTGGGAGTTTCATTAAAGCTCGGATTTTTATTTCTCTATTTAACTTTATAACTTTATTAAAACACTGTCATTTGGAAATATATTGTTGCTTTATATTATGGCTCAGATGCTAATGAAATAGTACCACAGGTTGTTTAAGGCTTTCCATTGTAGCTCTCCCTTTACAGCCACCTTATGAAATGAGGTTTTATGTTGATTGTATTTGCTGTGTTGTGAGAAAAATGCCTGTGGGGAGGGGACATCCATATTGCTGGCTTCTGGGAGGATGCCACAGGGGAAAGGGTCAAGTTCTCCATCAATCCCCTGCTATTAATTTCCTACATTCAGTAAACTCTGTCCCTGAGAGTGATGTGACTCAAGCAAATATCAAAATTTTAAAGAATGGGTAAATAGACATAAAGGGAGAGCCATATCACATGATCTTTAACATCCATCCATCCTGACTTGACTTCAAGTATTGAACACAAGCCTGTGGGAAGTGGTTAGCAGTAAAATCTGTTGGGATGGCCTGCTTGTCCCAAGTTTATATCATGAGTCACCATGTCAGAAATAATTCTTCATTACAAAGGTTTGGAGCCTTGCAGACTGCATTTTATTGCTTTATTGAGAGGGGACAGACTTGCTGACAAACTAGGGAAGGTGCTCTAGGAGGATTATTTTATTCTTTACAATTTTTAATTCTGTCTCATATTTTGTGTTTTAGGAAACAGTACCATGTTCTGGCTCTGTCACATTGAAATGGAAATGCAGGGCTCAGCAGTCACTGTATTGCCTGGGCCCAAACGTGCTCTGATCATCATTGCCTCTGTTACCCTCTGTTGTGTTGTGTATTGTCCTTGGTTTCTAAAGGCATTTTCCTCAGCTTCTCCTAGGCTGAATTGGATCATTGAAAGGTCTCGTTTCTAGATCTTTAAATATCAGTGCATTGCTGGTTCCTCTTCTGCTGGAGCATACTCTTGCTAGGAACCAAAATCTAGCGCTAAAGAAAACACAGCCTGGGAGAAAAGCTGCAGGAAAATATTTTCTCCATGATTTTTTTTTCTTATTTCCAAGACTAAGGTAGTCTAGTGTACAAGATGATATCTACATTCAGTTATCACTTCTATGTCTGGAAGTCTTACTGCAGAAAGTAAAAATATTTCCAAGACTTTGAATACACTTATTTGATGATACAGATAATATGAAATGGCAGTATTAATATGAAGTGAGATTAAAAACATAGTCTTTGTTGCCAGTTTGTGATAGGTTAATCTGACATTGTTGTAATAGATCCATAAGTTGCTCATCAGGCTCACAGTTGTTTGAGCTCCAAGATTTTTTTTTTAATTAAGAGTTTTGAAGCATGAAAACAAAGTTTGCAAAATTCTCATTTTAGGAGAGTTTTAAAACTATTAGCTATTGCATAGAAAACAATGTCAGTTATTAAGAATTGCTCTGGCTGGCAGTATTTAAATTCAAATGAATATAATTTTAGGAGACATGTGACTACTGAAGTGCCAAAAATGTACCAGCTGTAAGTGTGTGTGTGTGGGCAGAAATAGTAAATAAACACAGCAGATTTTGTCCTCTCTACCTCACATATCACAGCATACTGTAAATAAAAGTACAATTTCAGCAAGGCCTGTGGGACCCACAATGTGCCTGACCCAGGAGTGGTCCAGACACAGACCCCACTAATCAGCATCCATATCTACAGCCAGATCCAGCCTGGAAGTGGGAGCAGCCATGGTGAGAATTGCCTGTGGCCTTGCATAATTTAGATTTTTTTGTGGGTGTTGGAATAGCGCTGTGTATTTGGATAGAAGCAGTTTAGCAAACACACAAAAGAGGTTCTTGTTCTTCTTGAGTGTGAGTTTTCCACACGCTCAGCTGCGTGTCCATCCCAAGCAAGCGGCACATCCAAGTGCATGGGGTTAAAGGTGTGTAAACAGAAAGCAAAGGAGACAGACAGCTGATGTCTGCACCTAAGGAGCTCTTTGCCTGTCCATCAGTTCCAGAAGTGACTTTCCTCCTGACAAGCTATGTGGTTATCTTCCCACTTTTCCTTCCTTACGTGCTGCCTACTCCAAGAGGCTGTGCCTCCTTCCCTGCCATGAGGGAAAGCCTTGCTGCCACCCCTTGTGTCTCCCAAGTCTCTTAATTGCTGCATTTCTTTATGTTCTGTCTATTTTAAGCCAACTAAGTAAATCTCATCTGCTAGGCATGCTTGCAGTGCATGCATGCTAGGCATGCAGTGCATGCATGCATGCTCGGCATGCTTGCAAGCTTCCATGCTTGCAGTGCTTCTCTAGGGCCAACATTTTGGGTTCCCTTCCGCTTTGAATGGAATAGTTGGGGTTATTCTGCTGCTCTTTTGCAGCTGGTTTAAAAAAAAAAGAAAAAAAGAGAGACTCTTATTGCCATTAATGTTGTTTGTTATTCAAAAAGTGGTTTTAGTCTTTCTATCCATCCCAGCCTACCAAAAAAATTCCAGAACATTCCAGATTCTGTCATTTAACAAGTAATTTATTGCAAGGTTAATTTTACATGGCAGGAAGGAGAAGTCAGAGGTAGAGGGTTACTGCATGCTACTCTGATGTGATTCAGTGTGCTTGCTCTGTTTATTATAATTGATTGGGAATGGTTAAAGTACCTAACAGCTGCCTACTATATTGTGCTGATATTTATATGGTACTTTTATATTCTGTCTGAAACCATAAGCACAAAGGGCTTCTAAAGAATTAATATAAAACTTGCTTGTAAAATTCCAAGGTTTATAGCACGATTCGTTTGGTGCAGACCTGTTTGGTTTATGTGGGTGGATTCTACTTAACTGCACAGTCCTTTTTCATGTTTCTCTCATACAGAAAAACTTCAGGTTTTGAAAAGCTTAAAACATTTTATCTTACTGAGACAAGCCTAACAACTTTTTGTAGGGAATTATTTCTAAAGAATGTGACAGATATACATGCAAGATTAATGTGGGTAGATATCCTGAAGTACTTTAAATCACTTAGGTAACCAGTGGCTACTTTTCCCTAGCACTTGAAACCTTTTGTTTAGGATTAACTCTTTAGAAGCTTGCTTGTTTTTCCTGTCAAACAGACAGCCCATGGTTTGATCCAGGACACGATACCAATGCAAACTGGCTCAGGGCCATCTTTTCCCTTTATCCAGTGACCACACTTGCCATGAGAGAGGCCTCTTCTGAAACTTGCTCCACAGCTGAAGTTTTGTTTTTGTGTGTTTTACACCTAACCCTGGGTTTGGGGCTCCTGGTTTCCTGCTCTGGGTAGGGTAAACCACAAGCTCTTTTCCTCGTGAGCCTGTAGCCATTGCAAGACTTTTTACCACCTCCATCCAGCTGCATTGGCCTTTTGTTGAAAAAGCACAAGAGGCTGAGAGAAAACCTGCAGCTCTTTTAAGTGTTGGCAAACCTAGATGTTGCAAATATTTCCTCTGAAGCCTCTCCCACTACTACTGTGGTCACTTCTCCAATTTCAATGACTTCCTGGGAGCCACTGATTTCAGTCCCATAAAAAGAGAGCAGATATATTAATCCCAAGTCAGTGGCTTTGCTAAGGGCAAAGGAGGTGTAATGTGTCTTTTTTCCAAGTCCCTTCCTTTTTCCAAGTCCCTTCTTACTGCAGGAGGCAGTGGGGCTGTCTTGGACATTTCTACCCCTTGGAAGGATGCTCTTTCCCCAGCCCATAGGCTCTTGCCTTCAGGATTGGTGTTTGATTGTGGAACTATTGCAACAGGTGGGCCAGACCTGCCCCATGAGATGAGCATGGCTGAGAAGCAGGTCTGTGTTAGCTGTGTGTGGCAGTGAGCATTAATTCTACCTGATGCTGTAACCCCACTCAGTTGCTTTGGTGTTGTGTCTGCTGGAGCATTCGAGTCTCTGATTTCCTCCGTGAATGAGGTTTCAATGAATTTGCACCTGAAACATTAAAACTCACAAGATTTCAGCATGTGCAATAATCATGCTGAGAGTATTCTGGCTTTGGACTGTGGGGTTCCCACATTTCCAAACTTTTCTCTGCAATCAGCCAGTCCTGAGATTTACCTTATTTTAAAATCATCATATAGGTCTATGATTCTTAGAAAGGAAGGATGAACAAAAAGCAGCATATCATGTTTTTTAATGCCTACAAATCCCAAGGGCACAGTGAGCATCCTGTATGTTGACAAAAATGAGAACAGGCAAATATCCCTATGAGTGTGGTTATTTGTGCCCATTTTCTCTTCATGGGCTGGATTCAGTTTTAATGACTACATCAGTGTGGCAAGATCATCCCTGCTTCTTCCCACCCTTCCCACCTACCCCCCTCCTGGTCCGGATGTTATTACACAATGTTAAACATATTCTCTCCTGGACATTTGCAAAAGAATAGGAAGATTACCTTATTTTCATGTCTATAGCCTGAATCACAGATAACTTGTTCCCTGTTAGAAGTACTTATACTTGAAAATAAGGCTGTGGTTAATCTGCACCCGCAGAAAACCTGTATTAAACAGAGTGGCAGAAGCAGAGTGGGATTAGAGAAAGGAAGAACTAATTGGTCACACAGAAGGAACTCTTGGGCAAGTGGAGGAAGAGCGAACTCCCAGTCAGATGCATTCACCTTATTTTGTTTTGGTTTGTATTTGAACAGCTAACCCATGGATTGCAGACATGAAAATCAGAGAGTAGGAATTTGTGGTTTGAGTAAGCAGCAAAGCTGCCTGCTTTAACAGAGTGCTCTGTAGTGGGATATAAGGATTGTCTTCACTGGGAAAAGCAGTTTTGAGTTCAGGTAGCTAATATACATCTGCTGAGCTCAGGTAAAAACACAGTGAAGACCAGGCACTTGGGTTTTGTTCTGAGGTCATACCCTGACTCCACATGGAGTTAACCTTCTGACAAAAATGAAGTTCCTAGTTTCCACTGTCTTTCTACCTGCCCATATCTGCCATGCACAAGTTATTTCAGTGGGGGAAAAAAAAAGGCAAGCTGCTTTTTTATCAGGGAGAAGCCTGAGGTGATGGAATCCTCAGCCTTACAGAAATATAAATGACCAGGCTTTGATTCCTGCAGAAGGTTTAAGGCTGATTATTTTAAGAACCGTTGAAACCTGAAGCCGCAGCCCTCTGATTACAGTTCTAGTCTGTATTTGACATAGTACAGTAATGATTTCTAACATCTATTTTAGTTTGGATTTAGGGAGAGAGAAGCAACCTACATTGAAGTATATTACCATGCTCTGACTTGTGTGCATTGTGTAGGAGGTTTAAGTCAGATTATTTTAAGAACTCAACAAGCCTGAAACAGCATTTTTATGATTATAGCTTTCCATCCCCCCCCCCTCCTCCCGCATCCTTTCCACCCAGAGCAGTACTGAATTCTAACATCTCTTTTAGCTGGCTTTAGAGCAGAGCCAGCCTACACTGAATTGGCCTCTTTTGATGCTACAGTATTGACTGAGGGGAGGGACAGATGGAACAAAAATCCTAATTGCCCAAACTTACAATAGGTTCCCAGCAGCAGCCACCACAAAAGAAATGTTAATGCAGTAAAAGGTAAATGGAAGCAAGCTAAACCCAACTTGTGGACAATTCAAAACCTACATCAATTTATTTTAAACTGCTTCCTGCAGTTTGTGAACACCTTCCTTGTCATAGTAGCATTATATTTGTTTTTACATTAGTCACTGCTCTGCAGAAGTCTTATCGTGCTTCTGCAATTTGTAAAGTAACTGGAAAATGTCATCTGGAATGAGGAACAAATGACTTCCTGTGGTCTGGGCCAACTCTCTTGAAGTTATTTTTTGCAAGTGGTCAACTTCCCTTGCACAGTCTACACAGCTGCAGCTGAACACTGTCTTTTCTAGCAGTGAGAGTTGAGAGTATCTGCAAGCACAACAGATGGCAGTAGTATTTTGATGCTTCAGCCATAAAATGAGGGGGCAAAATGTCATTACTCATCCATCCATCTCACAGCAATTCTACTAACATGTCATTCATCACATTTATATTTGCTATGTTTTCTGTTCCATTTCCATTTTCTGATACCCTTACTTGTACATTTGCCTTTTGAAATGTAGATCCTACATCGTGAGGAGTGCATTCCAGGAAGTGTGTGTCCCTGTTACATGCCATGAAAAGCATCCCCTCATTAAATAGATTCTAAGAATTAGTTTTTTTGGAAGACCATAATTACCTTTTCTAAAAATGGGTACGGCTGAGGATCACTTTGCTGCTTTCTAAACTTCCACACTAGGCATTAATTCAACATACAACTTCAACATGCTTTTCCCTAGAGTGTAAAGGATCTGTAATCACAGAGCAAGCCCCCTTATGTTAGACCAAATATTCATTATTTGGGAAGATGATCCATTCTCTAAAGAGATATCAGTCATAAATAATTAATATGTAATTTTCTTAACTTGTGTTTGGGATGATTGTCACAGACTGGAGTCCACTGTTCTACAGTTGATGGATTCCTGCAATTACACTCTCAGGAGAAGCAAATACCACTGTCCTTTAGAATTAAAGTGTGGTGGGAACTGATCCATGTCTATCCCAGAAGACTTTAATTTTTTTGTTCCACCCTGTTGATGAAAATCATTAATGAAAAACAGTAAGTTTATAAGGACTATGACTGGAAACTAAATCCTGGCATGACTGACTCAGTACCTTACTGAATTTGGCAGTCAGGTTCCTCCCCTTGCCTTGTCATGATCACGCATGTCACACCCGCAAAGTCTCTCTCTCACATGGACAAGAGCAGAGGACAAAGCCCTCAGCCACTAGGCAAGGAAGGAGAAAGTTATTGATGTGATTGCATATTTAATCAGAATCTTAGTTGATAGACATACAGTTCAATAGACTCTGCCATCAGGATAGTTTTCTAAGAAAAATTAACCTCTCAGATGTGACTCCATGTTCAGTGACATGGTTGGTTTCTCCCTGCTCCTCTGCACCCAAAAGGAGGCAGTGAGAGTCTTGGAGATGAAGCAAGAGATGCCTTCACTGTTGCTGGTTATTAATGTCAACGTGCTTACATGAACATACATGTATGATGATCTGTGCTGTTATTGCACAAAAACCCCCCAAAGTTATCTGTATGCTTTGACATTATTCCTCATGCAGCTCCAGCTGGGTTCAAGATTTACATTTTAATTATAAAGTGCTTTTTCCTACTTCTGCCTGATTATTAACCCCTTCTTTGCCTGGTACATGCACCACTGATGGTAACACTGTGAAAACAGTGCTCCTGAGGTCCAGTATCTGAGGTCCCTGGGGAGATGCATCTGGTGCTACACAGAGGCCACTAGCAGAAAAATCTCCCCTTCTCCCATTTCCCTTTCTGCCTCATTTTCCAGGTGACAAGGAGTGCAACTTGTGTTCTTGTGGGTCAAATCACTTCCATCCTGTAGCAGCCCACGAGTGTGGGGCACTTGGTTTTGGTGCCTGGCAGCAGTGTTGCTCTCTGGTCCTCTCCATGCTAACAATTCAGGGTCTGTATGTTTAGTTATAAAAGTCAAAGGTTAAGTGATTTGGGAATAAAACGTCACTTAATGCAACAGAAACACGACAGAACTGAGCCCACTGAGGCTTGCGTTACTCCTGGGGTTTTCTTTTTGCTCGCAGGCTCAGTGTTAAGTAATTTTATTAACTGAGGAGGGGGAAACGTTATTCGCTAACATTTTTATCCGCATTGCAAAATTTATTGTGTGTTGCTTCATAAGGTTTTGAAAGCAACATAATTGTGAATGCAAGGAAAGTAAAAATGAAACATGTTTGGGTTTTGGGTGGTTATTTTTGTTGGGTTTTTTTTTTTTTTGGAGGTGTTATTTAAAACATTGTGTGATTAGTTAAAAGATTAATTGTTGCTTGTGGCTAAACAGATGATAAATTTAAAAATTATATTATTACAGTGTGTCAGCATAAAAGCTCTGTGTCCCAAGTGTGTCGCCTTTTTATGTTTCTGTTGACAAGGTTCACATTTTATAGCACACTACCAGAAAGTGTTGACACATATTCAGATCACTGATTAAATGTTTTAAAAACGTGCCACTCAGAAACTAACCCTGATGGTCTTGGAGACCGGCATTTTAGGAGTCTGGATGCATTTCTCTTCATCAGTTAGGCTGTAACACAGTGAGCAGTATTAATTAACAATTCCTTTTTTCTTATACTGTAGTACATTACTTAGGAACAGAGCAAGTTATATTGTATTTTTAGGCACATATTTTTTTGTCTTTAATATGGTGTCAAAATTATATGTGAAGCAGTTACTCTGAAAGATACTTGGACACTGAAATGGGGGCGGGAGGAAGGAAATAATCTTTCTCATGTAGGAGTTTATGAAGGTGTATTTTGGTTTGGAGGGGTTTTTTTTTGTTTGTTTTTGCTTATTGCTAACACATTGGTTGGTCTGTCTTGAGGCCATTGGACAATATTAAAAAGTACAACTCAGTGTGTTTGTAATTTCAAGCTGGAGATATTCTCCTTATTTTGAAGGTTTCACTTATAACTTGTTCCAAGTCTGATTTGCCATCAGATCTTTTCTTCTGCATGGAATTGCCTGCAGATGGTCAAGCTTCTTCCAGACCCACCATTCAGGTTTGCTCCAAAACTTTTTATTATCCAGTCTCACAGGTTGCTGGGAAATTCCCATTCCCACTGCTGTCACAGAAGGACTACTTCTTTCCACAGAAGACTCACAGAATAAAAAGCAAAACTAGTCTGAAAGCACAGCTTGGCATGTAGGTGGTTCCTCCCCAGACCTGTTCTCCTTTGCAAATTCAGGCTTCTTTGTAGTTTCTGCCCCCATCCATTTTCTGTTCTTGGAAACCAAGCAGCCTGTTTGCAGGCATAACAAAGGTGTGCTATTAGTTGATTGTAAAAGTCCCTCCTGTGGGTTGTCATATGTTTGAGCCTCTGGAGCCTGAGCCCAGCATGGGAATCCCAGCTCTTGTTCTGGACAGCAGCTTCTGGGTAGCTTCTTCACTGTCTGTCCTTCAAAGGAAAATAATTAATACTCATTAGAAGAGCATTACTTTTCATTTGAGATAGGCTGTGGAACTTTATCTGATATTATCTACTGGGTTTTTCTAAGGTTGTAGAAGTATGAAACATGCTATCTATTAGTGTTTGTGACTCCTATTTCCTTTCTCAGTGTTTGAGACTACTATTTCTGGAGTGAAAAGTTTAGTCAAGTAAGAATATCCAGTTGACAAATTACTCTTGCTATTTCATGGAAAAGAAATGTTTAAAATATTATGAACATACCTATAATTATCTCATCTCTTGGTTCACTGGTAGATTTTATTGTGCCTATTATTGTCCATCAAACTCTATTCATATTATGAGTGCCATCTGTATTCTGTTTTGTTGTCTTGCAATGCAACTATTCAGAGATATTTTTGGCTTTGTCCTCAAAAACAGTGCTAAAATTTTGTGCAAATTTGGAAGCTGACTAGCTGAGTGAATAAGGAATTTTTAATTGCACTATTTATAGCCTTTTGCATGTTTCGTTTCCAAAATATTATCCCTCATGAAAAACAGGTGAGGCCTCATCTTCAGTTCCTAGTGAAAACCCCCTATTAAGTATTTCTAATTAAAAAACATCTGACAGAAGACTTCCTCCCATCTTTATGAATTGAAATAACCTGTTATGGGACAGATAAATTCTGTTTCTAAATCTATAAGCCCTGGAAAGCATCATATATGTGCTCAAATAGAGCAGATGAAAGAGACCTATCAATCTCCCTTCTGCTCTTGATGTTGACCTGTCTCTTGTTTTCCTTTCCTGTTGTGCCACTGAGGAGCATTTTTCAAGTGTCTGGACTGTGATACACACCTGTCCAAGGCGCCAGTGCGCAGCCACATGTACAAGTCCCTCTGGTCACCACCTCATGTGAGAGCCACTCTTCTTGTTTTGCTCCTGCCATCTCGGGGCCGCCACCCTTCTGCTTGTCCTCTCTGCCAGCAGGAGAGTTGGTTGAGCTTGTACAATACAGGGAGGTAGGTATTTATTAAAGAGGAAATTATGATTTTCCTCAGGAAGGTAGTTCAGCCCATCCCTGAGACAGCAGTGATAAACCATTCCATGGGGAGCTGCCTCTTTATCAACCGACTGCCTAAAGGAAACATAACTTGTGTAGGCTCAATACCTGATACTTAGTTGACTAAAGAATCTTAAAAGGCAAACTAATAAAATCCTGGCTCCATTAAACCAGTGAAGTTTTGATTTTGTTGAATTCAGAAGTGTCAATGTAATTCTTCCGTAGTGCTCTGGAAAACCCCACTCTGGCAGTCGGGTAAATGGCTGGGCACAGGGCACCTGAAGCAAAGCTCCTATTTGGTGAAGTGACTGACACAGAACTGCAGGATCAGTGGGCTCAGCTTTGGGTTTCCCAAGATAAACAAGAAAGCATTGCTTCAATATTGGCTTAATTTATATTTTTGAAAAATTAAATACCTTTTGACCAATAACAAATGGAGCCATCACTGCCCTAACAGACATGAAAATGCATCCATCGCTTTGCGCACGCTACAAAAAAGCCTGCACCCAAACTCCCAGTTGGGTATTATTTCCTGGATTTACTACAAAAAGAACAATGCATGTTTATTAAAAACAGAGTGGCTTTTAGCAGCAGCAGTAGCTCCGCACACAATACACCAAAGCACAACGGGGGCCTTCTCCCGGCAATTGATGTGGAGAAGACCTTTGGCAGAGCAATATGGAAATTCGCATTCAGTGGCTTGATTAATTTGGAGTTTGGAAGCCACCTTCCCGAGATGGATGACAGTGGCTTATTAAATAAATAAATAAGGAGCAAGCTGAAGTCGCGCCGGCGTTATAGCATCAGATTTATGTCATCTGCGCAGGCAGAAAAGGCCTTTGTGGCCGCTATTGTTCGGGCTGTCAGCGGAGGCCTTGGCAGCGCCTTTTGTCAGGACTTGTGTCGGGGGTAATGATGGGGAGATGCCGGCGGTTGGTCTGTTTGATGTAACCCAGTTTTATGGACGCCGGAGTTGGCACCCGCGCACGCGGGTGGAAGAAAATAAGCGTGCCGGGGTGCCGGGCCTGCCTGCCCTCGGCTCCCCTCCGCAGAGCTGGCAGGGAAGGTGCCAACCGCAGCTCCAGGGCTCAGCCCCGGCCTCGGGCCAGCTGAAAGGGGAGGAGAGGTGGCCCTTGGGATGGCAGGTCGTGTCTGCTCCCCACCAGCATGGCTCCCTCCTCCCCGGGCTCCGGAGAGTGTGCAGGTGCTGTGGGAGCAGCAGAAGCGAGCAGCGGAGTTCGGAGCACATGTGCCTAAAATTATGTGGAAGTAATTTAGAGTTGTCTGGTACAAATCAAAATAACGTGGTGTATGATAGTAACCTGGCACACTCAGGGTAGAAGCGGGGTAGGAACATTAGAAAAAATGCTGCACCACAAGTTGCTGTATGACATTTTTAGAGGGGCGAAGGAACCCTGATTTAACATCTTTTCAGGAGAATCGATCTGCAATCCCTGTGGTTTTTGCTAAGATCTTTGTACTTTCACCTTCATATTTTAATGTCTTGTCTGAAAAAGCAGAAGACTTTAAAAAGCAAAACTTTATTCGGAGTCCCCTGTGATTCATTTTCTTTACAGAAGCATAAAAGAAGTTTATGTTGCTCATGTGGGAGTCACTTAGCTCTTCCACACTACACATGAAAAGTACATAGATCACTGCAAGTCATCAAAAATGTGAGCACACTGACCTGAAGGTGGAAGATAAAAAAACCCTCTCATTCTAGAATCAACTAACAGCAATCCACTTTATTATGCCACAAAACCAATATCATTGGGTAAAAAAATTAAAGACTATTTGCACCAACTGAGAGTACCTGTCCAGTCTGAGCTCTGTGGCTACAGATTAGTTTGCATGAGGACTGAATTGTTGCCATTCACATTAGAGGTCTCAGTCAATTAAAGTCAATTAAACTCCAGAAATGCAGAACTGAATAACTGGGAATTTATTATAAAGACTTCTTGAACTTCCTACGATTGGCATTGTTTTGGAGGCAAGTACCTAAAAGCAAACTGAGTTTGACATCAGTGAACCCAGTGAGAAAGACTCTTCATCCAAAAGCCCTTTTTTGAGGAGTGGACGGAGGGGAGAGAGTATTAGAGCAAAGTCATCAAGATGCCTACTTAATTTGTGAATAGATTTTCTACAAAATTCCACAGTGTTAAACAAACAAACAAACAAACAAACAAATAAATAAACAGTAAGCCTGGACAAACTCTTAGTGTCTCATGCCACTGCTAACTACATGCTAAAGAGATTTGCCAGGGTGGAATTACAGCACAGAAGTTTGCTATAAAATCCACTGGGCAGAATTTAATCTCCTTTGTATAATACAAAATCCGTAAAAATACTGATAATTATTCTGGATTATGCCCAAACTTTAGTCTTTTTGGAAACAGGAGTGTTAGTTCTTTTTTATATGCATGTAATGGAGAAAAATGTTTTCTTGAACCAGTTTTCTTACTCTTAAATTGGAGGGGTAGCTGAATGTAAAGAAGAAATAAATTTTACTGGCTAGTATTGTCCCATTAGCTAGATGTGTGCTGCAGGTGACCACTTTGCATGAGGATTCCAGAGGAATGTTTGCTAAGGTCTGTGATGTTACTAAGATTGAATGGTATGATTTGGTATTAACTGAGATCTGTAATAAAGTAATTTCATGTAAGAAACTGCACATTCTGTTCATCTTTATGTGACTGGCTGAGTTCAGTGTGAGCAATGCCAATATGCTTTGAAAAACTGTCTAGATTGGTAAAACAGAACTGCTGTGGTAAGCTAAGAAGGTCTATACTACGTGAAACATTTAAAATTTAGGGGCTAAACATTATAGATAACCATACAAGTCAATTTGGACTAAGTCTTGTAAATTCATGTTATATATCTAACTTTGGAAAGTATTATATCTAACTAACTTTGGAAAGTATTTGTGTTAGATATCTTTAACTTTGGAATATATTTTGGTAGCATTACATAGAATACTTTGTGTGATATTTTTAAATAACTCCTGCAAACACACTGTCAGCTTCTCAAAAAGTGGTTGATGGTTGCCTTGGTGCAGTTTTCATCCACAGCTGGCCCAAGTTTTCATCCACAGTAACCTTCTAGAAACAGAAAATCCTCTTTCCAAAGGGTCTTCACTTCTGTGTGACTTCAGTTGGTGAACTGAGAGCTTTGGGTATTTTGGAAAAAGCAGACCTCATTTTGCAGCATTTATCTACCCTAATTTACCCATGTAAAAAACCAAAAAAACAACAAAAAACCCAAAATTGTTTTTGAAACCTCCTTCTGCTGTGCATGCTGTGACTTCTCGTTATCTCTGGAGCTATTCTTGCATGTGCTCAGTTGTGAGTGCAAATTACTGTTAGACAATGTCTTGAGGTGGTATTCAAAATGTTTTAAAGAAATTAGGGCACATATCAAAAGGAGGGCACCTAGTTATGGTTTGCACTGAAAACAGTACACCAAAAAGCTGGAATGTTACTTGGGGTGAAACAAAGCCCATATTTTCATTTTGCAGAAGTATCAAGATCACCTTCTAACCCGCTCAAATATTGCTCATTCACCACCACTGTAAATATGAATATAAGCCAGACAATCACTGTGATTACCAGTGTAATGTTCAACACCTGCACACATCAGAGAATTTGTTTGGGTTTGGCAGGATCTCATTGTCTGAAAGCCTCTGATTATCACTGATTTATCCATGCAGACTCTTAGGAAGAAAATTTATTTAAACAGGATCATTTAGCCATGCAGACTCTTAGGAAGAAAATATATTTAAACAAGACGGCTCTCTTTAAATGTATACCAGGAGTTAGCTAATGACATTTCTCTTTTTCCTGCTCAGTCTTGGAAATCAGTGGGGATTTTACCTGAGCAGTGTTTTATCAAGAATGTTGGGCATGTGGATTTCTAAAATATTCTCCTTTGATAAAATGTTTGGGTTGGTTTCCTGCTCTTTTATGAAGTATATGGCTCTGGTGTTCTATCAATCTTCTCAAATCTCCTTCTTTTCTCTCTATTTGACTCCATTTCCTTTTTTACTGTTTAATTATGTAGGATTTACTCCTTTCTTGTTTGCTTGTTTGTAGCAAATCGTTCCAGTTGTTCTTCTTGGGGGACAGGAAGGATTTTTAGGTGAGGATCTGGTCCCCCAGGTACTGGGATCACCATTTCAGTTAAAGCCTGAATTCTCCAGCAGCCCTTAGAGTGCAGTCAGACATACATTCCAGGAAACTTTTTCCCACTAGCTGGGTGTACAAACACAGCAAGGCTGTTACCTTGACATTTCCTTTGCAGATCCTTGCACCCCTGTCATCTGGCCAATCTGATTGAGTTTTATTAGGTAAAAAAGTATATAGCACCTTCTAATTGGTAAAATGTTTTTGCTGAAACTGTTTTCCAGATTCTTGATGTTAAGGGACTAGAAGAAAAATTAAATTCCAAAATTCCTCTTTGACCTATGCATTAATATTCCTCAAGACCCAAAAGCAAACAAAAATTCATGGACAACTATGTCTGAGAAGCAATGACTGCTTCAGGTGTGCACACCAACTAGCAAAAGATAATTCCAAATCAGAAAACGGTGTTTGTGTTAAAACAATGCACTTGGAGATCTTTCTACAGCTGTTTTGTAATCTGCTGAAATGTTTTTTGCTTATTTCTGAGCTAAGTTTCTGGGTCCTAACCAAATCTTCCAAAAAGAGAATGAAAAAGAGAGAAAATCTTTTTGGAGTATGCCCTGACCTATAAAAGCACTGCTCTGCAGGAGTTACAAATGGCTTTTTGGCTAAGTTCAGCAGCTGAAAGGGCCTCTACTTTTGTCTCCAGCCCTGACAATAGCTGTGGAGAAGAATGTCTTCTTTAAAATTTCTGAGGATCAAGCTGAACCTTCAGCTGCCAGAGTTTCGTCTCTCCTCTTCCCTGCACACCCCATCCCCTCCCCTAACTTTGTCTCTTGTCAGTATTTTTTAAGGTAGGCTCCTCTTTTTGGACTGCTGAAGTATTTTTAGGTTACTTTTTAGAATGCTTCTAGGCTGAAACCAGGTTTCATATTTTACAATACAATATAAAAATAGCTAAGGAAAGGAGACAAGATTTCATTTCTGTAAAAACTGTTTGGGTTTGATAATAAACAGTAGAAAGCTGGTGTTTTCTACATGGTTATAGACAGCGTAAGCTCTCCTATTATAGGTCGCAAGCTTCTGTATGAGGGCTATGGGCAGCTGCCCCCCAGCACTGGGGATCCAGCATCAGCAGGCTCTCCGGAGTCAGGTAAGTAAAGCAGTTATTCCAGGAAATAGCTGAGCTGTCAGCAGGTCTACTTGTTCATTTTTTTTAAAGGAGTGCCTTCATGCCTATATTTCTGATATTCCAGTGCTACCCCACCTGCCCTGGCAGTGAGAGCTGGGCTCAGTCTCACCATCACTCTGACCAGGTTCAGACTCCAAAAAATGCCCAAGTTGCTCAGCCATTTGCTTTTTTCATCAAGGATCCATTATTCTTCCTGTTGAAGATCAGGAAGAGAGAAATGCCAATAGCTTTTTATATAGCAGAAATGTACCTGTGCCTCAGTTCTCCCCAAACCAGCTGGTATCCTGGAGCACAGGACTTCTCAGAGAACATGGACAGTAGGGGAGACCCAGGATCCCCTGCCCCGGAACAAACTCATATGCACAGTGACCTGCCCCTCCTTTTGTCCAGCCAAGTTTTAGGACAAAGAGGTGCCTGCTGGACTGGAGATGTTCCGCAGTAGGGAGGGGACCCATCAGAGCACACTTTGTTTCTCCATCCCTTGGTCCTCACAGAGAGCTTCAGAGGAACAGGAACACCATAGGAACTGCAGGGATACCACAGGAACAGGAATACCATAGGAAGCTGCAGAGGACACCAGAATACCACAGGAAGGGTTAAAAACCTCCTTAATTGCAATTATCTTAAATTGCTAAGACAGAGATCTTGTGATGTAGTTGTAGCTTTTAAAGTGCAAGGTGTTAGGGTAACTTCTTGTTAGGTCAGTAAAAGGAGAGAGGCAGATCTTCCAACCCAAAGACACCAGGCTTTTTCTTTGGAAATACCTGATTTTCTTGGTTGATAATTAGGGATCACCTACACAGGTAATGTATTAGATTACCGATGTGAGATGTAATGAAATCTGCTTCTGAACTGGTAAAGTACTTAAATTGAAAAAGTTGTGATGCCACTGAAAAAGCAGCAGTCCTGAAGCAGCTGGGGAAGCAGAAAAATCATTCTGCACCCAAAATAAGTCTAATGGTTAGCTGGTGAAAAAAAATATTATCCTAAAAGACTTGGATTTCCAAAAGACTTAATCTCTGAATATATATTTGTGAATTTGTAGAACTGCTAGAAAAATGCATTATGCTTTGCAGAGGAATGTGAAATGGGGATCAGATTGACAGATTTTGAGTAAATTATTGCAAGGGAATGATGCAACTTTTTTCATTATTCGTATTTTTCATATCAAAAGCACAGATCTTCAGTTTAACAGTTTCTGGGTTTTTGTTTAAGGGGGAAAACGACATAGAGAGACTTCTGAGACTTCCCTGGTAGCAACAACCATTTTGAGCAGAGGCTGTGTTTGCTGGGTGCAATACAGTGTCATGTAGAAAAGCTTAAATTACTTCTGAGTGAGCTAGCTCAGGAAGTCAGAGCAACGTAATTGCATTAAGTGCTCTACTCAAGCTAATGTTTTTTTCTGCTTGTACCAAGACAGCTTTGATATGTCTGATGGCATTACATTAGGTGTGTCAACTTGCCTAATGCACAGAGTAATGCAGGGTGCCTAAAGAGCTGGAAGACCAAGATAGGTACCATGAAAGGTTCTGATACTGTGTTACAAACTTGCTTTCCTACAGCAGGGAAACATCACATGTGTGTTTGCGGGTGCTGTATGAAATCTATATAATCTATTTCATATAATGTGAGGCCTTAGAAGAGGATTAAATCAGAAAGAAAAAGGAACAAAAGTGGGATCATTTGGCCTCCTGAGGCCCTTAAGGGAATGGAAAACAAGTGTAACAATGTGATGATTGTAGCTCCAAATTGTCTCCTTGGTGTGACACCGTTGCGGGGCTCCCTTCTGTACCTATGAACTGTGGGATTTGCCTGTGCACCACACTGAAGGCAGCCTTGGATGTGCCCGGTGCCGCTCCAAAATCACAGTTCACCGGGATAGAATGTAGAGCAGTGGATTTCTTTAAGGGTAGAGAAGCCCAGAGGATAATGTGGTCATTTAACTGCCCTGCCTGGCTTGATGTATGAAGTGGATTCTCGAGTAGTTCCCATAACATTTTGCTGGTGGTTTAATCATTACCAAGAGAAAAGCCTAAAGAATGCAGAGAACAGGACACCGCACTTGTGGGTTTTTTTCAGGGGTAGTGTTTTCTTCTGTTTTTAAGAAACGCATGTCTTTGATGAGATATGGCTGCAGGCTACCATTTTACATTTTATGGCTGCAGGCTACCATTTTACATTTTATGTCAGCTACCTTTTGTCAGTGGCTCATTATTGATGCTGTATTCTGTTTTAATTCACACTGCTCTGCTAATCAATTACAGCATTTATCCATTAATCAGGTGTTCTGACAGGGTCAATAACTGCTTTGCAGTTTTGTGGAGTGTTGCGCATTATCAAGCAAGTAGCAACAGTCAGTGGATTAGTTTAGCACAGTGTTGTTTTCACAGGCTGGTGGACCTTCAGGGGAGTAAACACCTAGTGAGGTTTCTGGCAGTTATCTGGGTTTTTTTGATTCCTTGTCAAAAATCTCATCTGTTTGCAAAATTTGTCCTGGTTGGTGGGTGTGCGAGTGCAAGTGCGTGAATGCGTACGCTCACGCATGTGAGCCTGCATGCACCCATGTGTGCCTGCCTTCCCCATCTGTGTGTGTACAAATAGACGCAGGTACCCTGTAGCCTAAATATCCACCTTACAAAACGTGCCAGTTCAGCTCCATGGCTTGTAACAACCATACTGGGGGTAAATCATCACCAGCATTAAAGGGTTTTTTTCATTTTAGCAAGTGGTGTAGATAACAGAGGGGGCAACACTTAATTGGACAGTTACAGTTTTGGTAGTTAAGTTACCGTCTATAATGATGGTAACAGGTTTCAATTATCTTTTTTATGACAGATGTACCAACATTTAATTGTTTCTCGTCAAGTGTGGAAAGAAAAGACACTTCTGTAGATTTTTCAATTCTTCTACATGTCACTTAGCTGTCTGCACCATTGTTTGAGCTCCTTTCTCTCATCCTTTTTGCAGCAATGAGTTGTGTCATTCCCTCATGATCAGCACTTTTGTTGTCTTTGTTTTTTGCTGTACCTCAGAAGTCCATCTTTTCTTTCATCTCCTTCCCATTCATGCATGAGGGAACAGTTGTGCTCTGTTGTGGGGATGTTCCGCTGGATTTCAAACAGTAGGGTTTCTTTTTATTCTCTTCTAAGTAGTACAATGGGGCTGAATGTCTGTTGCAGAATGCACACACTAATATGCCAGGTTATTTGGTTTCTAAGAAGTCAATAAAAATGCTACATTTGGGTTCAGTACTTGGCTTGCTTTTTTTCTGCTGTTTGCCTTTCAGTCTTCAGTTATAAATCTGTTTGTTTGTTTCTGGTTATAAAATATAATCCTTGATATTAAATCCAAGCGTGGAATCAACAAACACTTAGGAAAAAATGTTACTGGCGATGGAGTATTTTCACACTAGCAGATTTGGCAGACTCTGTCTTCCCTGATAAGGAAGGGAAAATTGCCGCCAAATCTAATTAATGAGGTCTATAACAGGAAAGGAGAGAGAGGGAGTACAGGGCGGGGGGTAGATGCAATCATGAGTTCATCTTGGCAAAACTTTCTTGTTTCTTGGAGACTTAGCTAGTCTTTGCATTTAAGAAAAGGTAGCTTCAGTAGATATAATTTTTAAGGACTTTTCTTTTTTGCTTGTGCATGTATTTAGTTTATAAACACTTGTTCAAAATCCATTTCAACAGCAAAAGGCTAAAGACATAAAAAGCTAGAGATATCTTCAGACACTTTGTTCTCATACTCAGGAACAATCTTCAAAATCCTTCTTAATGAGGTCATAAAAGAAAAAAAATCGAACAAGTGGTACTTGTGTACCTCTCTAGGATGTGTCATCGGGGTCACTTGCCACTAGGTTATCCTATTTAAAAAGGGATTGGGATAGTTCAATCAAGCATTGCATTAAGAGAGAGACTTTGATTAATTCCTTCTCTTCTCTATTGTGCTATAGATAATTTCAGTAAATTTGTGATACTTTCTTCTTAGTCAGTGTTGAGGCTTAGCGTTCTCAATGCGTCATGCTGAGTATTAGCATTTATTGGGCCTATTTGGCTGAAGTAAAGACGAGTGTAGGCTGCAGACAGCCCTCTAATCTTTGACAAGTGAGGCCATTCTTTCAACATTACCGTTATCTCAGGTCATAGAGAGAAAGTGTTCTCTTGCAAGGTTTGCTGCAGGAACAAATATGTCATGTAAAGGAAGGGGAAGAAGAAAAAGTAAGTAGGCTGATGATTTATTACAGATTTCTTTTTAGAAAAAATAGACGTGACTTTTACGGAGAAAATTACTGTCTTGAGTAACTTGTTCATTTCGTGACACAATGGGAGAGAATTAAAGGAAGGCAAAGCTGAGCCTTGTTACCAACTTGTGCCGTGACTAGAGACTTGAAATGCAGCAGAACTGCAATTCAGAACCCAGCTGTGATTGTATTGTATCTGTACTTCTTGAAAACGAACTTTTAATTTTTTTAAAGTGATTGGCTTTGGTGGGAAATTTCCTTTTTCATTAAAAAAGAAAAAAAAGAAAAAACCTCAAAGGACCTGTTTTGACAATGAAGAAATCATGTTGTGTCCTATTTCTCAACTTAACATGCACTTCTTTCCATTTAAATGTAGGTCTTTAGAATTTGCATGATATGTCTTTTATTCATTGTAAAAAATTTCTCTCTTTATGTTATTGGGTGTAATCTCCCTTCTCTTCCCCGGCTGATTTTGAAAATGTGTGTGATAGTTGCTCCGGAGATTCAAGGCCCTGTTGGGTATACACATATTTAGGCGCTCTTTGAAAAGTGGATTTTTGACCTGATAGACCGTAACGGCTCCCAGGGAGCCACTATGGTCATTGTGTAAATCCTTCTTAGTTTTCGGTTTACTCACTTGATATACCGTAACGGCTCTTAGGGCCGTTATGGTCTTTTGTGGTAATCCAGCTGCTGCACATGCGTGTGAAGCTTTTGTGCCTGAAAATCCTGGGGAAGTTTTGTTGGGACCGTAGCGGGTGCGTCCAGAATTGCTTCCTTTCTGGTGGGATGGGATGAAATGGCTGGAGGAAAAAGTGATGGCTCTTCTCCCTTTCCCTCTGGCAGTTGCCAAAACCGCTGGGGCATCTAAAGGACCAACAGGCTGCCAAAAAATGTATACAAAAAAGCCACAAAACCTACTGTTGGATGCTCAAAATATCATATGGAAAGAGGGATTTTATTCAAAACGTTCACAAGAGTGTAACAGCTGATTTTTATTTATGCAGTTGTTTCATTTATGTCTAAGATGTGTCAGGCTACTGCCCAGTGGGATTTTTGACAACTGAGTTATTGACCCTTGAAAACGGGGAGTTGTAAGTGAAAGGCTGATATAGTCGTAACTATAGCAACACTGTCAGTGTTCCTGTAATTATTAACTTTTTTTAATATAAAAATTAGGAAGCTGTTTCTTTTCTTAAAGAAGCCTCTATTACAAACTGATGATGCCACCATGGAGATGTGATGTGTTGAAACAATGCATGTCAACTAATTACTGAAATAATTAAAGTACTGCTAAAGTATCGACAAGAACCAAACATGGCTTGCGCGTATGAGCGAGGCCTATCGGTTAAAACTGTTTGTACCAGACAGTGATGGTAGAAAGGTTTAGCCATCATTTTGTGTGTAAAGCTGTTAGAAGGCTTCATTTTCATTACTTGTGCAACTTCTCACAGAGTGCTCCCCTGAGGGAGTCAATGTTTGTACTGAGGCTGCAGGCAGAGATTCAGACATTTATTTAGAGTTAATTCTTTTTGTATGGGACCAAGTGATTTGACTGCAATGCGTGTGCCTGCTCCTAGCATGAGAGCTGCTGAGGCTCCCCCAGATGCAGTTTTCCATGGGCTGCTTGGCAGAGAGCACTTCAGGTGGTGATGCCAGTGGATTGTCAGAGCCTGTGCTGCACCCTCCCTCTGCTAAGAGCTTCCAGAGGTCGCAGATCTCTCTCCTGGCATGAATAAGCACATGTGAGACGTATCTTCCTTGTACCACATCCCATGCTTTTCTCCCAACTCTTGCTCAGTGGTGGCTGTCAGCTGATGTGTTTCAGGTGGACCACCTTCAAAAAACGATACTGCTGTTCTGGAGTAGCCTTTCACCCCTGTGGGGACACAGCCAAAGACTGCCCATCTCACCTGAGTGTGGTTTTCCAGGACTATATGCATGCGTGTTTCGGGGAGGAATCAAGAGGGGAGGGAAAGACTGTCACATTTCAGCTGGATCTCCTGAGCTGCAGACCACTTGCAGAACACTGTTATGGTTTTCTAAGATTTTCAAGTCACTAAAGCTATTATTACTGGCCTAGAGTTTGTTTGTGTTCTATAACCCACCTTCTCACAAGGATGAGAAATGTCTGCTTCTATATAAAACTTGAGCACCTTAATATTTAATGTAAGCACAGAAAGACTTTAATATTGCCACAAATGACAACAAGTCCTCTATTTTCCTGTTCCTTATGATCCAAACTATTGATAGTACTATATTTAATTGAGTTCTTTAATTCCTTCTGTTGAACAATCAGTTGCTAAGCTTTCCTTAGCCAGGTTTTAGATAATGGCTTTTGTTTTTGCTTAGCCATCTGTCCCTGTATTAATTGTCCTTTTCCCCTAGCATTCACCCATAATTTTGGCAAACTGGTTCCTGAGGTTGGTCTAAATTCCTTTTGCTTCATTTTCTATTGTTGGACACTGTTACCTTTAGCATTTCACACATTTAATAGATGCAGTTCTGGCTACTGAAAGGAAGTTCAGTCACTTGCACTGCGTTGCAGGGAGCTGAAGTTTCTTTATTTTTATGCAACATTAAGTGCTGGCAAAACAATCTAGAGGCCTAAACTAAAATGATTGCTTGTGTGCAGGAAATCAGTGTGTAGGCCACGTAAAAATATTTTTCTGCTTTCTCTATGAAGTGAGGTGACAGGTAACACTTAGGAGGTTCCAGAAGAGCTTCTTTTGGGATGACCATGGAAGTCCCAATTTCATTTCCATTCTCAATGCTGAACCACTGTCTTCTGTGTATTTTACACATCTTCCCCAGTCTTTTGCTGGAAGGCTCCTGAACCAGGCTCTGTTTACAGTGGTGGTTAGTCAAGTGATGCGACACAAGTGCTCAGACTCTTCACATTAGGCTCAGCTTATTGGCTGAATCAAGATCCCCCTGCCTCCTTTTTGCTTCCTCCACTTCCTCCCTGGTGCTCCCATCCTTGACTCCTCTTTCCACTGCTTCATTCCTCAAAGACTTACGCCACTCTACCCGTTTTCCTTAAGTGATACAGTTGGCTGCCCTGAGTAAATACATCTTCTCTGTCTCTGATGCTGAATCAAGAGACTCCTCAGTCCCTGCTTCACTGATTTTCCCTCACCAAAATCTCCACTGACCTTGTCCTCTGCCTTTTTCTTCCTTTTTTTATCTTTAAATTACATCTTCACCTTGCTTTTTAAATCTTGCCTTTGACCTTGTTTTCTTCAGACTTTATAAGTGAATGCCTACTATGTCTTCTTTTTTGCATCCCTGGCTGATGGTGTGGTTTCTTTTCCATAGTCTCACCTCCTTTCCTTGTTCATCTCTCCCACATTCCTTCTTTGTCTTCTGTGGTGGCTTGGTTGGGGACATATCCTAGCAGAGTCTGCCTTGCCACTTGCACAAACCTAAAACCCCTTGTGGTGCCCAGGGGCCATCTCACTAAGGCCCTATGCATTTGTCACCCCTCTCCTGGCCAGCTGGGCCATCCTGCCTTGCTGTGTGCTGGCTGTTCAAGACTCTCTTGCTCTGACTCACCTCTATAGCTGCCTGTTGCCTGTTGTCAGCTTCAGTATTTTGTGTGTGTGGTGCCCTGGTCCTGGGCTTTCCTCACTTCATTACTGTGCCAGAGCTGTAAGCTTCTTGCAGCTTACAATTACCCTTTCATTCTCTTACTCCTGTGGATGATTTTTAGGCTTCTTCCTTACTGGCTCTCAAACATGAACAGACTTACAAAGTTCTCCATCTTCCCTGTTTTCAAAGCCCCCCTAATATTCCTTGTGGTAGGTTAAACATTGGTTTGTTGATTGCTGTTTCCAAGCAATGGAAAAGGTCTAGAGAGTAATAAAAGTGTATTTTGAATCAAGATGTGAATGTCTTTTAAAATAACAGGGTAATAAATATATTGCAGCCACCTGCAACCTTATTTGTCTTTCCAGCCTCTTTTATCTTCACTTCTCCATAATTCAGTCTGTCCTGGTCTAGAATCTGTCTTCTGTTTGTTTTCTTCATAACAGGAACATTTTTGCAGAGGTTAGAAAATAATGAAACAGAATATTTTACAATTAGTATAATTACAACCACATGCAACTTAACTACTGGTTATTTATTTTTCAAACTAATATAAGCCACAGAGTCATGAAAAAACATTCTTACTAATAGTTATAACATCCTTTTTGTGGATTGAAATCTATGAACATCTTCAAAATGCTCAAGTAAGCATGTATGACTCTTGTCATGGTGGGAAAACAATTTACATTTTATCTGCTTAGGACAGGAACAGAGCCTGTTTTTCCAAGGTCTCAGCTGCGGTTTCCACAGCCCAGACTGGGCCCTTAGGAGAGGCAAAGAGAACATAATTTGGATTGGAAAAGACCCTTAAGATACTTATGACAAGAGTGTGCCCCACCTTATCCTGGTGCTTCTCAAAAGGGAAAAAGGAAAGAATTATTATCTCTTCTCCCAAACCCCCTCTTTTGTGGTTCAGTTTAATGTCTCTGGCTACTGCTGTAAATGCCTGGTTTAGCCATTAGTCTTTCTTCCCCTCTATTAACAAATGCTGGTAGAGAATTGATGAAACAGCCCCCAGATCCCCTCCTTCACCACTGAAGTAGTATGAGCAGGGTCAAGGAAAAGAGGATATGAGTGTTCACTTTTTCAGGGCTAAAAATGTTAAGCTCCAGGAGATGAAGTGGAAAGAAGGAGTGTCACTTGTGGTTTGTTATTCTGGCAGGGATTTGTCCAAGACAGCAGTAACGTGAGGGACAGCACTGCTTTGGCTCACTGAGACACAGCTTCAGTCTACAGCAGCTGTAAATATGCAGGGTCACACCTGAACTTGCAGGCTGCACAGGATGCCCACAGTGTGTGGCCAGTGTGTGATGCAAAGACCTCAAGCCTTGCAAAAGCAAGGCAGGGCCATCCATAAGTAATGGTGGAACAGCCTTCAGTCTGGTACATTTGGGGTGCGGGGGAAACTCTGTATTCCACTGGAGAACTCCCACTCTAATGCCTTTGCTGGAGATGCAGGAACAGGTAGTTTATTCCAGCAAAGTATGAGGAATGTTTGAGACTAAAAGTTGGGGGAAAAAACCAGTTTTATTATTCCTTGGATTTATGGCAGTAAATTCTTTTTTGCCACTTTCCACTGATCAGTGCTGCTGTTGCGCTGTGCCATGTTGGATCTCATATACATACATGTATACACATGTACATATATGAACACTTACATATGTACATTTATATGTGCACACATACATAAATAGATTGTGTATGTAGATTGATATATAAAGGCACACAAATATATAAACACAAGCACGTACACGTATAAACGCTGACCTCCGACTATTGTGGCTGCAGGCCAAAAGAAAACCTTATCTTTAAGGGTGGACCTATTTTAATGTCTGCTTGGTGTCTCACATTCTGTTCTTGCTTGCACACAGAACTAGTGAGGTCATTGTTTTGCACGTTCTCCCTTAAACACAAACGGCACAAATAAAGGAGGAAGGCTTTGTCTGATGGATGTGTTCTAGAGAAGAGAGTGAATATGCCACAATTTTTTTTTCACCACATCTGATGTTAATCTCAGTCAACAAATTTTGCTGTTACTGAGACACCAGCTCAACTAAAATGTTATTCAGGAAGAATAAAAATTGAAACATCCATAACGTTCTTCCTATCAGCAAGGAAACAGATGACGGTAAGCAAGGCACCAAGTGAAACTAAAACTGGTTCAAACCATCCAGATTCCTTATATATAATATTAACTTTGGGAGATACTGTTTCTTAATGTTCTTACAGATTACTGGCCTGCACTGCAGAATTAAAATGTATCTCAAGGCCTTTACACTAAAGTATATCTAAAATGTTACCCAAAGAAAAAAAGTTGGCTGATTCAGTAATGGAATAATTTTTCTCTTTGTGCAGTACAGGACAAAAGACATAAATGATCTAACTGCCTTATTTCCTTAAGCCTAAACCTATATTCATGACACTGGTTGTTAAGGAAGACTTAAAGGAAAGCCAAGCAATGCCTTTATGCATTTTCGCAGGGATTTTTTATCCTCACAAGGTTATATATCAATGAGTTGAGAAAGTCTGTCTGTAATTCAGTTTTTATACAGATGTGGAATGCTATAACACTTACTTAAAGAAACACAGCTGCTCATTTAAATGTCATAAAAGCTGCTATGTGGAAGTAGACTTAATCCTATTTCTCCTTATAGATTTTATTTTCCTGTAATCCAGGACTTTTGCTTATCTACAGTGTACCATTATTACGAGCTAAAAGCCATTTTACTTATATGTGCAGATTGCAAGGGAGGCAGTGGATTTTTCTTCTTCACTTATTTTTAAATAAATATTGAACAGCCCGTGTCAAGAATTTAGAGGAGAAAAACCCTCACACTTAAACTAAGTTGGAAGAATTTTTTTCTTCATGGGTCCCCAAGCAAGCTGTGTGCTTGGTGAACACTTCTGTCTCTTTCTTCCCTTCCCTCTCTGCTGACTTTTCTCTCTAATGTCCAACTCTTTCCTCCCCCCTAGGCAGCCATTAAGGACAAGGCTGTTTTTTAAAATTTAGTTTTAAGAGAGGGGAACCAATGATGAAGATGTGTGTTGTGATGCAGTGATAGGAAACCCCCATTTAACGGAACTGCAATGTCTGGAAGAGAAGGAATATCCTGTGGAGCAAGGCTGCTGATGAGGGGAGAAGCTTTGGTTCTTCAGCTTTGCCTAAGTGTCAGTGAGCCTTTTCATGTGTTCACTGGCCACAGTCAATATATATTATAGCAACCATAATCACACAAGTAATCTCACCTGGGAAATACAGATAAGAAACTTCCACAGGGCATGTCATAAAATAATAGTGTTTGGATTTGCACTTGCACTTGCACAGGCCCATCAGGCGCCCCCAAAAAGAGCTGCTACCTGATATTTTTACCCTTTTTTCCTTTTTTTTAAGTGAAAATAAAATCTTACTGATTTGCAGAGAAGTTGATTTTCATCCCATCTGACTTTAAGTCTGGATGATTTTTTTAAAGTGTCCTCATTGATGATGAACTATCAAATGGGATGGTACTTTGGCAGTGGGGGATCTGAAACAGGGACCTGGGAGCCATGGTTTTAGGACAGGTTTCTGAGTTTCCTGGGATGTGGCAAAGCTAATCTGAAGAGTTCTGTGAAAATGTTCAGAGAATTACATTATAAAATATTTTAGGAATAGGGCTAAAAAAGTAAAGCTATAGCAATCTTCTGATTTAGTGTTAAAATTTATTCCTTGGCTAATGTTTATCCCCCATCACACATTCATATTTTCTGCCTGGTAGGTTCAGCACCTTTATGGTCTCTGAGCTTGCCTACACAGCAAAGGTTGTGCCTGGTAGGACAGGCTGTCATGATATGACCGATGTGTTCCTTGAAATTGGTTCCCTGCTGGGGACACCCTGGGGTGGGGTTCATCTCCCCCAGGCATGCTCACCTCCTCAAGGGATATCAGGAACTGCCTGAGTCAGGAGGAGGATTATGGCTGAATCTGGCCTTGAAAGGTGCACCCAGGTCTTTGACCACTCCCCCCAAATATGCACCCATGGGGGTGGCAGGACCTGACCCACCAGCTCAGTGGAGGGAGGGGTTTGTCCCTTTCAGGGTAGCAGATGCTGATCACTCACTGTGGGGAACTCTGTGCATAGAGAGGTGCTGAGCTTGAAGACACTGGTGGGTGCTAAATTTGCAATTTTTACTTTGCTGACCTTACTAAGGAGATGGTTTTGGAGGGCCATTGCTGAGTTACGGTTTGGCATTCCCATTTAATAACATTATCCTTCAGCTGCTTATGTGAAAGATCAAAATGAGCTGACAGCTGTCACCTATTTATCATTAACATCACCGTATTTGTTATTTCCTTTAATCCTGATTCCTGAAATCTCACCTTTCACTTTTTTTTACTTTTCAAGAAAATTTTTGTCTTTGAAAAAGCTTGAAAATATGAAGGACACAGAACCAGAAAATAATGTTTCAATATGTACTTTTAAAATATTGCAATTTTTAATGCATCATGTTCATGATTTTTTTAATTCCTGGTGGTCTTAACAAATAAAAAATGAACAGCTGTTTTTTTCAATAGCTGTATGGAATAAGGGGCAGATGCAGGATAAATACTGAAGAACATATAGATATTTCATTGTACTCTGTACAATAACAGTAATAATGTTAAATTTTGTAATGTACTGGAAAAGGCAGGGAAAAAAAAGAAGTTTCATTATTACATAATAAAGCACCTAAATAGTGTTTATTTGCTGGACATCATGAAGGTTCTGTCTTTATAATGTTTTTTAATCCACCCACTGCTTCTAGTTTGGTATGTTTTAACTTTGGATAATAGAACAGAGATGTAGTCAAAGGCATGAAAATATAGAAGTTGGAATTTTCGTGCATTCCTTGCTATATTTTGAAATTAATAAAATAAGAGCATGTTTTCAATTGATGTCATTTTCAAAGGAAATAGGGCTGGGCTTATTATTGTTACTACCACAATCAGCATAGAAAGAGTCCAACATTTTGCTGACATTGAGTAGTGCTAACAGCACAGAAGATTCATTTGATCTTATATAATGTTTTCATGGTTAACAAGATTTTCATATGACATTTTTGCATGATTATAAGTGCTGGAATTTCATTGCAGTAGGCATTAACTCCTGCGATTGAAGTTAAGGGAGATTTCTTTTTTTTTTTTTTTAATAGCTAATCAAGACTTTAACTGCCTCTGGGGCATTTTAAGAAAATGTTATACTGTACTTAACGAACATTATACTACAAATAAGAGTGATATTCCTGTAATTAAAACAGTCTGGATATTGCTTAATGAATGTTTTTCTTATCTTAATGTGTAGGCAGTAAGGATTCGTGTAGTTGCCTTTATTAACTTGTGGAGTTAGTTAAAAAGCTGGTTAAAACAGTAAGTCCATATCAGGTCAATATAAAATGCTTATGTAGGGATTTCATTGCTCTTATAAATCCACTAGTTAAAAAATAAACACAGATGCTTGTTTGTGCCATCCTGAGCCATATTGCAGGGTAGTATTTCTGCCTGTAGACATTTCCAAAGTTAAGTGTTGCCTGGAGCACTGCAGGATTTGTAAGCATTCTTCTTTATTGTCCGTTTAGGAAATATTTTTAAATTTCCACCAAGCTTGTATTCAAAGCCAGGGAGCAGTTGGTTTTCAATTAGTGTGGCCACAGTTGCTGTTGAACTAAAAGCATTGTGTATTCGTTCTTTTTTTCTGTCATATTGCATCAGCTTTGATGTAATTACAACATTTTCTTTTTTTGGATGTAATTGCAGAGCATTGTAGTTTTATAGCTCTGTTCTTCAACGATTTAATATTTACTAATTGCTTGCTAAATTGTTCTTCACTGCTCAGTTATTTGGTGCAGAAAACATTCTGAATAAGTCCAGTTTAATACAAAATAATTCTCTGACTTAGTAATTCCTCCACATAATAATTCTACAGAATAATACTTGGCTAAACATAAATAATATTTTTTCTTTTAATCTTATTCTGAAAAGATCATGTAAGTTTAGTTTTTTCCTCCAGCTGAAATTGAGCATCTTTATATTGTTTAAAAGATATTCACCACCTGGATTGCATCCATATACATCTAAGTCTCAATTTTGCACAAGTCTCTATACAAAAACCTGTAAAAAGCAGGTTGACCCAAGTATAGCCTAAGAACACATGGAAATGGAACAGTTTCATAATTCAAAATTAATCCCCAGTCCTGGAGGCACTTAGGCACATGGTTAACTGTAAGTGTTTGACTAGTCTTTTTGATTTCTCTGGGCTAGGTACATGCTCAAGTGGGTTTACAGGAGCAGTTTCAAAATGCAAAGACTGCAATATTGTTTTCTTTTTCTTATATGGTAAATATGTCTGTGCTTTACATAGTATTATAATTTACCTATGTTTCTAAGTACAGGAATCATCAAAATGTTTGTGGTTTGACTAAGTGTAGACTGAGGTAAATTGCAAATTGAGATAAAATATGGTCTACCAGTGAAAAATTCCTAGAAGCGTGAACGGACCTTCAGTTTGTAAAATATCCTCACCACAACCAAAACTATGAAGACAGCAGTTTGTAATTAAAAAATCAGAAATTCTGGAAGACCCAAAGTGGATGACAAATACCTTCTTTCTCCTGACTTCTGCAGCACTAGTATATTGACACTCCTTTCATTTCCTTCTGCTAAAAATTGTGAGTCACAACTTTGGTGTAATTTTATTTCAACTCTGATATAATTCAGAAGTGGTTTCAAGGACTGTACTGTTTTCCTTTTCTCTCACACCATGCAGACATAGATATCTAACCTACACAGGCTCTGGTGAACATAGTGACTCTCTGTGATGGATGGCAAGATCATTTTAACAGGCAGGAATGGCACTTTATTGATTCTGACTTTATCAAGTGCCTGTTTCTTACTTTGTGTATAACTCATTAGCAGCCTGCTCCTAAACTGCTCAGGAGTCTTTGGACAAGTCTGGGACTCGGACTTTAATCACAGTAATTAGCGTGGAATGTTTGAATCCCGCTCTGGATCTTGACCTTGCAGCATTTAGCCAATGTGCGCACAGCTGGGCCGGTGGCCGGGGCTGCAGGAGCTCAGTGGTGGGGATGCTCCCGGTGTCCTGGTGTGGGAACCGACGCCGAGGGAACGGAGGGCAGTGGAGGAGAAAAGAGGGGAAAACACCTTCACTAAGAAAAGAAATTGTGCCCAAACATCATTACCAATTTTGGTGCATGGACACCGAGATGCGTGGGTGCAAAGTCAGTGTGTGAAAGGGCTGGGGCAGATTTAGGAGCGAGGGAAGTAAGTACCTGATGGTAAGATGGAGGGGAGAACTGGAAGAGCCAAGAGTGGTTTTGCAGTGACATAAAGAATCCCTTCAAAGTTCAGCTTTTCTGCAGAGGCCACCAGGATGGGTCTGACTGTATAAAAGTGCAACCATTGCAGATTTGTGGGTTTTATATATTCACTTCCTAAGACAGATTTTGGTGGGGGATGTTCCAGGACAGCTTTTTGGTTATATCTGGTCCTCCCCCTGAACTGGAAGATTCTCAACCTCCAAAGGCGTGTTTTTCCCTTTGTGCCACACAGCTCTGATAACAGTTGGTGCATATTTGTCTGTACACAAAACCCAAAACCAAGTAAATCAAAATAAATCTACATCAATGTCGCACATCCAAAGCAATATCTTCTTACTTCTCAATGCGTACCTTAAAAAAGGCTAACTTATTGGTATTTTTTTTCTAAATCTCTCAATATTGGTATTGGATCTTCATCTTTATTGTGGGATGTTTTTGTTATTTAAAATGTGTTGCAAATTTCTGTTGCAGCTGCTACTTGCAATTCTGTTTAAAAAATGTAATGTAAGAGTTTCGCTTATAAAAATATACAGCTAGACAAAATTTTGCAATATCTCTTTACAGTGTTGTAGATTTTTAAAATGCAACTTAGAAACTGAATTAGTTAAATAAATGAAAGCACTTAAAATTTTCTTAAAACAAAAATTGTCCACACTTAGTGTTTATTTCTATATCTTTATATTTAGGAAGACAGAGAAGTTAACAGTTATCCTAACTGCATGTTCCTTAGTAGCAAAGTGAATGTGTTACAGACAGACAGAGTGCTTTTCCAGTGCCCTGCAGTGCTGTGGGCCTGATTAAGCAGCAGAAAGCATCCCAAGAAGCCAGATACTTTGTCAATGGTAAAAGCAAAGCGAGGTACAGCTCGGCTCGAGAATACTTTATGGGCATTACGAGTGATTCAGGGTTATCCACACCGTAAGGAAGGGAGCAAAGCCTCAACTGTATGTCACATATGCTAAAGCTCCCCAAGACAGGACACCAATTAACCTTGGATGATAGCAAACACACACACACACACAGGCTGCCCGAGAGGAGCAGCCTGTTGCCATTAGTAGGAAGCAGCAGCCCTTGTCACCCTGAGCCATTATTTAAATCTCTTTTAAAATTCACTTCTTAAGTCAAAGAACCCTAGCACTCTCCTCTTCCTCACAAACAGGCTATTTTTGCTGCCCTGAAAACAGGACACGATAGTAATATGAGAAGCCAGTGGTCCTTTTATTTTTATCCTCGCTGTCTAATTTGGCCATTTTGAATTGAGAAGAAAAAAATGCCTGATCTTCAGTCAAAGCAATTTAAGGCATGATGGAGCTCAGAGTGAACCAAAACAACAGGGTCAAATGTAGTTGAAAGAACATGGTGGGGTAAATAAAAGGTCTTTTTCTTTTTTTTTACATTTAGTGCTGGTGGGAGGAGAAAGTTTGGTTAACTATTTAACCTATGATAGCCTTTCATCATTTTATGGCTTAGGGGTCCATGATTTTAAGTTTTTGCCAGTAAGTTCCTGGTTTGTATTCAATCTTTTCTCTGGTGCCCAGTTATATGACTTACATTGATTTACTGGAGATAGGGAAAATTTTTAAATAGCAGACAAAGACACATATTTTTCCTAAAATTACTTTCCAGCAGCTTTGGATTTGGTGCTTAGTTTTCATTTCCACTCACACTTCTCTGTGTCATCTTTTTTTTTTTTTTTGATCAGTGGGGCTCTCCTTCCCCATTTGGTTCAGCTCCCTGTTTTTTGGCTATAATGCAATGTGTCCTGATCAGTTGGAATGAGTGCTTGTGAAAGGTCACTTGGAAGCCCCCTTTTCATTTCTCCCTGCTACAGTTTTTCCAGCAGGCAAGAGCTCTCAGGAGCAAC
>NW_005054363.1:2685160-2750391 GCF_000277835.1 Geospiza fortis
TCATTAGTGCTAATTGTTTGAGAAACAAGCCCAGAGAACAAATGATTAAAATGTTAGTGCCATAACCAGGATTATTAGCATGTGTGATAAAATGCATGCGCCGCAGCTGTACCAATAAAACTCTCCAGCGAGTCGCTTTGATTCGACAAACACTCAGCGCGGCTGCGAGCCCTCCGTATTTGCACAGGGCCTGCTGATGTTTATAACAAACAACTTGTATCTTCTTTTCTTAATTAGAAAGAATTACTATGCAAATGGTGGGGCTTTGTAATTCCATAGAAGTTTCCTTTGTTTTTGGTGGATTATTTGTGTGCGGTGGTGTGATACTCCCCGGTAAATTCAACACAGGAAAACCATTATGTTTTCTCCAGAGTGGGTTTTTTTGCACATATTGCAGAAATAATTTGTACGATGTTTTCCTGCATTAGCTGTCTCTTTTTCAGGCGGGTTGTGGGTCTTGGGACACTTCTGTCCTTCTTCCACAGCTCCACAGATATTGTGGTGTGTAGTTACATGCACTGAAGTCAAAAATATATGTGGAAATTATCCAGGTTTTTTAATAGTTTTAGTGAAGTGTCTAAAAATGCTCTTTGCAAACACTTTGTCTACACTATGCCAAAGATTGTAGAAGGAAAGATTTGGCCTATTGAGCAATGAATATTTTTCTATGTGTTTGGCAGATCTTCCAGGGGTGATTTGATTTAGCAAATAAACAGGGAACAGAGGCACAGGTTAAAGTGCTGGAAATCACTTGTACGAGTACTTTACTTTGTGACCTATATATTGTTGGCACCAATGTCACTGCACAGGTGTGTGCATTTAAGTATGTGTATGAGCAATGCTGGAATGTGAAAATGCAGTTTACAGCAGGGAAATTTGCATAATTTGGGGTAATTTTACCGTTCACAGTCATGCTGTATGGCTGCCATTGCAAACTGCAGTGTCTCTTAGTAGTCAAATAGGTTTTCTTTTCTCCTTCCTGAGGATGAACTATTCACTCTTGGGTGGAATGGTTCTCAAAGGACCATGAGAAACTTTAACTTGCCAGCTACTTTTACATATTTGATGAAGACTTTAGTAGAGTGTTATGTTTGTTGAAGAAATTTAGTTTTATTTCTGAGACCCAAGAGCACTCAGCATGCTGCCAGATGCTATGAATGAAAATATGCTGCTGTAAAACAATTTAATGAGCATTACCCAATAGCCGAGTCCTTGTTTTAACTTACAGTGCTTAAAGGAAGAAACATTGTCTTAGCAAATTCACTTGGCTTTTGTCCATGTGTTTAGTTTAAAGCATAGTCAAGCTTAGTTTGAATCATTAAAATACTTGGAGCCAGGAAACATATGTAAGATTTTCCTCCTCTTTATGGCGCAGGGTTAACAGTATAATCGAGACTGCAGTGCTGTGTGGGTTTTTTGTCCTAAAAAAGCAACTGCTGGGGATTTTTTCATTCTATCAACATAACAGAAGTCAAGATAATCAGGGGAGTGTTTCCTACCAGAGTAGCTAACTGCTCATATACAGAGCACCCCAAGCCTTGCCACTGTTTAAAATAAGTCTATAGACAAATGGATCTATTAATTAATCCATGTGTTCCTCTGCCTTTTTGTTGTAGAACATAAAATATGACTTTGCGAGCAAAATGCACAGTGATGATTAAAGAATATATGTCAAAGAATTAGCTTTGATACAATTTACTGCTGTCATACCTAAAGATAGGTATGATGTTGATGTTGAAAACTCTTATTTCATATTAATATTTCTAGAGCTCTTAGTTTTGAAAGGAGAAGGATTCTGTGTTGGTCCACTGACACCACCTCCTGCTGTACATATTTTTTTCCTGACCATACTTTTTTGAAAAATTATTTCTTCTTCAACTTGCTAAGATATCCCATAAAACTAATAATTTGACACATTGACAGTGTATTTTTTATAATAATTCATGTCCTGAGAAACCTGTTGTTTGAGCCCATGTGGTTACAAAGTTCTTTAGCTGAGAGGGAGACGGCAATAGTCACCAGGCAGTAGCATTTCCAGCATTAAGCCTATTAATGATGGCTTTTTAACAGATTAAGTCTATCACTTCTGTGGAGTCAGGTGGTCTGCTGAGGAAGCTGTACTGCTCCTCCATCTAAACACAAGTTCATAGACCTGGCTGGTGACAGCTGACTAAATCTGGTCTGCAGGTAATGGTGGTTTCACCTACACAACACTACACACCATTGTGTGTGGTATGCAGAGCAGGGCTGCCTTCATGGGGCTTGCAGCAGTGAGAGGGAAAACGGCTGGTCAAACAGCCCTTGGTTTGATGACAGCCCAGAAGAAATCCTGGGAAACATGTGTGACAGAAGATACATCTCATCTCAGCATGCTCTGAGATTATGGTGTTAGCCATGTCTATCAGGTTTCTGGCAGGTTGGAGGGCTGGTGAGAGGCAGTCATTAAGGGTGCTTCAGGGGCTGCTTGGCTCCAGGCTGGAGTTAACTATTAATGGGCTGAGCTCTTTGGCTCCTTTGTGCCCTTGGGAACCACAAGGCTGAAACCACCAGAGAAACAGAAAAGAAACTAATCACTTTTGTTCCCTCATATATGTTATGGGAATGACTGCAGACTTCTTTGCTGACCTCTGTGTCACACTGAAAAAAATCTTCCTCTTTCCATTTGAGATAAACCACTCTTCCACCTCGTCCTTGCTCTTCCAAGGTGTACTACTGCAGGAAAATGAGATTAAGTGGATTTGTCTAGCAGCCACTTGAGTTGCCACGAGTTCTGTTACCATCTCCACTTCAGCGTGAAGCAGGGAATGTGAAGCAGTTTGTGAGAGAGAGGCAAAGAGAGTACTTTGGAGAGGCTCAGTGGATCTCAGTTGCATGTCTCCAGGTGCTGATAGGACCTCCTACATCTGAGTCTTGAAGCTGTTGCTGTAATACACAAGGGTAACACTGGCACTTTTAATAGAATAATGTGTATTTAACTGCCAAGCTGTCCCATTTCTTAAACTGAATTAAGCATTACCAGGCATGTTGCAAAGAAGAACCCAGCAGTGATTTCTGTAGGCTCTTAAAATGGATCCACACAGGATATGCACAGATGCAGCAGATGAGATGATGGAATTCTTTCCTTTTCAATTTATTTTACTGAGGTAAAATGTGTTAAAAGCTTTTTTCATATTTTTAACCCAGCTCTTATATTCAGCTTTAAGGGTGCACACTCCAGGGGAAGACAGGGTTCTTCAACAGATTCAGCTTAGAAAGGCAAGTATTACAGTGGTCTGTCAAGGACATGCCACACTGGCTCTGATTTAGAATGACTGAACTCATTTCCAGGCATTTGAGAGTATTAGTCATGTTTGCTTTGAAGAAAACCCACATGTGTGTGTAGCCATGTGTCATCCCAGTCGAGCAACTTAAGAAGCATTATTAAGAGGGGCACAGGAAAATGCATGGGTCCCTGACATGATGTGATAATGACATGTTCATCATGGTGCTAGGAAAGCTTTGCATTATTCAAATTGCTGAATAATATACATGATAATGCATAATGGTGTTATATGGTAGGATTATTTTGAGGTGTAAGTGCCTTGTGCTTAGTATGAAGGTAAATTGTATTATTTTGTCCTCATCTTTGATGTAGCAGAATAGGCCTGGGGGGTACAACATGCAGTGGGGAGGAACATGAGCAGGCAAGGGGTTTTTTTTGGAAGGCCAAGAAACACAGTGGCACCCTCTATAAGTTATTTCTGTGCTTGTAATTATGGAGCAAAGCAAGCTCCCCACAGCACTGAAGAGCAGCCTCCTTTGGCAGCCTCCAAGTGCTCTAACCTAGCTGCTGCCTGGAACAGGTTAGCTGGACCCTCACCAGGAATATTGGCAGGTGGTGGAGACCACCCCAGAGCTCACACCTATGGGCCACAGGGATGTTATGCTCTCAAACCATGTGGCACCAAAGGCTCACACCTGCACTGATGTGTACTGCACAAAGCATTTACAAATTTAAAAAGACACCACAGCCAAAAACTTGCTGCTGATGCTGCTGGGTTTGTGAACTCTGCCAGTGGAAGTCTGTGCTGTGGATGTGAAGGTCTGAAGTACTGAGGTTCCACACTACATGGGGTTTTCATTATTTTTTCTTCATTTCCCCCTCCATCCATCTTGCTTATTTAGAATTTGCATGCAAATACATTTGTTGATATAATGCTAAGGTTGCAAAATGAACTTCACAAACCTGTGTTTGTTTTAACCAGCATCCCTGCTTCATTCACAGCATGGCATCCAGCTCCTGGAGGAAATGTAGCAGATAGCAGCTCCTCCCCAAAGCAGTCCTGATCCATTCCCAGCACAGTCTGCATCCTACAGAAGATTCCTATGACAGGGGAAAAAAAAACAACCACCACCCTTCTGTATTTCATACTTGCTGTAGCACCCAGAATAAGCTGTGTAATTAAAGCTGCGTGGATAAACCTCAGCCCTGGCAGGCCCTCAATTATGATTAAATTTGCAAATTCTATTGAACACAGTGGTTTTGGAGTTTTACATTGTAATTAACAGTAATACTGATATCTCCCTAACTTGTCTCTTCCAAAGGGAAAAAATATGTAAGTAGCCCAAAACCAGCCACTATCTAGTTAGGAATGTTTTGCTTTTAAAATACAGTCAAGTATGATTTACAGCATTGCTGCCAATAGTCTAATTTCAACAATATCCTTTACAGGGTGGATTCTCTTCTGCCAGCTGGTGTTCCTAAGCTTAGTTATCGCTTTACATCATCACACAAGTATGTTCCCAGACGGGCTGTGCTCTATGTACCTGCGGATGATGAAAAGAAGATAAGAAAAATCCCATCACTAAATGTAGATTGTGCAGTGTTGGACTGTGAAGATGGTGTGGCTCTGAACAGAAAGGTAATTAAAAATTATCTGTGTGATATAATCAGCACTAAAGAGAACTTGTGGAAAAACATTGCCTTTGCCTTGGGGAAGTGACAACCAGAAAGACAAAGATAACTCTTTAAGATATACAGAGTAATGTCACAGTGATAGGCTTTGTGAAGGCGTTGGGAAAATCTGGTTACCCAGAACTCAAAGAGATCCCGTGTGAGTAAGCAGAGAGGGAGTTTTGCAGGAATACAGAACTGGGCATAAGCTGTCATCACAGAAGAGTGGGAGATACTGTTATTATTGCAACACATTTCTTAGGGAAGAGGAAGAAACAGTCTGTAAGAAGAGAAGTGGGAAAGGAAGCGTTAGTTCAGAATCACCAGGTGGGCAGTTTGTTATTGAAATAAAAGCATCTTCAGATTGTGAGCAACACAGCATGAGTCTGTTTGGTGCATGAGCCTTGGGGTGTTTGGAAAGATATACTTCCTGAAATTTTGGGGGGAAATGCTGTTAGGGATGTTTCTCAAGGAAGTTAGATCCCAAGCATGATCAGTGTTTGGAATGGGGATGGAGAGCAGAGTGGGAGATTGATGTAGATATGTCAAGTACCTGTGCCAAGTTTTTGTTAACATTAAACTGTGGGAAAAGAGAGAATGATCTAGCATGCATTCAGTTTTGCTTGCAAACCATTTTTTTTAAACATATGGAAGTAACCATTTCAGTATGTTCCATGACTTAGAACCATAGAATTATTGGAAAAGACCTTTAAGATCAATGAGCCCAACTTTAAAAATAACTGCCAAGTCAGCCATCTTAAACAATGTATATGAGAAATTGGTGCAAATGTTTCCTAATGAAAGCTATTTCTCAACAGGAATGTAAGTTTGCTGTCACATTATTTTCATATTTGTTGGTTTTCCTAACTGTGTCTCCGTGCTTCAGACTACAGCAAGCAGTGTTTAGGGTTTGAGTATAGATATCTTGTCTAGAAAGTTAGGAAAACAGACTTGAAAATTTTCCCATTTTCTTCCAAAATTGGGATGAAATTTTATTATTTTCTTTTTCTTGTGAGTCAATGCTTTCCAGAAGGACTCTCTTGGATAGTGCTTTCTTTAACCTTCAGCTCTTTACAGGTATGTCGGAAAGGAAAAATTTTACAGAGTTTGCAGAGTAAAAAAATTTTGCAGAGTTTGCATGTACCTATTTTAATTCTAAAAAGTGAAAGTAGTGCTGCTGGATGTTCCTGTGTGCTGCTGAAGATGATTGGAAAACATTTTTCAGTTGCTAAAATTCAGTGTTGAAAGACTAGGATTATATCTCCTGTCACAGTGAATTAGTATTGTTTCATCACCTTTCAGAGGCTGGTGCTGTATGATACAAGACATAGTTGTGTATCAAACTGAAGCGTTTTTAGGTGCAGCTTAATTATATCAAATAATTTATAGCATAAGCATTTATTTGTAATAAACAATGACAGAAAAAGAAAAGTTTATGATCAAGACAACAAAGTTGACAGTAGCAATTTCTCAAGGGTGGTAAAATTCTAGCTCTGTTAAAGTGAAGTTGTGCCACTGGGTATAAGATTTCAAGGAAATTAGGGGAAAAATTGGTAATGGAAACTTGAGATGACAGATGAGCCCCTGCCTCAGCTTAAATGCAAAAAGAAAGCAGACAGGAGGTAGAAGTGGGGACAAGCTACCAAGAAACAACAGAAAGTGTGGTCCAGGCTTGTAGGAGCAGAATGAGGAAGTTCAGAGCTTGTCTGGAATGAAAACTGGTGAGGGACGAGCAGGACAGCAAAAATGGCTAGCTCAAGCGTATCAGCAGGGAAAATGAGAATGAAAACCAGTCAAATGGATGCACTGCTCCATAAAACTGCAGGCTTTATTGTCAGAGTCTGCCCAGCCTCAGGCCTGGAAGCAAAACTCTGGGGAGGGAGGGAGCAGCCACAGTAGGGGAGGATGGAGCCAGGGTCTATGTAAATAAGCTGGTCTGTGGGACCTGACAGGACACACTGGAGGCCTCTCAGGGAGCTGTCGTGTGTCATCATGAAGCTGCTGTCTGCCATCCCTGAAAGATCAAGGCTGGGGGATGTTCCTGAAGCCTGGAGAAGGGCACCTCTGCCCAGAAGGCCCTGGGTGCAGTTGTACAACAAGCTGCACAGGGTCACTGGTGTGTCCTTGCAGCACCAAGCATCCCCAGGGCCATGCTGGCACAGCTGCACCCCACAGGTCCAGGGAAGGGCTCCAACCCCTGCACTTGATTCTGACAGTCTCTGTGTGGAGTCCCTGTGCCAAGCTGTGGATCCCAGGACAAGAGAGAGGCTGACCAACAGGAAGGAACCCATGAAGGGCCATCAGGCCGATCATGGCACAGGAGGAGAGGCTGAGGAGCTGAGTTTCTTCATCCTGGAGATGAGATGGCTGAGTTGGGTCTTGATGGACACTTTGCTTCCTGAGAGGAGATGAATGAGTGCAGAGCCAGACTCTTCTCAGAGGAGCTCAGAAATGGCGCAAGATACAAAATTTGGCACAGGTTGCATGAGAGGAGATGCTGACTGGACACAAGGGAAAAATGTCTTGCCCACGCAGGTGGTCAGAGGCTGAAGAGATTGTCCATTGGCAGGGCATCCTCCCTCCCTGAGGGTATTCAAGTCTTGGCTGGATGAAGCTGTGATTGGCTGCTGTAGAGCAGTAGTTAGTGCTGCTTTGAGGTGGTCTCCTGAGATCCCTTCCAACCTGAATTAGACTCTGTGATTGCATGATTTAGTAGAGAAGCCTAATTCAAAGTGATTGGAAGTTTGAATTTCATTTTTAGATCTGCCACAGATACTCAGGAAGAGTTTGAGACATAGGTTCTATGAATGAGAAGCTGAAATTCTTATTGCTCTTGCAGCTTAATTTATTAATGTTTATGAGGTGCTTGGAGACTTTGTGTGAAAGATATGTCAAGAACATGCATTGAAATACAGTGTTCAGTGGCCCATTGCAAATGGGTCATTTCAAACGGAGGGGGAAAAACCCACTAGGAAACACAGCAATGCTGAGTCTGTCCTTTATTCATTCTTCTTAAATAGTACTGATGAATTTGAGTATTTATTGCTGTGTCTTATATTACTTAAAATGCTACTTATGGACTTCCTTCAAACTGCTGCAGAAATGTTGAATTTGGGGAAAACCAGGACCTGACTGAAGGTTCACAGTGCCTTGGGCCAAACCTGCCTGTCTACAGATCTTCATTTGCATGAAGTCCAAGCAGCAAGCTTGAACCACATCTAATGGGTCTATTTTAACAAGGTGCTGTGTGGTTTATATTAGGATTAAGTTAAAATTTGACAGATCGATAATCTGGCATATCAGCAGCTCTATTTGCTTGCTTATTCAGGAGGAAACGAGGAAGATGAGCTTCCTGTTACTGAAACTGATAACATTTGTAAAACTGCATTTGGTTGCAGTAGCAGCTTTTGAAGCTGTGGCCAGATAAATAAAAATAAATAGAAATAAAAATATTTAAATTTTATAAAAATATTTAACTATTTTCTATGCAGTATTTTTTCTCAATGAAGTTTTGAAAGACTTCCTTCCCTGTGCCTTACCCCCACAATTATGTTTTCTAATGGCTGACAGAGAGCACCAGAAGGGGGGAACCCATACCCATACCCTAATCTCCTTTACCATTTTGGTGCCTGCATTTCTTACCTTCGAGAACTACAGCATTGACCACAACTTCAGGTGTCATCTCTTTCCCCTTCTTTTGAATCTTATTTTCTATCTGATATTTCGACTAAATCAGAAAAACACAGAAAACCTCACAGCATTCACAAGGAGAAAATATTTCAGTGAATTTTCTGAGAACCAGTGGGAAGAAATGGCTAATAAGCAAAGTTGTTATAGTATGCTGAGTATTAACCCTGAAAGTAGGGTTAGACCTGATCCTGAGTAGCACAGGGGCTTTTGCAACACCTTTGGGACCAGGCAGAGCAGTAGGAGGCCTTCAAAAATTCAGAATAGGAAAGGTGATAGGGAGATATGCTGATGTTGCTGAAAATTTATTTTACAGAGGTAGCTTTAGTCTTGCTGAACATACCCTACAAGTCAAGCTGTTTTCTAATCCTGGCTGGGGATCCACATGCTGTTTTTACAGGTTCAGATGCATAGTGCCATATAATGTAGACTGTCAGCTGCCTCTCAAGGTTTCTGACTCTGTAAGACTTTGGGTATTTCTACAACAGAAATTTAAGTTTTGATTGTGGGAACAATTGAATATTAGTAAAGGGAAGTTACCTTCTCTGAGGTGCTATTCACAGACAAAGATAGGATTTCTTTGCCACTGATGTACATGTACTTTTTAAAGAAATTACTCAGAATTACGAGCTTGGTGATATTTTAAAGTGAACAGTTAAAATAAAAATTATAAAATTAGAAATAATACAGATTGTAGTGTTGATATGTCACAAATGCATCACGCACTTAGAGAAAAAAATAGCTTGTATCTATTTCAGCTCTTCACAGGAAAAGGTCTGAATATGCTTTCATTTTGATTGTAAAAAACAAAAAGGTTTTAAAAATGGCTGCATTGATATGCTTGTATGATTCATATAAGCCAGCAAGCTGAATTGCATCTTATGAAAGATCTCTGTGTAGGAGCTGAGCTGTCTCAAGGGCTCTCATCCAAGCCAGCAGTCCCTGCTGTAGCTTTCCTCTGTAGAGCTGCATCACTCACTGTGCTTGTAGGTCAGGTGGATCTAATATCATGTGGAAAAGTTCTCTCTTCCTGTTGGAGTAAGGAAGATTTCCATGTCAGTGCATTCATTTCCCAAGGACACAGTGAGCTGAGATTTTGTAGTTAGTTCCCATGGGTTATGTAAAGTTACCACCCCTACAAGAGAGTTTTCTAAAACTGCATTTTTCCCAGCAGGATCCTCTCTTGGTGGTGCTGTTCTTCAGAGCATCCAGGAGGTGTTAGCTGCCAGGTCAGCCTAGCAAGAGAACAGTTGGGGTTGCTACTATAGCCTTATATATCTTTCTGAGTCCTTGGCAAGAGTTTTGGAGAATTTTAATGCCTCCAAATCAATGCTATTTGTGACTTTATTTTGTTTGTGGTCTGCGGGGTGGTTTTGAAAAACTGGGATAATACAGTGCACTCTGCAGCTCCGTTCAGTGTGCCATCAGGCCAGGCAGGGCACAGTCCCTCCTGCCAAAGATGACCTTTGAAAATTCTCTCAGGCAGATTTTGAAAGTGATAGGATTTGGCCTTTTCTTTCCATGGGGAATGCCAGTGTTATAATTAAGAATCAAAACAAAGCCCCATGTTCCCTCTGCTCATGTTTTTTTTTGTATCAGAGGTGTAAAAGCAATCCCTTAGAGTGTACATATGGCTGAGAAACGTCTGTGCACTCCTCTCACATAAAATACTTGAAACCAGGAAATTTTATTGTTGATCCTCAGGAACTATATGGAGCTCATTCATGCAACAAAAAATTATTGATATTCAGGGCTTCACTGTAAAATTATGTCAGACTGATTAGAGTTTAATCTCCTAAACTTTATTCAATGTAAATCGTCATTATGCCACTTTGTCTCTTTTAGAAAAACGTTGCTCTCTCCTCCAGCACTTAAGCAAGAGAAGCTGGGGAAGAGAAAGCCTCAGCTTTGTCCTTTCCCCATATATTTTCCTCAAGAGAGGAAGTGGTGGCTCCTGAGTCTCTCCTGTTCTTCCTAGTTTCCTCAGCAGTGAGGGGAAGTTTGGTTGTGTTAAGAGGAGGTATAGAGAAGGACCTATTTTACTAATGCGAAGCATGTCCTCTTAGAATCATAGCATAAATGTGTTCCTACCTAACATCATGGAGCCACTGTGCTGTGTCATGGGAGAAGGAAAAATCAGTTAATTCTTTTGAATTGTCTGTTTTTAAAAATAGGATTAAAGCCCGGCCACCTTTCAAAGTGTTCCATTATGAATATCACATATGTAAGAGAAGACTCTTAGTTCATTACAGTCAAGAGCAGATCATCCACAACATGCTGATTTTATGGAGATTTCTCCCTGTGAAAATGCCTCCTCCATCTCTCTAGTGATCTCATCCTGGGGTCAGAACAAACAGCACGCCAGAGAGAAGGCATCCTTGCCTACCATTTTCCCCTTAATCTGAGACCTTCTGACCTTTTTAGTCCTTATCATTGATGACAAGAGGCTCTTGCATATAAAACAACACTTCAACTAAATTTGGGGGTGGAGATAAATACATAAAATGGGTCAGCGTGGTATACAAAAAAAAAATGAGGCTTTCTTTGTTGAGATGCATTTCCTTATTGATGTTATTGAAGGATTTTATAGTATTAGTAGAAGAAAGCTCCAGTTGGTTTCCATAAATCTCTAGTTACTTCAATTAAACGCAACAGTTTTCCTGTATTATATGATGATAATCTCTCTTTTTTTTTTAATAAAGTCGTGTTGGTTAGGATTTATCAATGCTGCAGGTATTTCTCTAGGCTCATAGTGAGACTGTTAGCTAGTACTTCATAGGCACAGTTGCATGAAACATTGATAACTAGGTTATTTTACCAGGTCTTTGCTTTATTTATAATAAATTAGTACTGTACCTAATTGTATTCCTCCTACAGGGAGAAGGCTTGCTGATAAAGTGTGTAGAGAATGATTAAATGTACACAGGCGCATAGTAGGGTGACTTCTTTTCAAAAGATGCACAAAATTAAAATGGGAATGCTGCTTTCCCCACTGGCTTGCCATTATTAAAAGTATGAGTAGCATGGGAAATTTCTTCTGTAGGAATTGGGGAGTCCAAAAGTCTCTCTGGCTTATTGTAGGGGAGCTGAACTGTACGGTGAAACTCTGCAAGGCCTTTTTGATCCTTGAAGAGTTCTGATGAATATACATTTTTATGAAAGTTGTAAAGTGTTTTCATTTCCTCATTAATCCCACCATGGTCCTGGAAGAAGTGCCACTCCTGAGTACTGACTGTGACAATAAAAGTTTTTGTTCCTATTGTTTTACTCTACAAGCCAATCATCTTCCTTACATAAAGATTTGAGGATTCATAAGGAGATCGCAATATTCAGCAATTTTCTTCTTAATGAGCTCAGTAATGCCTGTTTCTCTTCGAGCAGAGCCTTTGAATTGCCAGTTATTTCTTTTCCACTGATTCAGATGTATCCAATTAAGTTTGACTTGGACATGTACTGATGTAACCATTACTGCTGACAGAATGGTGTCTAGAAACTTAGGAAAAATGTCTTGGCTCAGTATTAATGGGGATTTCAGACAGGAATACATTAATAGACCTGCGAAAATATTTTAGAACATACATTTCATGTTCGTATGGACTTGTAAGTCACAGTCCTTCCCTTTTGTGTATAGTCCACTGTCTGCAGGCACATCAGCACGCCTGGGTACTAAATGCTAACTGCAGGACTAAATGGGTTGCTACACATTTCTGGACCAAGTTTCAATATTTCATCTGTTCCTGTAGCAGGAAGAAGTACAGCCATTGAGCACCTATCATTTAGTTAGAAGGGAGCTGTTGCGTTTCAAGTGTGCTACAGAAAACCAAGCTAATACTAAAAAGTTCAGTTTACATGGGTAGCTGAGAAACAATCTGTGGGATCAAATTTGAGCAGTGTTTTGTATGCAAAGCCATGTGCTGTGTTGTGTTGTGTGTTGTGTTGTCAGGGCTCCAATGGAAATGATAAAGGTACTGCCCCTGTCTAATTTCACAGGGGTACTCAGCATTTAACACTGTTTGCTCCAGATCTCCTTTGCTTTAGTTTTTTGTTGGCAATGAGCAGGCATTGGAATGTGTTTGTGTATCCAAGTTTCTGTTGTAATTAATCTTGAAACTTAGTCTTGAACTTCAGATTTCATTGTGCTTTCATAGCCAGTAGTCCACCCTGCTTATTCTTCCTCATTGCAAGGCCCACACTTCGAAAACAGAGTGGTGAGTGAAGTGTGAGGAAACCCAAAGAAAACATGAGGAAACCGTCATCAACAGGGACATGGACCAGAAGGTGGTAGGACACACAGAGAATACAGCCCTTGCCCTCTTTGGTAAACTGGTCTACAAGGTATCTCTATGGTCACAGGTAGTGGTACAGTGGCCCTGTGGTCTGATTTGGGCAAGATAGGTAGGCAAGGAAAGGTGGAAATGCATGGTACTTTTCCCAGTGCATTGGTGCCATCAAAGCTGTCCCACTGAAGAGTGGGAAGAACCTCAGAGATACTCAGAAGATTATGGGGAAATCCGTGGTTTATTTTACCAGACTGTTTAAACAATACCTGTTCACCTGGGGTTTAGTAGTGTTATTAGGTAGCAACACTAGAAAATGTGGTGAGATGCTGGGCAAGAGAAAAGAATTTTTGATGTCAGATGGAGAAACAGCATAACCATACACGTGGAAGTTGCAGATGAAGGTGAAGGTGTGTGTTGTCATGGCTAGGCCTGGGAATCTTGGCAGGTGTCAGCTGCCACGATACCCAAAAAACCATGATGTTTAACATCTGTGTCTTTCATCTACTATTCTTCTGGAGATCAGATAAAAGGATCCTAGTGGTGGGAACTAAACCACCAGTACCTATGCAAAAGCCTCATTTCCTCCCACTGTATGACCAGGAGTCCACAATACTGACAGTGCTATGGATTCTCTGTCCTTATTCAGATAACATTTCACATTCCATGAATTAAGGACATTTGTGTCTAAATGAGTAACTCAGAGTTAAGCCCTTAGGGAATTTGAGCTTCTTCCTCCTATACACCAGCAAATATTGAATTGAAGACATGTGAACTGTGCTAGTTGTGAAATAAGCAGAGAACTGTCTAAAACCAGCCTTTTATTCCCACCATGAATCAAACCCATGCCATGACATCCCTTTAACTTAGAGTGGAGCAATTTATCTCTGTTCAACAGAAGACAAAACACATGGATTATGATTTCCTAAAGCCCTGGTTTTTACATATTCTGTGAATTACTTTCTTCTCCAAATTGTGAAAGATTGTAAAGCTCTGCTTTATACACCAAAAGAATACACTTTCATGGAACAAGCTGATACCCAAAATCTCTGGCTCACTGACAGTGGAGGGCATCCAGAGCCACAAATCTAATGTGCACTCACATACAGAATAGAACACAATATGCAATTTTTCTAGTCCCTGTCGTAAAAGCCATAACAAATGGGGATGGAGCATTAGGAACTATATGCATTTTTTTATTCCCATCTAAACCTGCACACCTCTGCTGGCTCCACAGTATGCAGTAGGCTCCAAGGGCATGAAAGTTCTTAATGCATCCTTAGGTCACACATTGGCATGCCCAGAATTTGGGGTCCAAGCAAGAAATTCTTTTACAAAAAAGTGAAAAACTTGCCAGTTTTATTATTATTACTATGAGTAAGTCAAAACACCCAGCTGCATTTGAAAAGGTGCTGTTTTGACAGTGTTTTTTATAGCTGTATGGAGCATGTGCAATTGTTAGCATACCTAAATGTGCTGTCCAAAGCATAGTGTATAACTCTCCAAAAACAAGTGTACATGTCTGCAAATACAGCCTGCCACAGATTTGGATGTTAATTTCATCTGCTTTGCTGAGGCTGCTCATCTTTCTTTTTGACTGTAATATCACAAAATGAACTGCCTTTTCATCTATCAATAAGGAAATTGATAAGCTGACTGTGGAGTCTGATCAGCACTTTGCATCTTTTTGAAAGCATAAATGAAATTCTCGTGTTTTCTGAGTCTGACAACAATTTCTATCTTTAAGGCAGCTTGGTTGCTCTGAGATTGCTGCTTTAACTCCTGCATAACATAGTGCTGCCTGCTGTGGGTCGCTGTAATGGCTCTTTTGCTATCCTTCTTTCACTGCAGTGCAGTAGGGCTACCCTCTCCAGAACAATGTACTTACCAGTTATTTCAAGACTGGGAGAAAATAATTATAAATACTTTTCTTTATTTTGATCACTGAGCTCCAGAAGACCATAAATCCTTGTGTTGTTCCTCATTTGGGAGCAAATGGTTATAAAGATCCTGGCTGTTCATTTTAGGATGATTATAAACCATGACTTGCTCATTCTTTCCTCCTAACTTGTTACAGCCTCTTGCTAGATTGCCTCAAAATAGCTGCTCCTATGCCAGACTTCGGATAACTTTATCTTCTGAAGTTTCACAATACAATTATGCATTAAAAGGGGATATGTGGAACAAATTGGTATTTTCTTCCAGCTTAGTCAGGTTATTTGGTTACATTTTAAGCTTTGATTCCACACAGACCAAATCTTCCACTCATTAACCAATTATTTTTAAATAGAATATTTATAGATCATAATTTAGTATGCATTTTCTTCAGAAAAAGGGCAAATTAATACATGTAAACATGGATTAATCTATTTAAATACGCTGTCCACAAAATCCTTACAATATGTAAACAACATTTGTTATGCCTTGGAGATAACATATGATTGGACTCACGAGACCCTGTTTATCCTACCAAACATTTTCTTTTATAACTTCAAAGGGAATTTTATATATTTATGGCAATAGCAGGGTGTTAAGTGCAGCTAGACAGAAATTATACCTCAGCTATTTAGTTAATGCCAATAGGGATTAAATTAGATTTTATAGCTGTTAGTAGAAGTCTGTTTTGTAGCTAACAAGTGGGATTTTTAAATCCTGGAAAGCATAATCCTATTATAAAACTGGCAGCTGAATTAACATTATCTAGGAAGCAAGTCTCCACGGATAAACATTTTTTGACATTAACAAAGAAAAACTAATGCTACAGGGATATTAGATGCTTTTCCCAAAAGTAGGAAAAAAAAAGAAAGTGAATATAGGACAAGATAAATGGCACAAATAGTGCAGGAGGGAAAAATGGAGTGAAATATGCATGAGGTGAAATCTGGGAGTGGTCATGTTCTGCCTCAAATACAAAGGAAATACATTGAGTAGGAAGAGATACCACAATTGATAATTCATATATAACCCACACATTGATTTGTGCCTTGTGGCTAATTCTCAGTTATCCAAATAAGCATGGGACAGCCACAGAGGCCTTCTCCTGGGAGGCTGCCTCTGCATTCCAGCTGTAGGAAGACTGACAGCAGTGCAGAAGGAACATTCATCCCTTTACTGAAAGGCCCATCAAGCTGTTCCACAGAGACCCTGATGGAGTTCTCCTCACACACTTTGAAGAACAGTTCTGGGACAGTTGCTGTAGGCAGTGGAACAGGGTATGAGTGGGACAATGAACTTGCTTGTCCTGCAATACATAAACTGAATAGCTATAAGGGTATGTACCATGTCATATTTCAATTAAAAAATCTTTGTCCACATCATAGTTGCAGAACAAAACTTTTATTACCTAAAATTGTGACTTATGCATCTCCTGTAAATTATTTTAAATCTTCTGTGGTTAGAATCCAAGTCTTTACCTAATCACAGTTGCAGCATTGAAATAATGAAATTAGTAATCTTCTGTGTGGAGGGCTAAGAAGAATCCACTTAATAAACCTACCAGTCACAAAAATATGACAAACAATTTCTTCTAGATTTTGCAACATCATAGTCAGTGTTGTTGACCCAGTACAGATTTTATGGTAACTTCTTTTAGCTTCCATCTTGTCTCATAAATTTCTTCTTTCTTATCAAATAGAGGATTTCAATAATTACAAATGAGAGTGTGAAATACCTAATTGGCCAAGCTATTTATCCTCCTCTGAAGGCAGTGCCATGAAGAAGAACCTTGGAACCATTATTTCAGTGGGAAAACACATATCATTTGGCATCTACAGGACCAAGATTTATACCCTGTTGTATGCACTTTGCACCAATGAGAATGAACCCTACTAGGAATGGGAAATAGTTGTTCGCCTTCTGCTGTGGCTCTTTTTCAAAAATTTGTCCTCCAAATGTGTTCTTTAATTCCATATACAACAGACCATAAGCCTAGTGCTTTAAAGCACACAGGGATCTTGTAGCCACTGCCACAGAGGTCTGAGGTGCTGAGAGTGTTCAGAGAAATGGGCGTACAACGTGCCTGTGATTTCTCACATCAGGAAGGACACAAACTTCATGTCTCCCAGGAGCACGTGGTCCTTGATAAAGGATCTGTCTTTCCTTCCCCCTTAAGTAATGAGCAGTGCTATGGCATTTTGTTTCCAGGTTTGCTGTCAGAGTTGGAAGGTATATACACTTGGCCCTTAAGGCAGGTTGTTTTTAAAATATTCATCTATTACCTCAGCTTGGGTCCATAGGCTTAGCTCTTCATTTTCCATATGGAAGCAGGTGTCAAGTGAGAAATAAAGAAAGATTATGTGGAAATAAAGAAAGATTATGTTATATGACCAGGGAGTTGCAGCCACATCACCTGACTGGATACTCATCATCTGCCTTCAGTCTCTGGAAGAGAGAGAAGGAGATGCAAGGGGGCAATGGGCTTACTGAGCAGAACACCTTTCCTCCAGATGATCCTACGCCTGCTGTGACTGGCTGCTGCCTGACTGTGAAAGAAGTTTTTGAATGGGGAGGGAGGGATGAAGGATGCTTGGCTCTGCCACCCAGCACTCTTGTATCTGAGTATGCGTTTTTCTGGAGTAGATGCTTTGTAGAAGCTCCTTCAGGACCAACATGTGGAAAACAACAGCAGCATCACCTGAACATTGCCAGCCAGGGCACCAGACATCAGAATATGGCTTCATGTTTTCAAATTTGCTTATCATCCATGAGGTACTGTGGAGGTACCGAGGAGAAAAAGAAATGCCCAGAAATGTGAAGGTGGGTTGTGGTTCTCAGTACTTGAGGCTGCTACAAGCAGCCCTGTACACATATGCTTTATTTTGTAGCTAGAGGTGATTCATGCACTGAGCAACCTCTGGGTAGTGCTTGATGTGAATTGACAGAAACTAGCAGAAAGAGCAACTGGCTTCTAACCTCTGACAGCAATTCCCATTCCTGGTCATTAGACATCACCTCTTCCTAAATCCACCTACATTCATTGAGATGTGGTGCTACATAGCAAAACATTGCATGGCTCATACCTTCATGGGGGTGATGTTTCCTGCAGGAAGAGCAGCAGCTCTTTGCCATAAACAAGGGCACTCAGAGATCTCCCCCCCACACTTTTTTTTTTGTTGTTTTTGTTTTTGTTTTGGGGTTTTTTTTTGCCATGGAATCTCTGGGATTTCATTGTGCTGCTAGTGGTGAACAGAGCCACAAGTCTCACCTGTCAAAGCCATATAGTCTTGGAAGGCAGACTAAGGTCAAAAAATATAATAATAATAATAATAATAATAATAACAATGACGATGACGATGATGATGATGATGATGATGATGTATGTTGTGCATATTTAACGAGTAGTGGTGGGATTCCAGATAATGGCAGAGGCAACATCTATAAGCTGGTTGTGTCCACTGTAGCTGGAGGTAAGGAGGCTCTTTTCCAGTGTGGTCCAAGAGCTGGTAAGTGGAAGACAGGGTGTGAGGAAATGCTAGGGAAGCAAATGAGGTGCTGCTGAGGAACAGTGGAACAAAGCAGCAGCCTCTCAGCTCAATGAAGTCTTGTCTGGGGTTTCACATTGGGCTGCCTAAGGCCCTTTTTTTACTCTCACTCTCCAAGAGAAGAGAGCTTGTGCTATCTTTTAAATGGGCAAGCTACACGAAAGTTCCCACCTTGTCAGCCAGACAAGTGGCTTTCTTACAGTCTGAACCTCATAAGTGCTTAGTAAACTTAGAATGTGTTGTAAATCTGCTATGGCTATCAAGCCAAAATTCCTTGAGGGAAGCAGAGTATTTACACAATTGTGTCTTTTTTTGTTTTTACTGATGAATGTATCTGGCAGGGGAAACTAGAACTTCCATTTGGGATCATTTGTCGCATTAGCACATTCCCTTTGAAGTTGCTTTATGCAGCAGTGTCAAAAGCTTTCTCACATCTTGACTGCCCTCCACAGTCTCTCAACACCTCTCTTGAAGTAAGTGGGCAAAGCTGGAGATTGTATTTCAGGAGCAGCTTCACCAGTGCTGAGTAATTATCATGAAATCACGATGTCAGCTTCTTTTGTCCTGTCTTCTTCTTTACCCAGGTAGAAAAAATAGATATCATGAACAATAGACTGTTCTTACTTCATCATGCAGCTTCACAATTTCAGGTATTTTGAAGCATCCTTAGCACTGGAACATGTTATAGTTGCCTTGAGTTAACTTTAGACAGCTGCATTCAAGAGTGCTATTCCTAGACATATCCCTGAATGTACTCTTAAGTGCTTGAAAGTTTGCTTTTGTTCCTACTAGCAATGTTTCTGTCTTCTTGTGGTGGCTTGTTGTCTCTTTCATGCCAAGGTTATCAGACAAATATCTTCTGTCTAGGCACTTGAGCAATCAAAATTTGCCTAGCAGGCTGACAAGAGACACATGCAAAGCACACAAGCCATGGCTTTTTTATTTTAAGATGGCTAGGCTAGGAAAGAGGAAATAATGGTCATGTCCATGGTGGCATCAGTAAAAGGCTTACTGAATGCTGGTGGATCAGGGTCAGAGGGGAAGCCAGAATACAAGAATGTCTTGATGGTGACTGATCAAGGAGAGACTGTGGACAAGTATTTCTTTAAACAATTGAAGGAAGTATCTCAAATTCTTTTTTACTCTCATGGAGAACTTTAGCCATGCTAGAATCTACTGACAGGAGCACGTGATGGGTCACAAGAAACTCAGATTTCTGGAATGCAAGAAAGACAAATTTTTGGTGGGAGTGCCGAGCAACTAACTAGGGGAGATGCTTTGCTGGAATCCTGAATGAAAATGAACTGTCAGCCAATAGCAGTTTTGGTTGCAGGAGCTGTCAGATGCTGGAGTTTATGATCCTGAAGGCAGTGATGAAGGCAAGGACACAAGACTTCAGCTGTAAACAGAACTGATTCCAAATTAAGCTTCCCCTGGAGGCAAGGGAGCTCATAAGGGCTAATCAGACTGCAGTGACAATCTGCACAAAATACAAAAAAAATCATCTGAAGGGTGGAAGAACAGGCAGGCATGGCAGACAGCCAGCTTGCTGCAAAGGGAACTCTTGATTTAACTCAAACACAGAAAGGAAGAATACAGGACATGGATGCAGGAATGGGCTCCCAAGGAGGAATGCAGAAATATTACCTGGATATGTAAGCACAGAATGAGGAAGGCCAAAGACTGGCAGGAATCAACAGCCACAGCCTACCTGAAGGAAGATGCTGACTGGAGACAAAGGGAATAAAGTCTTTGCCATGCAGGTGGTCAGCCATTGGAAGAGGCTGTTCAAAGCACTGCTCTATCCTTGCTCCATGGGGGCATCCAAGCCCTGGCTGGGCGAGGCCCTTATCAGCCTGGTGTAGAGCGGTAGATAACCCAGCTTTGAGGAGGCAGATGGATGAGGTGGTCTCCTTTCCTTCCTGAAATAGACGTGTGATTGCATGATTTTCTTAGTGGTTAGAAAACTTGTCCAGGAAGCCAGGAGCACAGGCCTATTTGTCCTTATCTGGAGTGATGACAGCAGCACCCTGCTTGCTAAATAAAACTCTGGTACTCCATCTGTATGTATGCACCCCTGTGGCAGAGACATCCTCCACCTTGCTTTAAATAAGTAGATATTAACTGGGCCACAGACCAAATCTAGGCCTGATGATGACTTTCTAGCTCAGTGGTCAGGACATGAAACTAAGAGAAGACAGACCTGGATTTATATCTGTGGTCCAGGGACAGATTGTACATTTTGGTCTATGACTTTTTTTTCAAGCATCACAGTGCATGTGTCCCTGTGTGGTTCTATTCCTAGTTTACTGACATCATCAAGAAATCAGATCCTCAACAGACATGAAACTGATACCATTGCTATACTAGCAGGGAAATTTTAATTTCTGCGTTTTCCTAATAGCCTGCCAGCTCCATGAGCAGCTTGTCCTGTTAAGAGACCTTAAAACAATTTGTGCAGTTTTTACTGCTTTTCTAATTGTAACTAGAAAATTATGCATTTTACTTTTAACTGCCAAGAGATATTTTCTCCTCCCTCTGTACTCTTTCCTCACCTGTTGCAGTTTGATAAACAATTCAAGACAGTTCTTCCTTTTGTTGGAAGTGCCTGGATAGAGGCTGAAAGGATCAGAAAAATTAAAAAACAATGTGCTTGCAGCTGCTGAATCCAGCAGCTGGTTAGTACCAGTTTCACCATCAATGAGGCTGAGCAAGTATTCCTCAGATCCCATTAACAGGTCAACTTCCCTTACCGTTAGCCTGAGAATTATCACCTCTTACTGTCCATAGCCAAATATATTGTTAGCAAATTAAAGGCAAGAATTCTCAAAGTCAGAGATTAAAGGCAAGAAGCTTGCTGTCAACTTTTTTTTCAACAGAAGTCGGATGTCAGGCTGTTATTCCAAATTCTGTTCATCTAGAGATGTAGCTATTAAATGAACAGCTGCAAGTGTGGTGTGCTTGAGCATTTTGTAGAATTAAGCCAGAGACTTCACTGATGCATGTTTTATTTGCAAGTAAAAATTCAAAGCACTGTATCACTCAGCTGGGCTGACCCACATGTGAGGGTCTGTATGTGCAGCATGTTTTACTGATCTTTTTGTAGAGAAGGTGATGGAGGAGGAGGAGCAGCTCAACTGGGTTAAGCACAGTAGATGGTTTAGATAGGAGCTTCTGGCTACCCTGCTGCTCTTGCAGTTGATTAGCTGTTTTCAGTAATTATGCATTTCCATCAGGGGTGCAATGGTTATCACCTCTGGTAATGAGATTACTCCCATTTCATACAAGTGTAATGTTCTGCCAGCTCCCTTTTGGCACTTTACACGTTTGCATGCCTCGCGCTTCCAGCGCTTGCCGAGGTTGCACACCATCTTCTCTCCTCTGCACTCATCCAACCATGCAAATGGGTTCCCCAGCATTTGTCAGTGGAAGCAACCTATAGGCCTGCCAAGGTAGCCTCACAGCACGTGCAGTAAAGAGCTTGCTTTGCAGTAACCATAGTGAACAAGTTCTAGGGTTTTTTGTTTTTGTTGTTGTTGTGCCTTTTTCCTAAGTGGCTGCACCAGGCTGTCACAGAATGGGAATTACGTTTTTCATTTATGTGAAATCATCTCTGTAACCCATGACATAGCATCCCAAAGCATGGCTTTGCACCCCATTCACCACAGTAGGAAAGGCAATATCCTTTCATCACAATATTGAAAAACTTGTAGACTTTGCCTGGATTTCCTAAATACAGAGTACTCATTCCCCAAGGCACTGTTAAAAATCATTATTGTCAATTATAGGACAAGCCAGAGAAGTGGATACTGATGTTGCATCTGACTTAGACAATTGATTTGTCCATTCTTTTGGTGGAAATTTCCCTGGAAATCTTTTAAATGGCAAGAAAGAGAAACACCCTACAAAAAGAGAAGTAAGTCATTGAAGAAGGTACAAAATTGTAATGCACACTTCTGGAGCATAACAAAGAGGAAGGAGTACACAGTGAAACATTATACTGCACAGAGCTGCAGATTCCAGGCATTCCTTTTGATGGAGCCTCTGAAGAAAGTATAGAGGCTGTGTATCCCTTTTGAGGCAGCTTTACAGGTCACAGATCTGGCCTAAACAAAAGTATTTTTTTTCTAAACTACTCCTTTCATTTTCCTCCTCCTCATGTCAGGACTCCAGCAGTTTTGTAAGCAGTCCAAGGGCCATCCTGGCAGCATCTACCTCCCTGCCTCTGGGGACTGATTCCAGGTCATAGATCAGAGGGAAGGTACACTTCACAGAGTGCCTTGGCGCAAGCACACCTCCTTTCATAGGTTTTTTTTTTCCCTTCCAGAGTGTGGCATGAAAAGGGCAACACTGTAGGCTACCAATCAACCACCTCCTTAAAATAAACCCCATCATCACAGTATCTTTCATGTAGACATCCCAGGGAGTAAGCTGCATGGTGCAAAGAAGGGCATCTGGTTTTCACCCTGTTCTGGAAATCGAGTGAGTACATAAATGCAGGTTTTGCCAAGAAATATAAATGCCAGTGCTTGAGCAGCAGCCTTGGAGTGTGGAGACATCCTGGACTCTCCATGTGATTCCAGAAGCCGTGTGACAAGTTCCTTTAATGCTTTTTGCCATAAAAATTGATCCAAGATACCAAAAGATAAGCTATGAAATTACCCTTCTGTGTGAAGCTGCCAGATTTCCAAAAGAAAGAATCCCATCAGGAGACCAGAAAACAGCACTGCAGAAAACCTCTCCCTGTCACTTCCAGAAAAGGTCTTCATCCTGAAGGTGCTGCTAAAACCAAGTGCTTCCAAGCAATGGCATTTAGGGGAAAACACACTGAAGGTGCCTTCTTTAAGAATGCGAATACCTGAGTGCTGCACCAAGAGGAAGCACAAAGGAGCTGCTAGAGGAGCTGCCACTCAAGGGAACAGTCTCCTCCCTTCCTGCTTTTCCATGTATGGTTTCTTGCCCACAGCCCTTGTTTGCAACATGCTAAAATGAAACAGGGTGGTGCATTTACTTTCTTTGGGCTTTAGAGAGTCAGGCTTTTGGAGCCAGGCGCCAGCTGTGACGTTAAATTGATAAGATCTACATTTCAACAGTCAGACATTTAATTCACCCTTAGAAAGTCAGAAGCCATATTTCTGAGAACCTGCTATTTAAGAGATGATTTGACTACGCTCTTTAGTTCAATCTAATCTACTCATTCTAATTATATGCTCATTTCTTCTCTATCTGAGAATAACAGTAATAAAAAAATAATATAAAATTTGAGATTTTTTCAGCATTGCATGAGATCACTAAGCCAGGGTCATGTGTGTGCTATGAAGACAAAACCAGATTTTCATTGAAAGGGTTTGATAAGGGACTTGCATTGTTGCAGAGGGAAACACACTTGGAAAATCTCACTATTGAACTTATTACTTCACATAAAGCAATAGCTGCAATAGTAAGAAAAAAAATCGCATCTAATTTCCTGAAAAGGTGGGAGGTGGAGAGAATGTATTTTAATAGCTGTATTTTATAATGTATTTTAATAGTTGTATCATTAACTCTTTGAGATTCCAGTGTATTTCAGTGTTCTCTAAACACAGCTGTACAGTAAAAGTGCCAGTGCTGGCACAAGCAGCATCTGAGAAAGTTCCCCGTTGTGCCAAGACTGTGACATTGCGTTCTGCTGGAGATCTCTCTGGCTTTGTTTCATGCATACCTAGCAGATTTAGCAGATTGTGAAAATGAATGTTTTCCATTCTCATGGCTGATTTTTGCATGCATCTGTTCACTCATCTAAACCTTAGTTACATGCTGCTATGAGAATGAAAGGGTATAATTTTTTCCTTGGAAATTGGGATTGTTTCATGCACCACAATTTCTGCTTAAGGATCCTGCACAGCAATTGTGAAACACTTGTCTCACTAATGTCTTAGAAAAAATTATAGCTACAGGGATGCATTTCTCTCTCCTTCTGCATGCATATCTGGGCTTCATGTAGTAGGAATTATGTGCATAAATCAAGAGAAAAGTACTCCCCCTAGAATGGAAAATACCTGTTGGCAGGTACCAAAAGATAAATATTTAAACATGGCATTTGCATATAACATTAATAAACCCACACTGATTATGTTGCAAATTCTGTATTGTAATTCACAGTGCTTACTTCATATACCAGGTTGCAAGTTACTGCGAGTGCATAGAGTTTGCCAAATTGTTTGAATATTGTAGCTGTGTTATATTACAGGGCTTGCACAGGCATTTATGTGCTGAACACTCCTCATTTTATTTTTCTTGAAAAAACATAGCCTGGCAATTAGGTCGATACAATGAACTTGAATAGGGTTATGAGAGAAAATGGATGTATGTGACACTCCAGAATTAACAGTGTTTGCACTCTTGCTTCTTAGAAGTTACCTTTCTGGCATGTAATATTTTTATGCTGTAATTTCTCTGTGTTAGCCACTCTAAATAGCCTTTAATATTTTTCTTTTTTCCATAAAGGAAGAGTTAAAATGGCTTAACCACATTCTCATAAGAGATCTAGGCAAAGACAAAGGCTGAGATTCAGATAGCTCTCAGCCCACCCAGCCCTTGCAACATTGCTAGTAAACAGCACAAGTCTGGAGTTTTTCTTCAAAATTATTTGTGTTCTGCAGATTTGTATTGCCTTTGTTGCAGAGATGTACTTCTGTGAGCCTTGTCCCCATGCCACCAAAATTAACATGCACCATCTGAAAGGTAAAGACAAGGATACAAAGCCAAAAAGCCATCAGTAGGAGCATTGTGCCCCACAGCAGTCTTAGCACACTCGCTTCTTGTGCATCCAAAGCACCCATTAAACCTTTATATCACTCTTCAGAGACTGTAATTTCTTTTTCCATAGCATAAAGTTTACTGGTTCTTCTCTTTTCTAAGGCACCCTCTTTGCTGGGTAGTCACACAAAAGGAACAGAGCTAAAAAGTGAGTCACATTAGTCATGCTGCGTAAGGTCCAGTGAAGTGGATTTCCAATTATTGCTAATTTATTCAGGGGTAAATTGTTGCACTGCGAGGGGGCGAGCAGTAGGGGTGGGTGCAGAGCCCAGCGGGCGCCTGGTGGGGCACGCCGTGCTCAGCCTGTGTTGGTTGCTGCATTTCCCAGAGCCTGGCTTCCAGCTGCAGGCGCACACATGCAGAGGCTCCTCTGCCATCTCACAGAAGGACGAAGGAAAGATTGGGTTTTGTTGTCCCCTTGCTCCTCTGTGCTTGCTCTGGGGACCGAGATTGCACATGGGAGCTGAGCTGGACCTGGTCACAGGAACTTCAGGTCTGCCCTTGGGCTGGGTCCTGCCAGAGGCTTCTGTGAGGATGGGGTGCTTCGTGCCCATCTCTGTCACCTGAACCTGTAGCAGTGCTGTGGGCAACATCCAGGGACCCAAGGGGTCTCAGGGTGAGCCTCCACTGTCACACGTGCTTGGCTGCGCCCAGCCACAGAGACAAATGAGAAAGTGTGGCCATGAGCAGCAGTGGGCTTTAGCTGGCATGCTGTAGTCCAGGGAGCTCCTTGTGGAGCACATCTCTCCCACCTTGTGCCCTGACACAGTGCTGCTCCTTTAGCTTTGTCATCAGCATGGGTTCCAAACTGTTGCACACCAGGCACTGCTCAGCTCTTCATTTTCTTCCCTCCAACTTCCATGGCTCCAGTAAGGATATGTAGGAGAATTTGTATTTAATTTTCAAGAGCCTGTCTTGTGCAAGCTAGCACATGTGTTGTCCATGTTCTGGCAATGTAGGGTAGGAAAAGTCCCCACTCACCTCATAGAGCAGCTAGTCAATGCTTTCTTATACAACTGGAAAGCTCACGTGTGTGGGCACCTAAGCCAGTATGATCAGAGCACTGGATAAAGACACCTTTGCAATTTTTAGCTACACACTGTTGTGGTTGAGAGCAGCTGGTTTGGTTTTAGGGGTAAGCTGTGTGTTTCTGGATGGACAGAAAGTAGCTGCCCATGGGAACCAAGTCTATCTGGGCCCTTCCCCAAGGGCCACTCTCTCAGCTCAGACTAAAGGCTCTTTCCCAATTGAGCTTGCCAGCCTTTCTCTGGAAAGGAGCTAGCTACTAATTTTCACAAGCTGTGTCTTAGTGAACTTTTGAGGACCTTCTGAAAAGCTGAGGATCTTTTCAATGAAGTTTAGACATGCTACTTTAAAAGTCTCATTTAGCCCATCCAAACCTCTAAGTCAAAGACAATTAAAGTATTGTTTCATAGCAATTTTCTCTGCTCAGGGATCACAGTGGTACTTGCAGAGCCAGAAAAGCTGTATTTTCCTTCTTAGACTAGGAAGAAATACACTGAAACAGGTGGGGTTTGGAGCTTTACAGGTTGGAATTAATCCTGCTGTCTCTTGCATTAATTTAAAATTTCCATTCTGTTAAACTCAAAGGAAAATCATGTTTCTTCAAAGAAACAAAATGTCCTTAGACTTTTTATGACCCTGCATTCTAGGGGTAGCAACAATAAGGATAACCAATCTTATTTTACCAATTCCTAAATAGTCTCTGATGCTTTGCAAAAGTTTCCTGCATATTTTTAATATGTGTGTGCTAATTTGTCATAGAATTGCAGGTTTGGGCAGAAGATTGTAAAGTGTTTACATTTGTGAAGATTTTGTTAAGCTGGAATGCTGCTGTATTCTCCACTGGTCTGATATTTTACATAATGGAGATGTAAGTTTTCTTGCCTTCCCCTTTTTTCTTTTTCCATTGCAAAATGTAAGAGCTGAGAAGCAATTAGAAATGGTGTTTTTCTTTTGGCAACTAAAACCTGTTAATAGTTGGAAAGTTATGTTTGTGGCATAGATTGCTAATAAAATTCGCCTCTTCCTGCCAAAATCAGAGATTCCAATTTTCAACATCTCCCTGGTCTCTCTCTCTGCACGAGCCATTCACACCGAACTCGCTGCACTTCTGGCTGTTTTCCTCGTGCACTCTGTCAAAAAATATTTTCTGCATCTCTAATTTCATCAAGACATGCTTGACTGGGAGTGTCAGCATCACCGAGCAGTGGTGTTTAATTCAAAATTCGCTGCGTCCGTGGCTGCGGCAGCCGAACAACTGAAATATCAGCGAGGAACCAGACCTCCGAGGTGCTGCGGTTTGTTGGAGCGTTTGTGCAATTAGGTGGGAAACATCACTCTTGTGTGACTGCCCATGCTTCAGCAGTGCTCTGTTGACCACATAGCATCCATTTCTAGTATTTACATCAGCAAAGGGTTATATGTAAAAGCTCAGGATGTAATGGTTGTGTGCGCCATATTATGAGGAATAAAACATTCTCTCTTTTTGTCTCCCTTAAGTCATAGTATTGCATTTTTAAATAGCAGTCTGCAGTGATATTTATCTCATCATGCAATTGTCAAGGTATTTCTGATACTGAGATACAGTCAGCAGTGTTCAGGCTTTGGTAGTCCTGAAGTCAGATGTGGGTAGGACAGCAAAGGTAAGGGCAAAAACTTTAAAAAAATAGATGGAAAAACGTGGGGCGTCTGCCTGTTATTTTGGGGAACATCAGTCTTTTTTGAAGTGAAGCTTTAACATTCATGTGTCCTCTCTTTCACTGTTGATTGTGATCTACCCTGGACACAATGGTGTTTTCCTCCTGTCCTGGCTATTTTATTGTCATTTTCTTGCCCTGCTTTCAGCACTGGTATGCTGGGAGAGGTAGATGCCCAGGCTGTCAAGTGAGTGACATCAAGGCATTGCACTTCTATTCAGAGCTGGACATGGTATTGCACAGATAGGGGTCACGTGTTGGGAGCAGGCAGCTGCCTGGACACTCACAGGTGTGGGGTACAGCTGGGCTGGTGCGGCTCAACATGGAGAACTGGCCAGTGAACTCAGTTCACATTGTGTGTAAATCCAATCATTGCTGATCTTCCCCTGAATATATTTAGCAAGGGAATTGGGTTTAGGGGGTGATTGTTTTGAATGATGAGCTGTTCATTAAATCTGTTTTCCTTGACTGCTGATGTGAAATAATTGACAGATGAAATGTGAGAGGATAATTTCATGTTTCACACCAGTGAGTCCATTTTATTTGGTACCCTTCTCACATGATTGGGGAAGACTAGTGTCATATGAATCCTTTGCCTAACTGCATGGTGAATCAGCAGGTCAATGATGAGGTCATACCAAGACCTCCTGAAAAGCTTTTTATTGCTGTTTGGGTTGAATTGGGTTTTGTGTCCAAGTAGGTTTCATGATGCAGCATGCAGTTTAAATACTTTCCCCTTGGTTCACATTTATTCCTGTTTGGCACTGCCAAGGATTGCACTTCTCTGACAGAAACAATACTTGGTAACATCCCTTTCTCTGGCAGGTTTAGGAGAGTCACCAGTGGTTGGTCAGACACAGACAGTGGCCAGTGCTTGCAGTCCAGGGATAAAATCTTTGTCTTGGGAATGAGCAGTACTTGCATGAGCTTGTGATATCTTGTTAGGGAAAACTATGTGCTTGGGCTCTGCCTGCATCAGGCAAGACTAATAAATAATGGAATTTAATCAGAAGAGAAGGGCCAGACACAAGTGAAACAAAACCGATGGTAGATGGTATCCTGGTAGATGGGCCTGAAGTATCCTTAACTGCTTGCTTTGCTTCAGATGCAACTGGCACATAGCAGAGGGCAGCCCTGTGTGCTGTGAAATGTAATGACTGATCCAAACCACAGCAGGTACTCCTGGTGGAAATGAGACCTTAGTCACCAGGAACAGCTCCCCAGAGCAGTCACTGGTGCTCAAAGGCTGCTCCCCAGTGCAGAAGCTTGCTAAGGAAGGCAAAAGTGCAGAAAATCCCCTCCTTTCTCCGCTACAGATTGCAAATTAATTTTTGCATCGTAATTCTGAAGCTTCATGGAGATCTATAAAATAGTATTTGTCTCATGTCTTTCAGTGGCAGTGCTTGACTCTGAAAAGATAACAGCATTTCCTTCTGCTGCCCCCATGACAGGAGAGAGTGAGGGAGTCAGAGCATGGCTGCTAATGTGAGCGCAACATTGGCAACACCATCCTGGCATTCAGAGTGCTAATCCTTTCCATATTTCTGAGGTGCCTGTCAGTAGAATTTTCTTGATGCACCAGTGCTCTGGGAATAGAGCAGATTTCTAACTTACAGAGGGCTCTGCACAATTGCCACCTCACCCACTCCTAGCACAAGATAAATAATTGCTCTACGTTTGTGCTTCTATCAACGGTTCTATTCTTGATGCTCTTCCAGTCCCAGCGCTCGCTCTCCCTGCCAGCAGGTGCAGGGAGCTCAGCGAGGGTGGTCCAGCTCGGCATGCTCTGCCAGGGGCTATCCTGTGTTTCTTAATAACAGCTTCTCCAGCCAGCGGATGAGCCCCAGAGGGAGTCCTAGACAGTCCTGTGCTGGGCAGGAGAAGCTGGCAGCCACACAGGGCCTCAAGGATGTCGTTTATAAAGCCGGGAAAAAATCCCCTCCCACGGTGTGGTGTTCTGTGCCAAGGCCATCATCCTTCCAGCCAAGGCGGGCTGGATGGGTCTCTCACAAGAGCCTGTCAGCCCCTTTCATTAGGCAGCCAGAGGGGCTGCTGCTGAGTGATGCACGGCACCTCCTTCCACCCCATGCGTGCTTCCTGCCAGCCCCGGGAACGAGAGGCTGCGATTAGAAATCAAACTCCGGTTCTTCTGCATGACTGTGCAGGGCATATTGGTATTAGAAAACCCCCCCCCCCCCCCCCCTTATTTATTTATTTAAAATAAACAGTTTGGGTTGTTTGTTTTTTTCTGGCATCAGTGGCTTTGTTCTCACCCCCTCCACACACCCTCCCCCACAGGCGTGGGTATGTGGGGGATTATTCGGGATGTGGATTTCAGGGTTTTGTCCATCTTGTAACTGCGAATGCATCACCTGCATGACTCAGTCATTCTTTGGCTGCCTGGGGAGAGAGGCCTTCAAGAGCAGTTGCAACAATAATCCTGTCTCATTATGGCCCATGGCACTGCTGCTGTGAAAGTAGGCAAGCTAGCAGATCTCCTTCTTAGAAAATACCAGTCTAGCCGTGCAGAAAAACTACCTTCTATTACTGGGTAGTCAACACTCTACTGTGGGCTTCCATAGATGGGGTAATTTAAATCACAATAATTAAAATGAAAAAGTGATGCCAGGATAGAGCAATTTCCCTTTCCTTCATCTGATATCTCTAGTGGGAAAAGAAACTGCAAAAATCTCTGTTGATAACAAAAGAAAAAATCAAAATAGCCTGCTGGTATACTAAATATTTGTAAAAAGGAGATTTACAAAATCCTCATGATTCTCTGTGTTTTTCTGGTAATCTTTTCCCTTCATTTGGGGGCAAATGCTCAGACTCTATGCAGTCAGTGGGTCGTGCTTTAAGTCACTAGCTCAGTTTGCCACTCTTGTGGTCTGCCAGGCTTTTCCAACCCACAGCCCATTCACTGGCATTTCCTTTGTGCCACACATCTTCTGGTGAATACCCATCCTTCAAGTACAAGGGCTGGAATAATTTTAGGTAAAGGTTTAGGAGATCCTCTCCATAAGAAAGAACGGTGAACTGTCACTGAAGTCTCTTGCTATGAATTCATCGCTTCGTATAAATCCATCTAGGACCCCTGGGAACAGTGGTTCTATTACAGCCTTTGTCCTGCTATAGCCACCATCATGGGGCAGCAGGAAGCTGCTTCCCTCATCCCATCCTGCAGCCTGAAGCTTTCACTTTGCCTGCTTCCAGCCCCGGCCAAGGAGCTCCCTGGAGCCACATGGGGTCCTCCAAATGGGGGCTTCTGGAGCTGGAGTTTGGCTCACTCACACTCCCACTGAGTGGCCAGAATGGCACTGCCATATTTTAGAGAATTCACTGCAGGAACATCCTCCCAAACCATAGATGTCCTTGCCAAGGAAGGGTAGTCAAGCTTATGTTTTCCATAAGAAAGATGTTTCCTGAATGATAATTTTTTTCCCTCTGATTCTCTGTATTAACATATTTTTTTTTAAGAGAAAATATTTCTTCTCACATGTGACTGTGTATTTTAAATATAATTAAAGGGAAACTAGTCTTTTTTTCTGCCTCTAAAGAGTTGAATTTATACATTTTAATATGAAGATATTCTCAGTAGGGAGCAGGAGCCTATCATTGGCTTCTAATACAGGCAACACAAACTGCAAATCTAAAAGAAAGGGCTATGGCACAGAAAGGAGGAAGCGAATTTTAGATGCAGAGGGAGAATACAAGTATTTAGACCATATCTGTAGCTATAAAGCTAGAGATAAAAGGCTTTTTCCTTTATATTTTCTTTTTATTGTTTTTTTATAGTGCAGTACAATACAAACATTACAACCTGGCTGACTCCTGCAGAGATGCCAGGCACTAACATCGTGTCCAAAAATTAGCTTTATACATATGCTAAATTAAAGATTGGCAGCCGCAGCAGCACAAATCCCATATTGGCAGCAGTTTGCAAATCCCACGTTGGCAGTCTTCTCCACATGAAAGAAGAGAGGAAATACAAAGGGCAAAAAGCCCAAGAGTCTTTCTCTAGCAAATAGCAGCGAATGGAACACAGAAACTATCTGCAGGGAAAAAAATCTCCAGATTACTGGAGATAAAAGAATATAGCTGAATCTGTGATGAGCTCGAACCAGGGCCCATTTACGCCTTTTGGAGAAAAAGACATTATTAGTAAGCAAATGTTATTTTGGTGGAAAGGGTGGGAGTCTGCTGCCAGACAGAGGACAGCACTAGCCCCTGCATGATCTGCAGTCAAGGGGGGCTGGATTCTTCTTCAACACTTGTGCAAAGATTCCTTTCAATCTCTTTAGTTTGGCTTTTGCTAAATGTATTGGACCTAAAGCATATAGGGTGAATTGAGTTCTCCTTTACAAATTGTGTGTTTTGATTTATCTGCAGGGAAAAATTAATTGCATGTTTTATGAACCAATCAAAATTGTCATTGCTTTTAATTCATTCATCCGAACATCCATATTTTCATGTTAATTCTGTTTATAGCTGTGTTCAGGATGCATTTTACAGCAACAAGTGGTTTCTCTTACATGTATGATTGGCAGCAGTTCTATGTAAGTCTGTTCAGTTGGGATGGATTACTTAGCTCCTTCACCCTGCCCACCTTTTGGCTGGTCTGGCTGCCTTCTTTTAGGACATAGGTCTGGTGCCCAGCATCCCCTGGCCCGTTGTATTTCCCACCCCCTGCAGTGTAGGGCACTGGCCACCACATCAGCTAACCTGCCACAGAAACTGACGGAAACTGTGCCATTTCCAGGATGCTGCTTGATTTTCAGCAGCTCACACAATACAGAAGCATGTGCTGGGAGAAAACAAAGACCCTATAAAGGGGATCAGAGCTGTGCTTGGAGTCTCCAGCCACAAATACCATCTCCTGTGCCATCCAGACCATGCACAGGGAGAGGGAGACTGCAGGTGGATCTGGAATTACAGAGCACTTCAGTGTCTGTCCTGCAGGAGAGGGAGAGGCAGGGGTCCAGCAGCCACAGTGAGGACTTAGCAGCAGTGCAAGAGTTGCAGGATGAGAAGGACCACATACATAGCTGATGAACTCCCCTGCAAAGAGGGAACAAAACCACTGCCATGGTCACCTGGAAGCTGGTGATTGCACAGCTTTCTCTGCTACACTACCAAACATTTGTGACTGCAAAGTGAAAGCCAGCAGAGCTGTTGGCCCTCCCTTCCCACAGATGGGTTGTCAAAGTGCTCTTCATTGCATTTGCTTTCCAGCTGCACCAAGAGATGGGATCTAAAGGCTGGACATGGGATTTAGATGAGGAGAGAGTGTTGTTACTGTATTATTCATTAGCTGACCTCTGCTAGTCGTGCTCTGGACAAAGGCCCTTAGGTTTTCCACTGAGGCACTCACTGAAACCTGGCTGTGCTCCACGCTTGTGGTGGCTTTCTCTGACAAGTCTGATTTTGCACGTTCACTCTGTGGAGTCTTCTCTCAACTCTGCAGCCCTGGTTTTGTTCCCAGGGTTTCTCTAGAGCCTGTAGGACCAGCTGTGTCCTTGAGTTGTCTGCCTTTGGCTGTGGATGCCAAGATGCTTCAAACAAGAAAAATTACCAAGTGGCACGTTCCAAGCAGATCAAAAAGCAGCTCTGTTTCACACAATGAATAGTTAGACTCATTTTCCTTTCGATAGTGGGGCAATGAACATCAGTCAAAAAGCAAGAGTATACTCATGCAATAATCCAGTCAAGGACTATTAATCAAAAAGGGCCTGCCACTCGTTCCAAGGATCTCTCATCCAGTGTAGGTAGAAGGAGAAAGTTGTTTTCTTCTTACTCCTGGGAACAGAGAATTTTTGACAGCCTCTGTGAAAGATGAATACGTCAAGACCAGCTTCCAAAATACAAGACAGTGAGGAGAAAGAGCTTAAACTGACTTTTTGGTGATGACTCTGGCCATTTGAAGGCATCACACAGATCAGAGGATGTCACTTGGACCCATGCTATTCTAGGCTGACGAATGCGCATCTTGGCTGATGCCAAGCATATCCTTATTCTGTGATTGCATACTGTGCCTGCAGTACATTAAACCATAGAGAAGAGTTCTGGGCAGGTTTTTCTGGAAAAGCATGCTGTGCTGGGAATCTCTTTTGTTATCTCAAGTTCAAGTTTGATTTTTATAAATCCTGAAGCATGAGATGAAGTTCAGAGGAAGATCTGTAATTACGTATAGGCTTTGCTGTGTAAAATTCCTGCTCCCACAAAATCAATGTCATGTAATTCATAGCCATTAATCCTAGTGAGTAAGCCTGTAAGGAGAAAGTCCTTAGGCCATGGAAAGTTTAGGCCCTGTGTCTGTTCCTAGGAAAAGAGGATTTTTAACAGCCTCTGTGAAAGATGAATGCATCAAGAGCAGCTTCCAAAATACAAGACAGTGAGGAGATAGAGCTTAGGCTGACTTTTGGTGATGACTGGCCATTTGAAGGCATCACACAGACTGGAGGATGTGACTTGGATCCATGCTATTCTAGGCTGACAAATGTGCATCTTGGCTCATGCATCAAAGTTAAGCCACTCTCCTCATGAATCATCATGGTCCTGCACATAAGGGAGGGTTCACATCCAAGGGACAGCCAGGTGGCTTTGGAAGGGTGGGAATAGAAGGGGAATAAGAAGGAATTCATGAGAAATCCATGGTTAGCTGAGGGAAGTCCAGTCATTTTTGTGCACACCCACGGCCTCTGATCTGGGCTAAAGTTACCATTTTAGAAATTTTGAACAGCCTTCACCTGGCAGAGGGACCTTATTTTGCATCAGTGCTTCACATCATGTGGTCAAAATTATTTTTAAATCTTGGATTAGGTGCTTTAATCATTAGGCACACCTCCCTGCTGACAACAGCTTTGGTTTTTGTAACTTCATCAGAGTTCTTATCCAAAATGCTAGTGATGCTTCTCTTTTATTATGTTCAAGAACTTACCACTTTTAGTGAAGCATTCAAACGCTTGAATTATTTGTACATGCCTTGCATCTTGGTTATAGTTAAACCAAACAATACATATTTATCTCTTTTAATCTCTTTTTTCACTTTGCTCCTTTTTGCTTCCATTGAAACTTATTTCTATTCATTATGATCTTTCTGATGACAAAGTGACCAGAATTGGAAGTAAAAGCTGGCAGTGCTGTTGTTGCTGAGCTGTGCAGAGATGGAGATGACATGATACAGCTCCACTGGCCCTTTTTTTGATTACTGCACAGTCGTGTAGCACATCCCTCTCTCACTCTCATCCCTCATTAGCCATACTGTCACTTCGGCTTTGCTTTGTCTTTCGCACTCATGGTCTGTGGCTTTGAATTTTGATTTTATCCCTATCTCTTCTTTATTTAATTTTCATCCTCTTGAACCACTTTTATTTCATGCTACAGCCACTAGAAATTTTTACTAGGATGATGTTCACATTTTCTCCAAGACCATCAACATAGATGCAAATTAGAGAAAAAAATCCAGCAGGAGTACCCTGGGCACTTTTCTTAACTCAATCTGATTATTTTACTGTTTATTTCAGCTTATGATCTGCTTAACAATCTTTTCCAGCAATGCATCTTTTCCCCCTTGAATGTTAATTTTGAGTGCTCAGATCTCAGTGGTAAAACATGTAAATTGCACTGAATATGTGAGAAAATCTTGAGCAGTAAAATGCTGCTGCAATGCATAATTGTTGGAATTGTCCTCCTGACTCCACTGCATTATTTTCCTTCTATTATATCACAATGGCATGAGCACATATATCAAAAAGCTGAAACATGCAGGAATCATGACCATCTACTCCTCCCCCATGTCCTGTCAGTTTCTTCATCCCAGATTAGTGTCTGTTGGCTTGGGAAGCAAAGAGGGAGCAGATGGACCACAAAATGAGATTCTGTAACCTTCTTACCCAATAGATCTGCTTTCTGCATGTATTCAGACATATTTACTTACTGTAGTGACAATTATCAGTTTTATTTCTTTTAAGAAAACCAAACAACTTCAGCTCAGTATGAAAGAGCAAACTAATTTGTCTTCTGGCACCGTTACTGTCCATATAATTTCAAATCAATTAGGAGAAATGTGGCTGGGTTCCTATCTGCACAATACCTGAATATGCCCGTTAAATTCATAGACATGCTTAGGTATAAGGGGACGAACACAGCATGTACCTTCTCTGGACCTTTAGGTAACTTTTTATTCTTCATAACACAGGTCACAAGAGCACAGTTGTTTATTTTCTGGTATACTTTGTTTGAATGTATTATTTGGACAGCCAGATGAAGCATCTTTTTATTTGTGAATGAAGGGACTTGAGTACAAGCATAACCAAATAATAATAACTACAAAGCTTCAAAACCATTCTGTGATTCTATGAAAATGCATCAAGTAAAGAATTCCCTTTATTCAGAAATTTGCATATTTCCTGCGCCTCATTCAAGGTGTACCCATTGAGAGCACTAGATGTATTTTAAATGAGAAGAAATGGATAAATGTTTGGTTAGGGTGTAGCTGTTAATAAAAGTTGCCCTCAGCCATGCAGCATGTCAGTACAACCATACATTGAGCTCAGATCCACTGCTAGTGTAATATTCTTACAGCAGCAGAGGTCTTTACCTCTGCCTTTCATATTAGCAAAATGCTGTGTGTCTTATCTGGGATAGGAGACACCAACCCAGAAAACACTGAGGGGAGATTCAGCTTGACTGTTGTAGCTCCCTAGGAAGAAGGTGCTTCAGCTGTGGGATCTGGGTGCCTCCAAGGCACAAAAAATCTCAATGCTGCAGGCAGCTGCTCTGGAAGATAAATCTCCTTGCAGATAAACTGACCTCTGTAACAAAACCTCTAGAAAAAAACGTAGACACCAAACTTGTAGATGACTCAGGTTGGATGCAAGGAATCCAAGTGTCTTCTGACAACACATTTGGCCAAATACAATGCGACAAGCTCCTGTAATGAAAAAAGTGCCTTCACTCTCACACTGAGCCAGTGGGACTTGTCCAACAAGTATATAGCACACATATGGCCCTGCACTGGAAGCACTGGGTATCTTCCTTAGGAGGAAAAAGGAACATGTTAAACCTAGTGATTAGAACCCAGAGTTTTAGGATGTTTTGGAACTGGGAAAAATAAAATCAAGAGGTAGAGACTCTGAGTGCAAGAATTGCCTGGCTGCCTTATACACACAAGTGCATTGCCAAGAGCTGCAGGTGTTCAATCAGGCTGCTTTTATTTGAGGTGCCTAACGTGGATTTCAAAACCACCATGTAGGCAACCCGGCTTGAAAATTGACCTTAATTTCTTCTAATTGCATGTCTTATTCTTCATTATTTTTCTTGTTAGAGACAGAATTTTGAAAGGCGATTCACTAGTGCAGCTATTTTTGACTCATCGCTGCCTGTCTTACTTTGTGTTATTTAATGGGTTCCAGTGGCCATATGCTGCAGAGAATCCTGGAACAAAGTGAGTAAACTGGGAGGCATTGCTCAGAAGGATAAATTTCACAGTTGGAAACACACTTAATACTGAGCCTTCTAACCAGTTTTTCCAGAAATCGCAAGCTTGATTGCCATGATATCTGAACATGGCATTAGCTACTCTAATGAGGAAAATAATTGATATGCTATGGAAATTAGGTCTAATTAGATCTTGTTAAGATAAATATCTCAGTTCAGCTGAAAACTTGAAGAGATACATTTTGCAGCATTCCAGATTATAAATATGACCCTTGTTCTTCACCTCCCTCTGCGTCTTGGGTTACTACTGGTAGAAATGGATGTGAAAAGCGTCCTTATCACAATCACTACTTTCTAACCCACTTGACATGGAATAAGTGACAAAGATGCTGGATAGCTTGAACTTTACATAGCTTAAAACCAATTTTTACATTGGCATTTAGGCAAAGAGCCAAATTTCAGGACTGTGCATAAAAATGTATCCTGCCTATTCATTTCCTTACATTAAACAAATATATCAATGTTTCTAAATTTTCAGATCCATGGCAAACAATGTTCTTCAGTGCTCTTTACCACTGTTTTCAGTGACTTTAGAACAACATGCATGCCAAATTATATCAATACCATCTTAATGGAGGACAAATATTGAATGCAAATGCTAACAAAATCAAAGTTCCTTTTAAATTTAGAAGGAAAAAGAAGAAAGAAAGTAAAAAAATATATGAGGTGGGCCATCCAAAAGGTAGCTAAATTTCATTAGAATTTAGACCAAGCAGATGACTTATACCTCCATGTATACTTTTCAAGGTACTGCCAAGCAATGAGCCAAACTCATCTCCCCTCTTCATTAATGGAGTTGCCATGGGACTCAGATAAGATGAAACCTTGCGGGCAGCTGCTTTGTTTTCTTCCATCTTGCAGAAAACACAGATTCAAAATATTTACTGTCCCAGTGGGCTCGAGTTTCCATCTTGCACACTGACACTTCTGCAGTGCAAAAGAGACGGGAATCGGTGTTCTGCAATAATTTTGGTTTGATGTTTTTTCATTCTCACAGAATAAGCTATTTAAAGTGAATCCTTTAGAAGTCTGTCTTCAGATATTGTTTTTTCAGATCTGCTGAGCTAATGACCTACAAGCCCTAAAACAACTTATCATGTAACATCACAGGCTGTTTTAAAAACATAACATATCAAGGAGTCAATTTCTGTTATTTGATGCAATTCCTTTGCCATCAGCCTGGCAGAGCTGGCAGCCTTAGACAGCTGTTTCTGTTACCTGCGGTCACCAGCTTGCCTTCTGGGGAGCAGGACATGCTGGGGCAGAGCCCCCTCTGCCCCCTCTGCAGAGCCCTGGGGGCACTGCCTTGGTGCACCAATGCCAGTGGGAGCCAAGGGCATGGGGAAAGCACAGGGGACCAGTCTGGGCTGGGGATTTGTCCATGAGGACCACTCTAGGAGGCAGATCCACAAAGCGGTCTTGTCAATGATGAGGGTCTGATGACTGAAAACACAAAGGCTTTTTCTAGGCAAATCCACTCCCTCTGAAAAACAAGAAAACAAAAATCCATCTTTATGTCCTCTTTGTGGCAAGTCTTGAACAAGGGGAAAGGTGAATGATCTGATGCTTGCAGTCATGGTTCCTGACAGCTTTTCAATGTCCCTGTGCCTTGATAAATACGTACCTCCGTCCATTGACCTTTTTTCTTATGAGTGTGGGGGAAACTATCTCGCAGGGCATCTATTGTGTCATTTCCCTGGATGAAGGAGAATAACAAGTGAGTAAAACAAGATGACTCTTCCTATGACCTTTAAATATTAATAAATTAAATATCTATTTGCATCACTCATTTTCTATTATTAATGTATTTATCTTCTGTTTTTCTTGGTCTGCCTGGTGATTACCACCAGAAGATTCTGCATCTTCCATTTCAGAAAGTACTTGCAAGAATTGAGAAGATTCCCAAAGATTCCCTCCATGTAAATATGTGCATATATAGTCACTGGATGAGATACCATGTAGACCAGCAGCAGATATATGCAGATTTCTTCTGTGGCAGTCTGTAGCAATGATTTCACTATTTAAATCACACAGCACTAAGGCAGCAGTTGGGATTTTTAAAAAAAAAAACTATTTACTCTTTTTGTTACAAACCTAATGATTGCAGAAATGAGAAATCAGCCTGCAAACAGTCCAAATTTAAATAAAATCACCCCCACACTAGACTATAACAGTGGCAGATGGACAGAGGAAGAAAGTGTATATAGTCATATTTTTTGCCATTATAGTATAGACCCTTTCAGATTGCAGCAAGCAACTTGCCATCTGCAAATCTGAGTCTTTCCTTTTCTGCTGAGGCACTGATTCAAAAATCATGATTTGTGAAGTTTGAGTTAAAGTATTAAGAGGCTTATCTTTCATTTTAAAGGCATACTGATCTCCTGATTTTACTTCAAACACACGAGAAAAGCATCCTGAAAATTTCTCTCAGCTTCTTAGGACAAAACCCAAAGGCACTGGCTCACTCTTAGGTATGTGGTGAGGTAATGGGTTCTGCACATGAATAGCTTTTTGTCAAACAGTCTCTTATTGCTGTTGTTCTCTGGCTTTTGTTTGGTTTACTCTTTGAGGAAGCGATTTGCTCTATGCCTATAGGATATGTAGATCACACTGGGCACCTTCCTTACAGCAGCACACATACTGACAGCAGCAATGAGCACTTGGGTTTAACGCTGACCCGCTGAAGAGAGAAGAATCTGATCACTGCATAAATGTCATTGATTTTTTAGGGCCAGATCTTCATTTAAATGGCCGCTGATTTAGTGGGTGTATCAATTTAATACAGATTTGCGAACAAAATCTGGGCACATTTTAAAAACATTGCAGTGTGTCTACCCGCCTCAGCTTTCCAGTTTTATCTTACCTTAAGTAAGGATGTGCAAAGGATGTGACCATCACAGAGATCAAACAAACATACACAATTTGCAGCCTACTGGGGTTTCTGATGCTTTCACACTATGGGCAGGGAGTTACTTCAACTAAGGGTCACGACTCTTACACAGGTTTAACTTACCAATAACCAAAAAATCGCCTCTAGGTATGAAAGCTTATTTTGAACTTGTTTAAGAAGAGGAGGATGCAATTAAATTCTGGCAATTCCCTTTCAAGAGGTGCTGCAGTATGCTTTGCATTGCAGTATTTCTAATTTTCACCAGGTCAGGGTTGCTCTCTGTGAAGCAAAAAAGAAAAGGTTTATTTTTCTAATCATACATGCAAAAGCCATGTACAAAATAAAATATTAAATACAGTAATTACAGTAATTTTTGTTAAAATGTTTTTACACAATAAACCTTTGGCTTTGAAAGCTCTACCAGAAGCAAAAGAAAAACAAACTGTAATGAAAAAACTGAAATCAGAGGCCACTAATAACACTAAAGGGAGCCCAGAAGCCAAATTAATGTTTCTACAAAGAAATACTTTTCTACACCAGGCAAATTCCTAATAAAACCTTTACCTGGGTCTTTATAGACAGGATTCAGATTTCATTTTGAAGTATGTTTTTTACAAACTGTTTAGTGTTCATATGTCATTACCACTGTTGGGCCAGATTGCACCTGGCATCGATATAAACAAAGCTTTGGCAAGAATTCTTTCCTTTGGGATGGAGACATCTGATTTTCAAGCTGAAAACATGTCAGTGTTGCAAGACACTCCAAATAGGCTGTTTTACCAGTGCAGTAAATTAACCCGCCTGGTGTAGTGTTAAATGCTTTACAAACATCGACTGAAGGTGAGGGAGGGAAACACCAAAAAACAAACAAAAACATTTCAATAACTTGTTTGACTACGAGCAGTGAAAAAAAAAGTACGAGGAAAGCTTGAAGGGAGGGGGGCATGCCTAGGAGACAGGACAGTAGAAAAATGAATTTTCAGAATTATGTCCTGTATTTAACCTAGAGACTGCGTGCCGTGGTGTGGGAAAACACAGAAGGAGCAGAACAAGTTATATAGATCATAGAAAAAGCACCTTCATTTGAAAAGCAGATCAGGATAACAGCAAACAGTGACTCTAACTCATCATTGCCTTGTCTAGAGGAGGAAGGCTTTTTGATAGCTATCACATGAAAGAGGTTCACCTTTAATGCCACAGAACACTGGTGGACAAAGACTACGTAGGCAAAACAGAGGATGAAATATTAGGCTATCCCCCTTGCTTCCCCATTGTTCAGGATGAAAAAGCTGAGCTGAACTTCTGGGCACGCAGAATCGGCTGCGTGAAAGCTCTCGTCGCTAGATCGTGCATTTGTGCTAAGCTTGAATGCTCTGGAGGACAATGGGGTTCATCCTGCCTGTGGCTCTGCAGTGATTCTGCAATATAGATGTGAAACAAGAATAGCTGGAAAGTAGGTCCACATGCGTACGGAGTGGAACAACGGCCTGTCCTGAGAAACACAGGCAGAAGTAGTATTCTTAAATATATATTTCTTTATATAGCTGTTAGACTGAAGCCATTTTGCTACTCATCTTGCTGTTTTAATTGTCCTAATAGCTGTCTATTTACAAACATGCGTGTAAGTGGGCTAGAATAATTAATTAATATTCATAAGCATTCATAAAATGTGACAAAGTTTATGTTAGGGCAGATGTTAATTTCCAGGAGGATTACATTTCTATTAAGTGTAAAATTATATTAGTAAGATCCAGCATGATTGATTCTCGCTTGGCCAGCAATAGAGGACTTAGCATCCATACTGGCAGAGATTATATCTGGTCAACAGGAAAGGAAAACTGGCCAAGAAACTGCCAACACAGAATCTGAAGCTGTGAAACCTGGTCAAGAAGAAATAAAGCCAAATAAGCAACAGATGAAAAATTATCTTAAAGCAAAGATCAAATCACTCAGTTGGAAATGAGAATTGTATTGGAAAAGGTGATGCTGAGAGCATGAAGGGACATGAGGATTTTAAAAACAACAATATTAATAAATAAAATGGAGTGCAGACTACTAGTAATTTTTTTTAAGTGTACCTTAACATAAAAAAAAATAGTAGACAGTTTTAATATGCTCAAAGATGTCTGACAAAGAGCAGAGAGGACTTCTAAACTTTGCAAATAATGTGGAGGAGAATGCCAGAGGTATCGGTACTCAAGAGCCGTGGACATACTGGAGAAGCATCAGGAATGGGCTCCAAAAAAGTTGAAGGAACTGGAATATCTCTCCTCTGAGGAGAGGCTTATAGGGCTGGGGCTGCTCAGCTCAGGAGGATCCCATCAATGTATATAAATACCTGCAGGGAGGATGCAAAGAGGACAGAGCCAGGCTCTGCTCAGGGGTGCCCAGTGACAGGGCTGGAGGCAACGGGCATAAGCTGAAACACAGGAGCCACCTCTGAACATCAGAACACTTTTTCACTGTGCAGATGACTGAGGTTTCCCAGCAGCTGTGAGTCTCCGCCCTTGGGGATATTCAAAAGCTATCTGGACAGAGTCCCAGGTGTGCAGCTCTGGGTGTCCCTGCTGCATCAGGGGATTGGACAAATGACTCCCAGAGGTTCCTTCCAACCTCAGCAGTCATGTGATTCTTTGACTTCATCTGAAGCCCAGTGGGGAAGGTGATAGATCAAATGAAGAACCAGGAAAGAAGGAGACCTTGGTAAGATACAGACTTTACAATAGTTTTCTGGTACTGTTGTACCTTGCACCCTCGGATATTGGAGCGGTCTAGTGGGCTCAAGAAGGATTTGTTTCTGCACCCATGCTGCAGAAACCTGCTGCCCCTAAAGAGAGACTTCCTAGGAAGCTTATAGATGATTGCTTGCCAAATCAGAGAGTGAGGAGAGAAATGGGTAGGGAACTTGCCAGCAGATAAAGTCAAAGAGCATTAATGCCACTGTGTGTTTTGTCCTCAGAACAGAAGTGAAGTGCTCTGGATGTAGGGTAACAGTAGGACCGCTTTGGACTGTGCCGGATCCAGCCCCACCCTAAGCAAAAGCAAAGACACCTCAACCAGGGAAGGGCACCAAGAACCTTCCGTATCCAGCAGCATCAGCACACACCAGCACACACTGCTAGCACCTTGCCAGGGACAGTGCCTCAGTGGCCAGCTGGAACGAGGAAATGGAGCCAGGGAGCTTCCGGAGGCTGAGGGGTGGCTGCCAAACAGACACCATGCTTGGTGGCAGGCTGGCAGCACAGGGAGAAGCCACTGCCAAGAAAAGGGAGGGGAGCATCACCTGAGTCCCACCAGGGTTAACCTGCACCTGATGCAGGTGATGGGAGTGGGGATTCTGGCTGGAGAAAATGTCTCTGAGCACTCTGGGGGGAAAACTACCTTCTGTTCTCAATACAAAACACATTATTACTGGGGCAATCAAAAATTTAAACAGGTTAGCAAGTAAAGCAGAACAGTTTCCCAAAAAAGAGATTTTTTTTTATGTAAGTAGAACACATTTTCACATTTTTACTTTTTGTTTTTGGCAGTCCTTCATTCAGAACAAGAATGATGTCACATCAAGTCAAAAGGACCAAAAAAAATTGCTAACTGCATACTTTGTTCAGACAGTTACACAACAATAAAGCAAGTTGGGCAAAAATATAAGAGGAAAAGAAAGTGAGAAAAAAGGCAGTTTAATGGGTGTCAAACTTGTAAACACTGAATTCTATTTTATCACTGTTGGTTTAAGATTAATATAAGATAAACAAACCAGCAGTACTGTATTAATGCAGTTATATTGCTGTAAAATCCTTATTGTCCATGAATTTTATTCACACAGGAGAATAAATTATATTGCTAGTAGCATTTTAGCAAATAGTTTCATGCCAGAGCATTGCATCAACTTAATGTTATTGGTGTCAAATAAATCTGAAGTAGTTAAATCAGTAGAAAGTCCAGGCTGACCCCAGCATTTATTGTATGTTTATATAAGTGGTTCAAAGCTGAACCCATTTTCTTATTAGTCTTTTACTTACACTACATTTGGCAGAGTCATTGTCCAGAAAGTGAGAGAAAATACCTGATAAGCCATGTGTAAAGAATTTGAACTCAAACCCTGACAGTCTGCTTGAAGTGAATGAAATTCATGTCAGATTTGGACAGATGCAAGAGTAGCTAACAAAAGCACAGGTGAAGGAGCCCTGCATATTCAGGTCTGGAAAAATGTTATTAAAGGAACCACATAAATGAAGGCAAAAGTCGTGTTAGTGAAGTAATCAATAATTTAACAAGGTGCTCTGCTTCCAGATGCCCCTGTTGGTTATGCTGAGGTAATTTTATGGGGAAATGCATATGGATGCAAGAATGGGGGCTTGTAGTGAGGGTTGTTAAGGGATGCAGGCATTTGCTTGAGTCCTACCTAGTACTCTCCTCATGGGCACAAACTGGGTGCAATGGTGGTTGCTCAGCTGGCTGTGGTGGAAAGAAAACCAAAAACAGCTCAAGAAGTTCCTTTTTCCATGTTGCCCTTCCTAGCTGCTTGTTGTCATCCTTTGCCATGCCCTTGCTTGCAGTGGTGCAATTGTTTGTTTGGCCAGGCTGTAAACAGGACTGGTTAAATGGGCTGGGGTTAAAAACAAAATCCTACTCTCCCACACAGAAAAGCCTGAGTTTCTCTAATGGGATTACTTCAGTGATCCAGTTTGCGTGTCAGCTTGAGAAAAAGTTGATTGGAAAAGCTTGCATAAGGAAAAAGCAGGGCATGGAATGGGAATAAGCAGAAGAGGGTAGGAACTGCTTAGATGTTGCAGAAATAATCATATATTGGTTTATTTTATTGTTTTATTGGGAAATATGCACCAACTTTACTTTAAACTTCATAGATATTCCAGAAGCCCCACAGAGGAGCACCTTCTCAGTCAACCTAGCATTTAAAAATAATTTATTTCATCAGGGAAGTAAGTTGAAAAAAAGCTTAGGGAAGGACATGTCATAAGGTCTAGTAACTTCTTCCACCGCCATCAGGAATATCTAAATGAGGAACTGAATCAGGTTTTGAAGAATACCAGTAGACAATTCTCACCATGTCTACAAAGGTGTGTATTGTATTGTACCAGGACAATATATCTATCAGTGATGTACAAATACCACCCTGCAATCCTGAAGGATTGGCAGAGATCTGACCTAGAAAACAACCACCTTCTCAGGTCCCACTTTCAAACTGGAGAAAAATCTCAGTTCCTTTGACACCAATCACAGGTCTAGGCAGGGAAAAATTCACATTCTCAGGTTTTGTTTAGACCACAGAACACAAGTGAATTCATTTCTAAAAGGTTCCTACTCCTTACCATGAATACATGAGTCATGGAGTTTATTTTTAATAATTTTATTTTGTATCAGGGATCACTCTCTGCCTCAGCTGATCACTGCCAATATGGGGACACATGGGACATGATGTTCTGGTGCTGTTTCCCCTCTCCCACTTCTGGGGTGTGGGGGCGGAAAGAAGGAAGGGCAACTGCTTTTGTACCACTGCCCATCCTTCAGGGACTCTGCCAGGAGGTGTAGTGGGCTTTGCCTCATCATATGGAGCATCTGAGAGAATGTTGCCTGCAGGACTTGCTAAAACCTGCATTTGGGGTGACAATTGTTGGGTTCCTTGAGTCACCCCAGTCACCCATGCAAGTGGGATTTCTATCAAAAGCAAGCCCTTCTTCTGGCAGAGAAAGAAGAAGGATCTCTGGCAAAATCCAGCTTAGTGAGGTGGATCTTTGTGAAGGTGAGCACTGGCTGAGAAATACAATTATAAAACAAGTTTGCTTTGCAGGAAGGCAAGAGTTGTGTCCATTTAGTGCAAAGCTCATTAGATCAAAGCTTCCTGTGTTGAACATCTCACAACATTATTCTCCCATGGAAGTAATTACTGCAATTCCAGGCTACTTCTACAATGCTAAATGTGTGAGATTCAAGGAGAGATCCCTGCTGCCCTCACCTAGTGTGGCAGAGTGCCATGTGTGCCCACATGGCATAGGGGCAAATCTCTAGAGCAGACTAAGTGCAGTGATGCATGAGTAGCACATGGGTACCCTGTGTCTCCTCATGGGGTTTTGATGGAGTAGCTAGGTTTGTAGTATGGTTGGGTTTTGGGTGGTTTTTCTTGATTTCCAGCCTATGAGCAGGGTGGCATACCACTATGAGGTTTTTAAACTTTGACTGAGGGTGTGTTGCACACCCTGGGACTTGGCAAGACAGCCCATGTGAGTGTTTGGAGGGACACAGGCTTTGCTGGAGCTGTGTCACGGGAGCAGGGTGGGGACAGCTGAACTTGGTGCAGTCCTGCCCAAACCACTCTCTGGGCATGATGCCTGAAGAGATCTGTGTCTGAAACCACACCCGTACTGTGGTTTGGAGGAAATAGATGATTCAGTCCCCCAAAGGAGAGTCTGGATGTACATGGGCAGTTGTGCCTTGTGGCAGCTGAGACTCAAAACCTTCGGGTGAAGCTGGGAACTAAATTAATCCAGAGGTATAGATTTTCTCAGAGAGTCTGTACATGGAAATTTATATGAATGGCATATGCAGTACTACGTGAGGTAATTTCTGCTTTTAAAAAATGTCTGTGACATGAGAAGGTTTCAGATGTCCTCTTCTAGGTGGCTCAAGAGCTCATCTGGTGGGAGAACTTTTGGGAGTGCTTTTCCCAGTGTAAGACACCTGAATGACTAGTTCTGGTCTTGAATCCCCACTGCATGGAAAGACATGCATCTACAAGGTGACACACTTAACTTTAAAATGTAAGTTGAAAATGAAGAGTTGAGAGCTTTTTTGTACCACTAAGGTTTTACTGTGAACACTTGGACTTAGGGCATTCTGTGGGACTTTGATCACATTACAGAATATTAATTTGCTGATTTGCTGATGCAGATAAGGCACTTTATGAAAACTGAGATAAGAGCTGTTTACCAGTGTTTGCACACAACCAGAAACACAACTGTTGCTTCCAGCCTTCTCTTTGAAACACACAGTTTTACTGAGACTGTAGATATGCTGGGAAAAGTTTATTCCAGAGAAGAGGAAGGGTAAAAGATGCCATGGCACACCTAACCTGATTTTTCTTAATGCCTTCCTTGTTCCTAGGAGATATTAAGCAGCTTGGGGCAGACACTGGTTCCTCCAGTACAAGCAGGCATAAAGTTCTGGTCAATTGGGATTTTTTCAGAAAACCTCTGTTTACCTCTCTTGGCTTTAAGTATTTTTTTCCACTGATTTATTAAATAATTGAGGCAATAATTTGCCAATCTTTAAAACATTTGATCTATATCTCACTTGGAATCATCTGAAATCAGCTGCTGAAGAGGAATATGTACTTTTGAAGCATAGGTACTTTTGACAGACAGCAGTGCATTTCATTATCAGCATTAACAAAAAGATGCACTTGTAAAAATAAAAAATGGATGTCTAAACGTGCACATTTTCCATAGCTATCTATTACATACAGCCAAGTAAATATGTCTAAAACTGTAATATTTTAAAATAAAAATTAACATACTGTTAAGTTCAGATGAAAGAAAAGTATAATCCTTTCCTTAACTGATATATTAGATCGTATATTTTGTGGCCTTATTTCATCATTCAGTAGCTCATTTGGACTGTCCAGGAAGACTAATTAACACTAATGCTTCTAAAGAGTTTTCATTTGTGATGCTAATCTGTCACGAAACAAAAAGTATCTTCAGAAAGCCAGGGGGAAAAAGTAAAGAGACTACTTCTTGCAGCCAGCTTAAATTAGTGCTGGTTTGATTTGTGTTAATTGAAAGGTTGTTTACATCTCTTTTGTAAGTGTTTATAAAAGTTGGCAGACAGAAGAATAGCTGCCTACCTGCATGAACAAAACTTTGATTTATTTAAGCTGCTCTATATATTACTGTCATTAAAAATCTCTTGGAGCATTTCTGTACACATAATCTTAAGGTATAAGCCTGTCTCTTTGTTTATGTACACACAGACACACATATACCATTCTGTATCATTTTTGCTACTGAGACATTTATACTCAGTCCTCATATTATGTGAATATTTCTATGTGCCAGTTCATTCTAGCAACGTACTGGCCTCTGTTTAAATTTCTCTGAGATATGTGCAAGTCAGAAAAGTCAGAAAAATACCTTGATGACAATTTATGGAAATGCCTTGCTGTTGCATTCAAATCCACATCCTTGGACAGTCAGGCTCAGCAGAAATTTAGTATGACATAGTTGAGAACCCCTAAAGCTTTGTTGGGATTCCTGAACCCTGGCTCCTGGCTGCTGGCTGAGACAACCTCAGGCTCTTGTCCACTGGTTCTCCACATTGACAGCATCTCAGGACAGGCCACCTGACCACCATATGTGGAAATTGCCCAGCTTTGATGGTATTGGATAGACCCCCACCTAATATCTTCAGGATCCACATTGTCCACGCTAGTAGAGGGAGGGAGAGCCTTGCTAGGCTGACATGGCAGCAAGCACTCCCAGCTGTTCCTGGACAGATTTTAGAGATCTTTTATTTTAAAAATACAGGGTAGCTATTGTTGATAAGTGCACTGATGTGTTCCCAGACCTTAAATGGAACTTCTAGAGAAATAGGCAAAGAAATTTGGTTTCCTGAGCAGAGCATAATTAAATTGCTGCTTACACAATGCTGGCTGCTACTGACGTTTGCATCATTTTAGTGTTGCTAGACCATGTACTGCATGTAAGGACAATTAGCAGAGCAGAGAGAAAAGCAGCAGATGCTAGAAGCGCACAGAGTTAGATTACTCATTTTGATGTCATGAAGAATCTTTTTCAGAGAAGTGGAAAGGTTGGTATTAAACAAAAAAAAAAAAAAAAGGCCAAACCATTATTAAAGGAATACTATGAAGATTTCAGGAAACAGTAGCAGCAAAATCAGTGTCTTACAGTATGCTAAAACATATGTTTACCTGAAATACAGAGGAGGGACAGCAATATACATGATGGAGACTCTATTCTCCCTGCTCCTCCTCACTCCTGCCCCTTTTTTCCTTTAGGACTGGTTACATGGTGGGTGGAACCAAAAGAAAATGTGTTCTAAAATTTCTTAAACCTTTAAAAACTTGCTAACTGATTATCTGCTCAGAGGCAAAAATAAGAAAATATTTAATGACCACTTCCTGGAGGCTTTGTGCATAGTTTTTCAGTTTTTCAGTCTAACAAGACTAACTAGAAATATATACTTGTCATTTCAAAGATTTATTTTCATGAGTACCTGATATATGTGAGGTAGAAAGCAAGTCTCATGAGACAAGTACCTGCTGCTCTCAGATGCACTCCACTCCCCATTTATGATTCTCTTTGTTTCCTTAAAAACAAATGCAATTTGTCTTTTCTCTTGCCAATCCCATTTGTGAATTTGAAACTAAATGGCATTTGTATGCTATCATTCTGTATGGCATCACTCCATTGATGGAGAGTTATGCATGGAGAAGGTGTCAGACTTTCTGCCTGCAGAAACTCTATTATGAGCAAAATCTACTATAGGTATACGATGTGTATGTGCTCTTCTACAAAATCTTATTTGAGACGTGCATTTGTATGGCATGCACTAATACAAGTGACAAAAGATTCAGCAATGTCAAGTTCTGTAAACAAACCACTCCAAGGAATTAACAATACCACATAATTGTATGTTTTTACCATGTCAGACATGTCACAAAAAAAGAACTTGAATTGTGATTATAGTAATTAATTTTTCCTCTCTTATTTGAAACATGCCAACTTATTATGGCATTGAGGATGATAGATTCTGGCCTGGCATTTTAGTACATCATATATTTACATTTCCACATGAAGAACCGTTACCAAAAGATGTTAACAGGATGAGATCTATATATAAACATATATTTAAGTATGACCACTATCTTTACACTAAGACCAGGAGGTCTTTAGAAAAAAAGGGGGAAGACTAGGCAAGAAAAATAAAGCAGAACAGAGATTTTGTCCTTAAAATCAGGTAGGTCTAGAAATCTAGAAAAAAGTGATGAAAAGCAGGATTGTAGGGAATTGTACCAGTTAGAAAAGAAAGAAGAAAATATATTTTTTCCATCTGCTGTTAATCTGACCATCTTTTGCTGTATTAACAGTGTGTCCAAGGTGAGTGGGTGGCTGAACTTCCAGCTCAGTGGCATTCTTTCTTCTTTAGTTTTTCTGTTCTGAAGTGGAAATTTCTATGTTTTGACATATAGCGTACAGGAAGAAAAAGTGATAAAAGGAAAGAAAGGAGAAATGGAAAGGTACTGATTCAGATGATGGGAAACTGTTTCCAAATACTGTTACCAAAGGCACACATTCAGGTGCACTAATACAGTGTGGTTTTATCAAGAAGCCCAAGGGGCTCCCTCTTTGCTGCCACCCCCTTCCCTGAGTCTCGTGCTCTGCCTGCCTGATCCCATCCGACAGTAGAGCTGATACCGCACTAATCCCCTCAAGTTTGGGACTAATGAACTAACTGCTGGGCTGCCGCCACGGAGCTTGGTCCCAAACTATACTGTACTTCACACTCGATTTATTCTCCAGATGGCGAGACTGCGTAGCCCTGCCGCGAGGGACCACCTCTTCCACTGGAGTGTAAAAGTGGACGGATGTTGTTTTCTTTGCAGATTTGATAATTCAGAGCTAGAAACTCATGAGGATGGTTAGTTATTAGGTTTAATGGGTGCCAGTGGAGCCGGCAATGTGCGTATTCCCATTTTTAATTTCAGTGTGTGTGTGTGTTTGGGTAGCAATGGATTTGTCAGCAACGCTGCGTCACCGAAACCTTTATCTTCACCAGTTGGCGTAGCTGCACATGATAATGAACCTCTTCCTGTGTCCTCCTCAGAGTCAAACAGAAGGGGTGCTAAAGTAGCCACCCTGACCAACCATTTTTTTCCTCACTGAGCTTTCCAGCACATATTTAAAGTATTTTAATAGCATCACTATTTGCTATGAAGCTCTCTGTTGTCTTTCTCTCTTGTTCAGTTTGATAAAGAACCCAGTTCACATGGGACCCAAGGAGGATACCACCATCCCAAGCTACTTGAGCATGAAATATTTTACTTAATGATTGGGTTTATTTCTTTATCAGCTGTTCTTTCATGACAAAGCATTATCTGATGTTGTAGCTCTCATGTGAAGAACAGGGCAATGTTTTTCTCACCATTTCTTAAAAATTCTAGTTTTCCCATTCTTGGCAATAAGGATATTACTGTATCAAGGACTACCTTTTTCTCTGTTACAATTTTGGAGTAGTTCATCTAGGTTAGGATTTTTGCTGTTGCACGAATTCTACAATAAGAATAACCTCTACACTTCCCTGCCTAATGAGGCAGAAAGGGCTCTCCCTTTTCTCCATGTTTTTAGTGCATTTGGTCAAAGGTTTTAGTATATAATTTTTTTATTTACCCATGAAATGTTTTATTGGAAACCTTTATGGGAACTTGATACTCCCCACTAACATCAGTCAGATTTCCTCCATTGTAGGAAGGGTAGGCACAGAGTCAGCCCCCTCACAAGCTCTGGCTTTGGCAGCCAGGTCACATCAGTTTGTTCCACAATTAAAAACATAAATTGATTCTTGCAGTGGAAACTATAGTGACCAGAAGTATTATATCATGGAAAGGAAACATTTCCATTCCTGGAGTATCTAGGCAGACAGATCTAATTCATAGCAGTTCTAAGAAAACACATCAATTCTCAACCCAACAGATGGCATGGGTGTGTTAACTAACATAGCAACATATTTTCTATTAAAATATGGGAAAAAACATCAACCCCCTCCCCATGTTTGTTGGTTGGTATAAATTCAGTGAAGTTGTTGGTTATTTTTGGGATACATACCAGAGGGCTGCACATTTAGTTTATGTAAATTGATAACAGCAACAGCCTGTTAATAAGTGTTTTGTATGGAAATATACCTAGAAAGACACGATCTGTCTTTTTTGGGAAGGGAGTTTGCAGACTGAGGAGAAAAACAGATATGAGATGGTCTAGTGCTCATTATTATATTCTAAAAAAAATCATAACAAATTAGGCTGCAAGTTTGCTGGAGATGTGTCTTCAGCTGGAACTGAGTGCTGCCTTAGAGGATACTTTGGGAAGATCTCTCTTTTGCAAATTGCATCGGTGTGTGCTGAAACGGTGATAATCTGACTTTAATTAAAAGCATAAATTGGTTTGGAGTGTGATTTTAAGCTACCCTTCTGCATCATGTCCAGAAGCTTTGAGCTCATCCCTAGAAACCTGTTACCCTGAGTAAGAGAAGGAAAACACAGGGGATTTGTATTTCCCAGTATTGGCATCATACAGCTGGGTTTAGCAAATTTGGAAGAGCCATTTCAGACAGCCACGGGCCGGAGCTGTCTTCCAGCTGGACGTGTTTGTACTAAACTGTGTGCATGTTTATGTGGCTTTCCTAATGGCTCCAGACAGAGTCTGTTCACAGCAGCTCACGTGTTTTAGGTTGCATTTTCCAGAGATTCCCTCTGAAGGCACCCCTTGATGGCAGCCCAGGGATGCATACATGGGTGCCTTGTTCCCGTCTGTCCCATTAACAGGCATATGCTCCCAGCCTTCAGAGGAGCACGGCTAGTAGCCCCAAGCTGAAGGCTGTTTGCTTCAGATTTCATTAACTTTCTGCTTCATTATTCCTTTCTTTTAACCAGTTAGAGCCACCAATTGCTTTTCTCTAAACTTACCCTAATTATCAGGGGTCCCAGCCCTGTAAATCAGTACACTGCAGAGCTGTCTTAAACTGGCCTGGGAGACCCTGTTCTCATCGGTCCTGACAACTGTAAGCTACTGTTCCCTCACACTGTTTAACTCAGACCACATTGGGAAACCACCTCTGCCCCTCTTGCCAGCAGAGGTTTGCATCCGTCTGGTTTAAATCTACTGTCATGTGCTCTCTTGCTGATTTGTATTAGCCTGGATATTAACTTTGATGATTTCTTTTTGTTGCTTTTTTCCTCTTGAGTTTGCCTTTTTTCTTGAAAAGCATCTCTATTCAGCAACTGCATATTGTTAAAGTCATTCCTGAGCCTCCATGACTCAGGAGCTTTAAAGTTTTATTAGCCCCATAAAAACTCTTCACAAATGAAATGATAAGTGTGCGTTTTGACAATGCAAATTTGTTAGGGGCTGTTGGTGAGTGGAAGGAATTTGGGGTTGAAACTTCAGTTGGCAGGAAGCAAGGAACCTAGCACCTTCCTTCGTCCCCTACCCCCTTCTCCAGGCCAAGAAATGCATTTCATTTCAGAAGAGCATGCCAGTATTCTTCATGCAAATCAACCGTTAAACAGATTTGTAAATTTACTTTCACAAAAATAGCAAACGACCAGGGGAAGTGTGTGTCTTTGGAGATTTTATTTTGTACCAACAGAATGCCCTTTCATGTGGTCTAAGAAAAACCTTGGAGTTATTTCAGTGTTGTTTTTATATGCAAGTTGTGAATTCTATTACTGCCTTTAATGCACTTTGAATACATGGGGTAAAGGAAAACCAAAGAGGTATATATACGTCTGTACTTTTTGACATTCAGGCAAAATTACAGAGCTAAATTACAAAAATTAATTTTTTATGCAAATTTAAGAATATGCCATTCTTGAGAGAGCAGACAGTTAGCGCAACATATTATGTTAGCATAAAGATTTGTGTTTGTTAACATGTTCAGCACTAGCAGACACAAAAGTCTTGTTTTCTGCAAGTGGTAGAAACCCCATGCATTGAATTTACCAGTTATAAAGAAACAGTATACAGGAAGGTAAAATTGTGAGGTTCTGGTGATGTCTGCTTCAAAGTCCAAGAGTGACAGACATTTTGGGGAAAACACTACATTGGCTGTCTAGCTTTTCCCCCATGTCATTTCAACAAGTCTTCTTCTCGGTGCATTTTTCTGTCGATAGAAAATATGTTTTCTTTTCCTTTCCTTGTGCATCTGAACTCATATATACTGTAGAGAGAAGCAAGGCTGAACATCGTGAAAACCCTTGAAGAGTTTGACTTAGGCCATGGTGAAAAGTGTGTCAGGATAAACTCTGTGTCCAGTGGCCTTGCAGAAGAAGATCTAGAGGTGCTTTTGCAGTCCAAGACCCTGCCTTCAAGCATGATGCTGCCAAAGGTTGAAAATGTTGAGGAAATAAGATGGGTGAGTACCAACAACACAGTAGCTTTTGACTGAAGCTGTTGGGCCAAGTTCACCCAGGCACAGAGATGAATGACTGTGAGTTAAGAGGAAGGCTGCAAATGCCATATGATGTTGTTGCTTGGCTGAGGTAATTGGGCAGTGCATCCACTTAAATGTGTGTGTGTGATGTGCTGTATAAAAAGCATATATGGAACACGTTTATAAAGAAAACCAGGTGTATTTGTCCCACGACTGACAAAGAACCAATATTGCTGTCAGAATATATTATCAAAAGTAGAAGGGTAAGTGCCTGACTCTTCTCAGACTACCCTAACAAGCAAAATTATTGTCTGTCCAAGAGCCTTAGTTATGTGCATTGGAAGCAGGAGATGGGAAACCATGTTAGCAACATATGAAAAAATGGGTTGGGGGGAAGGTCACTCCTTGGGGCAACTGGAGGAACAAACAGGAAGCTTTTAACTAGTGTTTTTAATTAGCACAGATATTATTTCCTGAACAGTTCTCTACTTCTTCCTTTTTAATTGCTGACAGGTGTGTTTGTGTTTCACAACTGACTTTTCAGCCAATAAAAAGCTGAAATGTAAATGGTTGGCATGTCAAATTACTTAAGAAAACTTTGAAATAGGCTTAATTATGCCATAATTGTTTTAATTGTCAAAAAAGAGGGATGCTTGTTTGGATATACCATTATTGCTGTAACACACCAGTAAAGGAATAATGCTTAATTATTCACTTCATATTTTTTGCAAACCGCTAGCTGAGCAACTAGCACGCGTGCAAGCTGTGATGAAAGGCAGGCAGGCGCATTAGGGTCTATTTTAATCTCAGCACCTAACCTTGATCAGGCCATGGAGATGGGCCTGAGCACACCACAGAGCACAGCCCCATACGCCGGGTGTGGGACAGGCCCCGTCCGTGCCGTGGCGCTGCGCCTTCGACCTCCACCACTCGCCACGGAAGGTTCTCCATCCCCTTCCACCAACGAGTAATTAAATTAACCAGAGTGCACCTCTCAGGGTTTACAGCCGTGTAAGTGTTAGACAGAACTTGTCAGTGATGAATATTCATGATACCAAAATGGCAGAGTCCTTGCTGCCACCAAGTAGGTTTTGCAGGGAGATGGGATGCCAGGGCTCTTTGTCACCTCATCCTCTTCCACCTTCCCTCTGACTAACCTTTATTTCCATCATGGAAAACAAGCCAACCCCAGAAGCTTCTGCATCACTGTCCTTCTTTTGCTTCCCTCTCCCTTTGCCCAACCTTTGCACACAAAGAACATGCTCTGCCTAACGCCGCTGCGTTCTTTTCCCAATCCTCAAAAAATTCACTCCAGCATGATTTTTCAGCCTCCCAGAAGCTGTTTCTTTCCCCCCACGCACACCCGCTCCCCCCCTTCATTTTTATTTATGTGCAGCAGAAAACCTGGAGGCTGATGCACAACTAAAAGATGGGCTTACTTGTTTTCTTTTGTGTGAGAATCTCTTGCTTTCCTTTTGTCCCTAGTGTGGGTACTTGTTTGACTGGCATGGCTTATTGGACTATAACAAGCGTAACTCTCCCTCCTTTGTGGCGGGACAATTCTCCCACAAATCCCGACCAGTGTGCATTCTTCCCGACACACTATTGGGTGTGCACTGGAATTGAAAGAATTGCTGAGGCCTTGCTACTTCATCCCCTCCCCAAGCTTTGTGGGTTTTTTTTTTCCCCCGCCTTCTTCTTTTTTTTTTCCCTTTCTCCCTGAAATGAACACTTTACCGGGCCGGAAACATTTAATCGTCTCCTTTTGAAAAAAAAAAAAAATTAATTGAAACTTCTCCACTCGTTACCTTTTGTATTGGTGCTTATTGCAAATCTTTTACAAGGGAGAGGAAGGGAGGCAATATTTAATTAAATGTGCTCTGTTTTTTTTTGCTTTACCTTCAAAACAAAAGACAGCAAAAATTCCAGGAGTGTGATTTTTAAAATATTTTAAAATAAAAAAAGAACTCTGCTCTTTAACTTGCACCTAAAACATACACACAGTAGCATTTTTTTCCTCTTAAAAAAATTAAAACCAGGTAAGAGTCTTAAGAAGATATACTGATACCATTATATTATCTCATTTTCTGCATTTGCCTGGGTGAACTTTACTGTTTTCTGTCACTGTAGTAACCTGCCATACTGTTCAGAGTGAATTAATTTTTTTTTTCTCCTTGCACATTTTTGAGTGGAATTCTCTTCACTAAAGAAAAGTTATCAAGAGGGCCATGGTGATGATGCAGAGCAGAGATGGGAGGGCAGAATTCTTCATTGGAGAAAGCTGTGATTTATTTTGGCCTAATTGTAAAGTTACTGCAAATTGCTGGAAAGCGTTTTTTTTTCCAAGATCTGGGTGATTAGATTTTCCTTCTTTTGGGGAGGGGTGGTGGGGGGAAGCTAAAAGGGGAAATAACACCTCTAATCCAGCTTCTGGTAAATAGGCTGCCAGCTTTTAAAATGAGTTTCCTTTCTATTAGTCAGAATATTATGCTAAGCCTTAAGCATTAGTTTTTTATGTTGCCATAGCAGCCTTATTCCTGCAGGGTTGTGACCTGCGATGATTACAGTACAAAGCTTATAGGGTCTTGAAACCCCCTTTGAAGATGAAAAGTCTTTGATGGTTTATATTTATGCAAATCTCTTAGATATGATTTACCCAACTGAGACTGAATGGAGAGATGATTAAAATTCCCTTTCCTTTGATATCCATTAATAGTTGAATATTCCTTAAATTTAAAATATATGCATATGTGATTTTTGTCTTTATTTACTAACATTTTTGCAGTACCTGCAATATGTTTATCTTGACGCAAATTACTCGATCTGGACAGACATAAGACATTTACAATATACGGTTGAAGGTTTCCCCCCCTCTTTTTTTTTTTTTTTTCCTTTTGAAAGGGGAAAAATCTGTGCAAGAGCTTTTGTATGTTTCCAGATGATAGATTTTGGAATTTGGGCTACCCCACTGGCAGCTCAGAGCTAGCTGTGAACTGGTCTCATGGAAAAAATTGGCAAGCTTTGGTCTTCAAAGAATTAAACTTCCTTTTTAAGGCCTTCCTAGGTAAGCTAAAAATTATGAAGAAAAGCCTATTGAACAAAAGGGTAACGGTGCCGTAATGAATAATACGGATGCCACTTAGAAGGCTGGGGAGCGCTTCCAGTGATGGCAGTGCTGGACCTGAAACAAAACCGGACCTCAGGTACAGCAGCACTTCATTGTTTTCCACAGCCCACGGATTTGCATTTCACTAAGCCAGGGTGAGAGGTGCTAAGCTTGGAATTTTTTTTTTCCTTGCAAACCAGCCTCCAAATTTAGAAATGTATGGGAATGTTGCAGTTTCAGATCACAGGCCTTGTTAAAAGCTGTTCTAATTTTTTTAGTTATCAGGTTTTGGGGTGGGGAGGGGCGTTTGTTACAGTCAGGTGAATATTTGCCATGTTGTGTATACATGTAGATTGTTCTTTTTTTCCCTATGATAGCTCATACTGTCTAGTTTTAGTTTTCAGACAAATTCTTACATCACCTAAAAGGCCGAACACTTGTAGAACCAATGAATTTTATCCCCTTTGTGGAAACTGCAATGGGCTTGCTCAATTTTAAGGTAAGAAACTCTTGAAGTGTTCATATTTTGCCATCTCAGCAAACTAGGATAAGCAGAATACTTCTCAGTCTCTCCCTGATTTCACCAAGGAAAAGAGGTTGAAAAATACAAAATGTAATCTTCAATCCCCAAAAACATTTGCACGTTGATCTCTGATGTTTGTATTGTAAAGGCCTTCATGAATTCAAAGTATTCCAGTGACAGAACCGTTCCAGACAATCCGCACCAAATATCAAAACCTCTCTTCATTCCTGTTACTGTTTTGAACACACTTGAAGTGGAAAAAGGCCTCTGCAAAGATTTGGAATACTCCATGTTGCAGGCTATTTAGTAGCTGTCAGACACAACTTTTGTGTAACACTTAGTTTGAAATAAGAGTTAATCATCATCTCACTATTGCTAAACTTGCTTCTTTATAATGGTTTCTACTAATAATGTTACAACCAAATTCCATGCTATTGTTTCTTTGTCTGTATGATGGAGTGTTTAATGCTAAGATTAGAAGCAGAATTAACTTTGAAAATACCAGAAGAACATGCTTATTTTTTAGGGTAATTTTAGATCAAATTTAATTTATTAATTTCTTTTTAATATAAATCACTCCCCAACCCTTCCTATGGAGTCCAGGTTTTTCAGAATGGCAAGGCAACGTGATAATGAAACAGAAGAGCTCGTACATGCACAAGGAACTCTGTGTTCCCCTCCCAGGCTCTAAGGGAAAAGTTTCAAACCAGCTGAGGACGCAAAGATCAGAAGTACCTCCAGAAGTACCTCACAGGCAGCCTGATCGTTTGATACAGCCATTTATCTTACAGCACACCTCACCTATCTGCGAGCAAGATAAAGCCATAACCAAATGGACACGCTCCTGTCCAGTGTGCAAACACAGAATTAGATCATATATTAAACCATTGAGGTTTTTCTTCACCTACAGTATTTTATAGTGGAGGTTTAATGTTGCAGTTGCTGATGCTGGCAGGAGAGTTCCCTTTTAAAGCACACTCTGTTACAAAATAATTCTGTGTCCCACCAGCTGCTATAGAAGAACACCCGTTAGTAGAGCTGGTAATTACATGTCTCTCTCCATGTACCTTAACCTTAAAAGATACTAATATTATCCAAACAGCCATATAAAATAGCAATACTACTCTCCTCATGAAAAAAGCTACAGCAGAAAAATTGTTTTACTTTTATTTTAGTGCTTTTCTGCAGCACTTGTTGCATTTTTAACTTCCTTAGCTTATTTTTAGTTATATGTAGACAGAGACTTTAAAGTGGCAATCCTTCTATCTTGTAAGGAACTTAAAATAATTGTAAACCATTAATAGTATTTATTTCATAAAAGAGTTTCTGATCTTTATTTCTGTTTTTCGTGCAGATATATTACTTGTCAAACTAATAAAATTTAATACTTTTTGTTTGTTGTTAAGCAATATTTGCCAAATGTATTGTTTCATATTGCTACATAAATGTCTGAAGTAGTGCTCACAGTAACACCTGGGGCATAATGTAAACCAGAAGGTGGGGAACCTGTTATGGATGTCCAGTGTTTGCTATCTTGGTGCTTAGGGAAAGCAAAATACTTTTTTCTTTTGCTGAGTCATTTTAAAGCACTGTGCATTGTCGAGCACCTACAAGTGGCTTTGCTTAATAGGAGCAATATTCTCGGAAGGATTTTGGTAATGCTGGCTTGCTGTAACAGCCTCTGTAGTCTCTCTGCATCCTGCATTTCTGTAGACATTAATACTCTGTTCTCATTTGAAGGCTGTCTGTGAAGAAGCACTGAGAACAGGATCCCAGGCTGGCTTTCATTTGGATGCAGTTGTCTTTGGAGGAGAGGATTTCCGTGCCAGCATAGGTTGTTACTTGCCTCTTTACTATAAATGTTTATGTATGGCATTTGCTTCGGAGAAGCCTGTGAAATTTCTGACAGCAATAATTAAAGTAATGACATTTGAGTCTGCCTTTTATGTTTTCATTCTACTCCTTAATTTCTTTTCAGTGCAGAATGTACCACTGGCAATTTAAAACGTGGTCCTTGTGTTACAGGGCACTGAGACTTTCTTCTGCTTTTTGCCAGTCAGTACTAAAACTTAATTTAAAAAAAAACACAAAAAACCCCAAAAACAGACCAAAAAAAAATAAACCCTCACCCTGTTGAGTCACTGAAATAATTTTAAAATATTGTATGCATAAGCAACATTCACTTGCTTTTTAGAACTACATTTGAAAGTCCTAAAATTCTGGTGTCTGCTTCATCACTTCTTTACATACACTGTCACTCAGGATTTTGACATCAAGCACAAACACTCTCCTGCTACATTTTGCTTTCATAAATTTATTTTAAAGACATCACATGTCAATACAGCCACATATTCACATGAAAGCACTATTAGTCTTCCTAAAAAATAAAAAGTGCTTCACTATTTCTTTTAGGGCACTTAGATTCTGATTTAATTTAAAGATAAAAGTACAGAGCTATGAACTCCTACATTAAAAATAAGTATGTTAATGTAAAAATCAGCATAGCTTTACTAAAATATTCCTTGCAGACTGAAAATCTCTATCTAAATAGTAACCTTATGGCTATTATTGTTATTATTTTTTTCTCACTAGCCTTCACACGAGTATGTTGCTTAGCTGGTAGCCTGTGAGCGCATGAAGTCTCATGAATTCTTTTGCTTCTTCTCAGAAGTCATCTACCATCAATTTTTCATTCAAATACTAAAGCTTAAATATTCAGCTTAGGACATCAGTTGTGACAAGAATCAGAACCAAGGAAAGTGCAATTCTATTCTCAGTGTGAATTTTTTAACCATTTAGTTGGACCCAGTATATCAATTTGTGTAAAGCTTCTCTTGCTGTAATGCTTCTCACTGTACATGCAGTAAATAGCAAAATCTAATAATTACTTTCATTTTAGCCAAGTCAGCAGTCCTTACCAGACAAAGCTTCCACTGACTTCAGGCTTTCAACTTCTGATTTAAACTAAATCAAATCTGAGTTTATATGCTAGAGTTTAGAGGGACGTTATTTTTTATTTTTGCTAAAGCATCTTTTTTCCTCAGAAAAGCATCATTTTGACTCTACAGTATAGCCTTACATCCCTCTTCTATTTTCTAAATCAGTTGAATATAATCTCAAAGTTTTTTGAGATTTTTTTTACATAAGAAATATTTAAAACAGGAAGGTTTAAAACACTCTTGTCAGATTTCTTTGTTCTCATTATTTTCTCAGGTGCAACAAGCAGTAAGGAAACTCACGATATTCTATATGCCAGGCAAAAAATCATAGTCACAGCAAAGGCATTTGGCCTTCAAGCAATAGACCTTGTTTACATTGATTTCCATGATGAAGATGGGCTCCGCAGGCAATCGAGGGAAGGCGCCTCAATGGGATTCACTGGTACGACTTTTGCCCATGCCTCAAAAGAACACGGACCTTGATCATTTTAAATAGGTTGCTACGTTTACTGTCACCTAGACAAATAACTTGATTTTCGTTTCAGGGCACTTATTGAAAAACTCATTGATATCAAGCTCTTCTGTGTTTATTACTATCTTAAAAATTGTGGCTGGAAATTTTGCCTGAAAAGTCACAGGCTGCTTTTTGAAACCATATGCCATGAAGCGTGTGACTGGTTTTGAAGAGAAGTTGGGGTAGAGGCTGTGCAGTGATTCCTCCCTTCCCGGAGCACGGGAAAGGCAATACTGTACTCTGCAATGGCTACTCCACAACTGGAGCCCTTTCTCTTTGTTTGAACAACAGCAGCAGTTAAAAAATACTTTTTAGGCAAAAAAATTGAGAAGTAAATCTCATATGCTAGATGCTAGGGGAAAGTTATTTTCTTATTGTTTTCTTTGGTTTGTTTGTCATCTCCTGGCTTTCTCCGTAGTGAGTGCTGGTAACACCTACGGGTATTGGCAGACAACAAGAGCAGCAGGCTCCTTGCCCCACAGTCCTGTAATGCAGCCTGTTACCCTGTGATTGGTGTACCAGGTCACTGGGACACCTCGTTGGGACACTGCAGCCACCAAAGACTGGGGGGCTGCAATAGAAAGCAGCCATTTGACACATGCATGAGAGAATTCTAACACACAGGACGAATACCACGTTTTTCTCTGACTGCCATCCAGGATACACATATGAGAATATCCCTTAGGTTTCTGTTACCAAAAGCATGGGTCCTAGCAATGCCACTTAGCAAACTCTGGTTTTACAGTTAGCTGTATATAATATCTTAAAGCACCAAACAAAAAGATAAGTGCAATTTTAAGTGACCTTGGTGTACAAGTAAAAGGATAGCAATCAGTGCTTTTCAGCACAAGCTCTGCTTTACTGTCTCTTGAGCTTTGACATTTGCAAGCCCAAGTCTTGTTTTGGAGATGAAATGGTTAGCTCCTCACAGCTACATTATCCACAGCCGTGTGGACTTCCACCCTTCCCTCGGCTGCCTTTGAAGTTGGGAAAATAATAGAGCTGCTGAATGGTAGCACCTGCTGACGGCTACCTAGTCTCAACCAATATTTCCTAGCTTAAGGAAAGGCTTCATTTTTGAAAAAACACAAACATCTGAACCTCCTGTTGACAGAAGATGGAGTTGCAGGTGCCTAGACCCTTTGAGAGCATTCTTTTTGAACGCTTAATGCACATTTAAATGTTTAACTGAGGCTGTCCGTTTAGGAAATTTAGAAATGTTCCGCATAACCAATGCTGATGGTGATTTGGACTCCACTGACTATATGGTGGAAGTTGTCTGACCTTAGAACAGGGTCCAGAAGACAAATAAAAAGGTCACGCAGCAATTTAGGGTGTAAAATTGCTTTCTATCTTGGCTGTACATGTATCATACTTGCCTTTCCATACAAGGAGTAAGGGCTTGTGAAAAGTACAGATTTTATTATGGTGCTCTCACTGCACTTGCCCTCTGCCTCCTGCCTTTCTGCAGCTATCATCGACACTTTTCCAAAATTCAGCAAACAACCTGATAATCAGTCCAACTGTAATTAGAGATGGGGCAATACTGACTCTACTGATTTGGTGGGGGGAAAAAAATTAAAATCTGTTTGAGCTAAAACAAAACAGCATTTTTCCTTTTCCTCTGAAAAAGAAAAAATATTTTAGGTCAATCTAAAATATTTCACTTGTTTTTTGGCTTTTTGCTCTCAGTTTATCTAATATTTCTATAATCTTTCCTGCTTCTTTTGATTGAAATAAAATCTAATTTCAAAACTGATAGCAAAATCATTTTTTTTTCAAACCTATGCAAGTGTTTTTTCCAAATCTATATAAGTGAAACATTTTAACATTTCCAATTTCACATTCATCACAGAAAATTACAGATGGGCCTTAGCTTAATCCATGACCTTGTATAAAGCAGTAGTATGCACATTATATTTGCCACTGACAGTCCTCTGATAATGTAAAAATATTGAGATGTCAACCTAATAACAAATTCAAAATGTGCAATTCTTCTAATTTTTAAATATAAGATCCCACCCTGCTACTTTTTTAATAAAGAATCAAAATTATTGAAATCAACAGAACTGAAATTAACTGAGTCTTGCAAATTGCTCTCATAGTTGGAGAACACTCACTTATTTGCATGAACAGGGCTGAACTCACCATCCTCAAAAGGATGCAAATCCAAAATATTTAGCTAAGTTGTATGTCCTTAGATGTCCCCATATGAGGCCAGTAAAATTGCCCTTAATGTAATCAAACAGGCAAAATAATATAATGAAGAATTTACCAGGCATTTAAATATTATTGCAAACCTCACTGCTTATTGCAGCCAAGTTTTCTTCTCCAATTATCTTAAAATCAGCCTGATTTTCCTTCAGTGAGTGTATAAACATAAAATCAAATGTTTTCAAATGTAATCCAGCCAAATTAATAGTCCTTTAATATTTATATTTATTTAAAATTTTATATTTATATATCCATAGACATCCATCAAGATGTTTTGCACTATAGGTAGCTGTGGACTTTAAATCAGCGTGTTACCTATACAAATGAGCATAGGTTTTAGGAATGTTTGTGTAAAAAATTAGGTAAACCTTGCCATAAGCTTTAACAGCTGACTTAGACATTATAAAAAGTCCTGTGCTACATGCTGAGAGAGCAGATATAAATACGAAACAGTCTAGGTGTCCTCTCCTTTTCAGTCTTTTGTAGGAGACTAAAATGACACCATCATACAGTTACCTAAAAGACTTGACAAGTATTGATTTAAAACACAATATATCAAGTGGTACTGTAAAAAGGATTTCGTGGTCATAAATTTTAATGTCTTCCAATTTTGCACTCTCTCAGTAACTTGTCAATAACAACAATTCTGTTTAAAATATTTACTTCGTTCCTGCATGGCATTATGTCTGTAATACAGTTATTTGGATAGGTAGTCTGTGATAAAAATCAACCGAGTGCTATAAATCAAAAGTTAGATTACATTCTCCCTAAATTGTTCAGTAATGTTTTAGTGATTAAAAGCATAGTTTACTACTATAGATATCTTTATCAAAAGCAAGTCTTTTTACAGAAATGTTTTACACTTTTAAAAAGTCATGTATGTGTATTTTTAATACAAATTTTAATTTTGTTATAATTAGAGATTGACTTCAAATATAATTTAAAATATATTCAACATTTTTTTCACAAAGTTAAGCTCCTTAGGATTTTTTAAGAAATTGTTGTACACACTTCAATTTTGGAGTTAATGGTTTAGCTATGGAGAATTTGTTGTATTACAAATAAGGAACATAATCAGCTTATTAATTATGATATTTTATTAAAATTACTAAAAAACCTCTGAGTAGACTTAAGATAAAACACGTTAGTTTAAAATAATTATTTATGTCATTTCTTTCAAAAATTGTGGTTCTTAATGGGGTTTAAATTTTTACCTATATTTAAGGTATTTTAAAAATAGTTGTGATATTGAAATTTCAAACTAATATTTGCATGCCTGTAAAATCACAAACTAAACGTTGTTCAAGAAGAAATAAAACTGAGCTACTTGTGGCATTCTAGCAAAGGAATGTAGCAACACTAAAGCACTACAATTTCTTTGCTCATTTAATTAAGTAGAGTTTCTTTGTACTCCAGGTTACACTCAGACCCAATGCAGCCTGATGAAAGTAATCCAGGGATTTTTGCAGGG
>NW_005054363.1:2750411-2768531 GCF_000277835.1 Geospiza fortis
GGGCTGGGTGAAGTGCAGGGAACCTCCTTGGGTCCTGACACTTCCAGCTTGTCCTGGCAAAGTGCAAAACTCTCGCTGGCACAAGAGGCTGCGGCGGCGGGGCTGTGGGAGCCTCGGTCTGCAGGGCACTGCTCACTTGCTGGCAGCTTTGCGGCATCAGGCTCACCCCTCTAACTAGTTTTGTTTTCTGGCACCGAGGAGAGGCATTTCCTCCGAAGGAAGCTGGGAGTTACGGTAGCCTCCCTTTATTAGGGCACCTTAAAAGCAAACCACAGAGATCCCACCGGTCTGTGAAATTCCCATAGAAATGAACTAATAACGCCAAACGCCGCACTTTTTAAAGTGTCAAACAAATTAGACATGTATTTGTTTTAAGGTAGCTAAATTCAATCACAGATTAAAAGGGATTATGTGGCTGTCTATTCACGTTAGAAAATCTCTAGTGAAAAAGACAACATCTATTTTTATTTTCTTAACTTATGTTTATACAAGAAAGGATTTAAAAAACTGTTTCATAAAGCCTCAGGGCACTGCTGGTGGTTGTTTGCTATACCAGTGACTAAATAAATATTGCAGCCTACCTGCAACTACCAATAATTGCAGCAACAACAATTTCAACAACATTGGGGATTATATGATGCTAAACCAATACTGAGAATTTAGGGAATGATCCTTAGGGTACTGGAAACTTTTCAGCCCTACAGATCTCTTTCCATCTTCTTCATATCTCATTTTCTGAACACACTTTAATACAACTTATTTAAGAGTGGCTGCAGTTGTTATTTATATAGTCAAATTCAGAGGTGCATTATACTTAATTGTTATTGACTGCTCAAGACAAACAGTTGCACCTGAAATGACTGAGAGAAGATGTATGGATCAAAATGGGGAGGGAGGAGAAAGAATCGTGGGTTCTTTCAAACTATACTGAATGCAAGCATAGCACAAGATATTCTTACTTTTAGAATAATCTGCCAAAAAGCTATCTGCCTGTTTTCCAGTTTTAAAAATAAAATAAACCAAGCAAAATAATTAGTTAGAGAGCAAGAAAGTCTGCAAGGCATATGAGAGCCTCAAGTGGTTGGAACATTTTGCTTGAACATCTGTTTGTCGATGCATGATTCTGGTGTTATTAATCTTCTTTGTAGGTAAGCAGGTGATTCACCCCAACCAAATTGCTGTTGTCCAGGAACAGTTCTCTCCGAGCCCTGAAAAAATAAAGTGGGCACAAGAACTGATATCTGCTTTTGAAGAACATCAGCGATTAGGCAAGGTAAATATTTTGTTAATATGCCATAGTGGAACCAAATTTGAATAATATTTAAGATTCTATTAGAAAGGTCGGTGATGGCTCTTTGCTTTTTTCTTACAAAGTGCTGTAACTGAGAGTATTGCTTGTGAAATCTGTCTCTGGATAGTGGATATTATAAATTTATCACTTCCCAATGTATTTAGAAATAGAATGGCTATCTTTTTCCTTCCTCCCCATTTTAACTTTGATTATGCAGCCTTTTGAGTACCTGCAAGTGTCTACAGCACTAGAGAATTAAAACTGCTTCTCCATTATGCTGCATAATCACAGTGTTACTGTCAGAGGAAAATATTTGCAACAAAAAGTGAGGCAGCCTGGCAGAGGACTCAGGCTGCTTGCACAGACATCATTTATGGAAAGAAATAAATGCATTAGGAAGCCTTTGGTTTCTAAAATAATCTCTGCATTGGTTGACCTGTTTCACTTTTGGGGGTTTGATCCCTCAAACATGCCCAGGAGTAATTGAATGTACTTTTGAGTGAAACTGCTTGCAGATTGTGGTTCTTAATCATTAAAAATGGGAATGTTTTATGTGCATTTGTACCAATTGCTGGACCTGAATTTTGGATAGAGGAGAAAGCAAATTAACACTAGAATATGATTGTTCCTAATTTAGTGCATCATTGAGTCTCACGTTTCCTGCTCTGTGGGTTTCTGCTATGTAAATATTGCGGTGGTGATGCACAATCTGTCTCCACTTTGTGCCAGTAATACTTAAATTAGGGGTCGCCTGAAGGAAGATTTTATGCTAGTTGCGGCATTGTCAGTTAATTATCTTAAAGGTTATTTGCTATAATCCAGTTTGCCTCTTTTTGAAAGAAAAAAAAAAAAGTTGCAGCCAAACATGTTTATCTTAGTCTTAGCCAAGCCTGGGCTAGTTAAAAACGAAAGTCCCAATGTCAGAATGGGGAGTGCAGATGAGTGGGAATGGTTCACATGTGCTTGTGAGGCGTTCAAGTAGGAGACAAATCCTTCCGGTCGAGAAGTTCACCTATAACACTGTGCATAGGGTCTCATTTCACTGGTGCCATATAAATGTTTTCTGCACATTTTTTCCACTTTCTAGTGGGTTAGAAAAAATTGGGATGTCTGCCTTCCCTGTTCCCCTGCATTTGTGATGCTATGGATGTTGTGCATTAAAACGCTGCAAAGGTCAAAACAGATATTATGCTTTCTTCTCAGAGTTAAAATGTGACAAGGTATTTGCTGTTGCTCTGCCCTTCTCCTTGCTGGGCTATTGCATCCCCTTTGTGGTACCTGGCTGTTTCCAGCACAGCCATGACTATGCTTTTTGGGTGCTGTCCAGAGCAGTGATTTCAGGGTCCCTATTAGGATGGTGTATGACTGGATCTCTTTGTTCTCTCCACCTCAATTTTGAAATGTAGCTCTCTTCATGCAAGCAATATAGAAATAAAAAAATATGTGACTGGTTTTGCCCATTATTCCGATTTACGAGGCTTGGCTCCCTCACAAAAGGCATCGTTACAAACATACTGCTGGTGCAAATGTGTAGGCAGGTACATGCAGCAAGAAAAAAAGTCAAACGACTTACTCAGCCAAATATTTTTTATGATGTGCTTAACATTATTCATTCAGCTGAATTTAGTGTCAGAAACTCATCTAAGGAACACCTCTGTCATATGAACAGTCAGCTAGGAGACTGGACCAAATTTAACTCTAGTCCCAGTATCACACAATCATTAAGCCAAAAATGTTAAATATTGGATAATTTAATGTTAGGCAAGCATTAGTCTTTAAATTTATTTTGAAACTGCTATTTTACTGACATAATGCTGAGATTTTTTGTTTATATCAGCCATTTGAGGTGGGGGGGAGTTTATTTGGGTTTGGGGAATTTTTTTCCTCTTCATTAATGCTTTTAAAACATATTATAAGCTTCTGTAATCAGCTCCAAGAGCAAATTTGCTGAGAGTTTGTGGTGCAGGCTATTTTTTTAACCAACCAGGTTGCATGCTTCATATATTTTTTGCATGTAGCCATCTATCAATAAAAAAGGACTGGCAGGTTAATATGTGAACTTCTGGATCTTGTAGCACTGTCGTATTACTGAATTTTATAACACAATTGTAAAAATAGCTTTCCATGTAATGCTGGAAACTCATTAACTGAGTTTCTAATTTGCTGTTATGACTGTGTCAGTGAGAAGAGATTGGACATTCTGATTACTTAATTTTTTTTCCAAAGCAAACATATCTCACAGAGGGATCCTCTCTCTCCACATCCTAACGACATGCTAAAATGTGAGTAATAACTCTTCCCCTACCACCTCCTGGCAAATGCTCCACACAGCGGTTTCAGTAATCCTCGTGTCCTAATGAAACACCTCTTCTGTTTTCCTTTCCCTTTTATTATATTAAAGTGTTCATGTCAGTAGGACTAAAAATATAGCTGTGGTTAATATGGTTGAGACTTGCATGGTTTTACCATGTTATTAATCAAAGTTGAAAGCCTGGAAAAATAAATGTGAGGGATTTGTGCAGCTGTTTGTGTGGTAGATAAGTTACTGCTCGGCAGTCTCTGGGATCATAGTTTGCTATTAATGTGGTTTAAAGTTTGATGCCTTTAGTTAACAATATTTTACATTAAAATACAGTAATAAGCTTTTATAATCTATTCTGATTTGAGACCTACAATTACCATAATAATCTTCTTTTGAAAGAAGGCTGAACCAGGCTACTTCATCCTGGACACTGAAAAGCTTTGACATAGTAGCCCCCAAATGTGAGTACTGAGGTCAGGAAAAATTAGGATCTCACATGAGCACTGTGGAATTAGAGATGCTATGGCAGTGTCCAAACAGAAGGAAATTAGACAGCTAACCAGCTAGCCAGGAGTATTTGGGCTTGCCTTCTGGAGATAGTCCTGTTTGAGGAGTTGCTTTGGTTTGGTTTCTAGGTTGTTTTGCCTGTGGGGCTGTTTTTTACATTTCTAATCCAACTTTAAAATGGCATGTCCAGGAAATAAATGGTAATGTTGTATTTTGGACAAGTAGAAACAAATGTTGAAAAAGTACATTTTGTATTTTATTCAACTGTTTAAGTGTTCTCTTTTGTCTAAAACTTTGAGATCTAAAACTGAAACATACTTAAAAAGAAGAGTGTTATTTCCAGGTCATTTCAATATTTTTCCAGTAGAACTGCATTACTAGGGGATATGATTTTCAAAATTACAATATTCATCCTAAAGAAAGCAGGTATAGCTGTCAGAAAGTCTAAATATAAGATAGATGTCAGAGTGCTCAAAAATAAAAAAAGCAGGGTGATAAACATAATTCCAGTAGTCTAAAGGACAGTTTCTGATTGAAATTTCTAAAGCATTTGTACTACATTAAACAGGGAAGTGATCTTATAAATACAGATAAACTGAATCTGAGGGAGTAGAGTTAGTGGGAGAAGTTATTAGCCTATTTTAAGAAAAATATCTGATTTCTAACAATGAGGACATAGCAGTCTTTACTATTTAGGTAACTCCTGAATTTACATTACCAGTACATTGGATACAGGACTGTATCTCTTCTATAAGCAGTTAGTGTTTATATATGACAAAAATGTAAGACATTGAAAACATTGAAAATGCATTTTAAGACATTCAAAGTGTAAAATACATCAGGCACAATATCATTATTGGAATTGAATCTTCTCAAATTGCCTTACTTTGAAATAAAATTCAAATATAAGAAGATGCAGAAGAATAAAGTAAAAGGTTGATTACACATTTATCTCACATACTAATTTACAAATGCTTTCAAAGCATCCACATATTAAACTAGGGAATAACTGAATGCTGCTGCTAAGGTCATCTGTCAGGTAAGGATTATTTAGAGTTAAGGTAAGTCTATCACAAATCCAAGTTGTAATAGGGGATGAATATTGAAATCCCATAGAGCAAATCAAAATAAATATTTGTGTATCGCACATACAAATGCACAGAGTGCTTCTAAGAAGACCTTTAGCATATGTTTCTTGCATTATATTCTATTCCATTGTATATCGTGTTCCCAGCAGCTGAGGAATAATATATGTGAACTCCAGCAATTTGGCAAACTATACCGCTTCATTTACGGCCCTTTCCAGGATTATGAAAAATCTTAGGAATGCATTTATTTACACAGCATCAACCCAACAAAGGAATGGAAATTTCCAGCAGTGGCTCTCTTATAATGCTCTTTGTTTAGGAAAAGCTACCCCAAGCCACTGTATCTTAGAGACAATGCGCCCTCGTGCTTCGGCCAGCTCCAGCTCCCACTGCCTTACAGGGAGGTCTGCCCCGACTTTCTTCCCCCTCCTGGCTGTGCCATGGACCCCAGGAGGGCTCCCCAGCCAAGTGGGATCCACCCTTTCTCAATCCAGCTCATGGTTGCCAGGAAAGTGGGACCATGTCCAAGAGATGCCTCTTGGAAGGGATGCACAGAAGCATCCCTCTGGCATGGGGCTGTATCAAACCCCATCAATCCACAGGGATTATATTGCACCTTACAGGGCATTATATCTCGGGGCTTTATGTAGAGCTGGGAATGAGGGAGCAGCCCAGGCCCCCACTCCCCTTGCCCAGGACAGACTGCTGAGTTTTGAGGTGCCACCAGCCAAGCTGGATCTCATCCCAGGGCGGCAGTGGCAGCACAGGGTATCTCTGTGTGTGCACAGGGCTCCCTCTGAGAGCACAGGACATGTGCTGTCCTTTATGTTCATTAGACAATGTGTATTCCTTCCTCTGCAAAGTGGGGGATTCAGGAATTTGTGATAAATTGCCACCTTTAAGGAGCACTAGCCTTAAGAAGTCTAGGCTCAGGTGCATCTCTATGCAAAGATGAAGAGCGCTAGTGGGATTTAAGCATGGGTCATGGTTATGTTGTTTGTCTTTTTAAAAAGTGGCCAAATTACATTTTAATGTCAAAACTGAGATCGAGAGAGCTCATATTAGTACTCAAAATTTCCCTATACACTTTTAGTATTTGAAAAATGCTTTATAAATGTGTTCTGTGTCATGGTTGAAGGCTTTTGTCTTAGAAAGATCCATCTGGGGTGGATTTTGAACCTCTACAATAGAGCAGAAGGGGCCGTATTAGCTAATTGCTTGTGCTATACTGGTTCCTACATTGGTGCAATCAGTCCTGAGGGAGTTATGCCAGGTGGGGAGAAAAGGAGACAGATTTTACTACACGGGGCTGCAAAAGCTTCTAAGCAGGACAGAAACTCATACAAAACCATTTTCTTGCCAGCTTCTGCCCTTTCCACTCCCCAGCAGGCATTCAGTGGCTCTTAATCTGTTTTCCTCCACTCATTAAAGACCTGTGTCCAAAACACAGAGGGAGAAGGGCTCGGATGGCACACTGCTGTTTCCCGCGGGGAGAAGTTTCACCATGAGCCGGGAGCAGGATGGATCTGTGCCCCTCCATAGCCTTTCCACCCGGAGGTAGCCCCTGGAGGAGGCAGCTGCTCCTGCCCAGGGGACACAGGCCCTGAAGAGGATGGCAGCTCCCTGGGCTCCTCCTCAGCAAGGCACGACTCCCCCATCGTTGTCTGCTCGAGGAGGTAAACGCAGGGTGAGCTGCTTTTGGAAGGGCCATGCTGTGTCGGCACATTCCCAGGGCAGACACTGCTTTGCTATGAGCGTGGAGTGGGAAGACACCCAACACTGCAGACACCTGCCCACCATCGTGCCAAAACCTGCTCTGCACCAAGCAGCACACCAAGGCAGCTACCCACCTCCAAAATCCCTGTTTAAAAAGCATTAACGAGTGCTCATGAGCCTCATTTCAATTTCCAAAGCAGGCTCTAACTAGAGAGGTAATGTTCTGACCAGATGGCTCTTTTTAAGCCTTACTGAGGGAATTCAGAAGCTTGTACGGCCAAAATATTGTTTCAGTTAATTTAAGTAGCAGCAATCTTGCTGCCTTTTCACTCCTCTCTGTGCTAGCCAGCTTTTTCAGGGACCTGGAGTGGCTGTCTGCAAAAGCTCTGTCGGTTGAAATGGAGAATCACAGTAAAAAATGGCTGTTCAATCCTATTCAGAAAATGAATCTGAAATTAGAAAAAACACAGAATACAAAAATATGAGCAATTCCATGCTTGTTGGCAGAACAAGCCTCACTATTTTTATTTTCCTCAACTCCATTGTATTTTACAGCTACCTTTCCCTTCAGTATCAAATGCTGTCTGTGTGCTTTGTAGTCATTTACTTTCAGATTGCATTTTCTAGTTTATATTTAACAAACTGCTTCCACGACTATAAACCTCAAGTTAATTCCAAATTACTAAATGAAGGTCATCTGAGGATCCTAAAGCCTTAATATCAGTTACTTTTCACTTTTCCATATAATAACCATGATGCTCACTAGGGAGAAAAAATGCATGGTTGGATAGGCTGTTTGTCCAGGAAGCTGCTTTTGTGCTATAAAATAAAGATTTGCTTGGCAGCAGCAAGTGTGCTCTCTAGGATTCTTCCGTTCCCAATACAGTATGAGACAGACAATGAAAACCAGTGGAGGGTATTCCTGATTTCTAGAACATTCCTCCGCTTCTTTAGTGTTTTTCCTTCCTGCTCTAGAGGAGCACACAGGAAGGCAGCAACCACAATAAGAAGGTAACTAAAAAAAATGCAAAGACAGCAATAAAAAACCCTCCTATCTGCCTTTCATTCAGGGATGTTAAATAGATTTTTTGCTCAGGCAGAGGGAGAGGCTTTGGTGGCCTGAGGAGTTTCTGGCGCTGGACCAAGCAGCATCCCCAGGCCCACCGCAGCTGAAAGCGCTGTCCCTGGTGGTTCAGGGAGCTCGGGGGACTGTAAGATGGAAAAACAGCTTGTCTGGCTCACACAGCAGGGCAAAACCCTTATATATGGGCTGGAAACAGTACTGCCAGGTGGAGAAGAAATGAAGGACCTTGTAGGTCCTTGTTCTTCATCTTTCCTGCCCCACTGTGGACTTGAAGGATCACAAAGTCCTTTCTACCTGTTGAGCTTTAGAAAGGGTTTCTTCTGTCAGAGTTCTTGCACTGCTGCTCAGGAGTTATTTGAGGCAAAAATCAATCTCTATTTCATGTGGCTGTTGCTCTTTCTTTCTTGACCTTTTGTGTCCTTCCATCTGCTCCTAGAGGCAGAAGCCTATCTCAAACAAACAGGCCTGCTTCTGGCTTTACAAACCGATTTATCCTCTGAACTCACTGACTACTTCTACTCCAGTGGAAGATTACACTGGCAAAAAGAAACAAACGGTAGCGATTTCTAATGTTTTCTACATATCAGCAAAAAGGCTACAACTTAATGGTGATGATACTTTGCAGAATTCCCTCCCTATGCACACTTCAACAGATCAGAGACCCACTGAGCATCTCCTCTTGCCAAGAAGATGTCTTTAACAAACTTTTTCAGGGATCAATTCTTTTCCCCAAAGATTTTCTGTACAAGTGTCTTTCCATCCATAATCTTGTTACAGAAAAGGAGTGAATGTGAAAAGGTCCAGAGCCCAAAAAGCTTTGTCCATACAGCTCACTGCCTGTGAAGTCTTCAGTTTGTCATATGTGACTGCACTGGTTATTTGGGCATTTCTACCTACTGCAAAGACACTTAAAGAAAGCCAGAGTTATGTGTGAGCCTGCTCTGAAGGCAGGACAGGCCTGAGCAGAGAAGAGAGAGAGGCATTATCTTGTCACAGCCTGGAACATACTCTCAGTTGACCCAGATTTCACTGAACACCTCCTAGCAGCTCACTAACCTTTGGAAGTTCATTATGAGAAGGTAGAATCATGACCCAGCTCTTTATGACAGCTCTTTGGCTATGACTTGCAGAAGAAAAAAAAATTAATTAAACCTGCATTCAGCACCATCACAGCTGTTAGCTCTTGACTTCCCCAAAAATATGGTCTCAACCTTCTGTTTCAAGAGAAATCATTCCTTTGTACTGAGGATAATCACTCCTCCCCCAGGCACAGACCCAACGCCATTTGCTGTGACCAGGCTCCTCTTCTCCTTTGTTCATTACCTGTAAGCAAATCCAAGCGTTCTTTTTAAGCCCCAAAGCAAAGACTTCCAAATTTCCACTGCAGGGAGTCACTCAAACAACGTGTGTTTTCATTAATCCCAGGGGAATTATCTTCATGAATGCCATGCTTTTTAGGGGGAGCTTTTGCCATCCACCTGCTCCTTTCCCTCCTCAGAAGACCAAATCTGCCCTGGTTGCAGAACACAAAACTCTTATTGCTTTAACAGCTAATATTGTACAGGATTAGAGATAATGTTCTCAGACCCAAGCAGATTTTAGTGCATTTATTCCTTGTAGTTTTGGGGTGTGCAAAAAGTCATAACTAGATCTTTGTGTTTCAGAGGTGGGTGAGACACTGAACTACCATGGAAAGAACTCATGTCTCTCAGATAACTGTGGATCAAAGATTTCCTGTGTCTGTGGACTTGAGGCCGTTTGTCTGTATGGGTTAGGAGGTACACAAGGTTTGCCCTGGCCAGCTGGCATCGCCCCTTCTGCTCATTTCCATTTAGCCTGGCACTGCCCGTGAGTGCCAACACAGGTCACCGGGGCTGGAAGGGCACTTACATAATTACTCACTTACACAAAGGCTCTATTCACACCAGCCTCTGGCCCATGCTGTTAGAGCAGTGTGGGAGCTGTGTTAGACTCACGACATCTCCTAATGATCAAGGGGATGGAGGAGAGAAGGGTGGCTGTCTTGTTGGTTCCCTTATGCCCATTTCCCCCATGTCCTAGGTACACATCCCCTCCAAAGACAGCCCAGTAGGACTAGACTGCCACACACTCTGCAGGGATTTGGTCTGCAAAGGAAAGTATTGCAAAACTGTTGAGGAAAGTATTTGGAAAAAAAACCAGTGTCCCAGCCCCCAGTGGGACACTGTTTCTAACTGTGTGGCAGCAGAGTAGTGTCTGAGGACCTCCCCTAGCTTGTGAGGCTGTCATACAGTCAGTAGTACCTTGTGCAGTGGAAGAGGCGTTTTGGGCAATTTCATAAGCATCACATAATCCCTATTTTAGACCCATACTTAATTCAAAATTCAGCAGTAGGTGATTTCTTGTCCATATTGCTGTTTCCTGGCACATTATCTTGTCTTGCTTTTCCTTTTTTTCCACTGGCCTAACTACCCAGAGTATCCCCCATGCCAAAGCCTTACCTACTCCCAGGACCCCCTAGCACATTCAAGCCTGCCGTCTAAGTACCCTGACTAGATTCCCAGAGTAAGCTGCCTTTGGAAGAGTCAGCTGTCTCAGAGAGACCTAGGACAGCCCATGCACACACACAGCAAATTAACCTGGCACTATTAGTTAAATTCCAAATTAACCTAGCAGTATTAGTTATATTCTTTCATCTGATGCAGGACCATTGGGTTTTTCTTTCTGCCTCTGACAAGACATGATCTTCATGTAACCTATATAAATATCTTTGAGAAAATCCTGGCAACTGTCACATGGGAGTTTAAGTTGTTGTCTACATGTATGACGAAATCAAGGCATAAAATCAAAGGTATATCAGTAAAGGCTGGACAATGATTGAGTGGAACCACAGCAGTGGTTCCAAAAAGAGAGCACAGAGATGTCAAAACCAATGCTTGTGCTTGGAGTCCCATCTGCCAACAGACAGGGAGCCAGCAGACATTTTGGAATTTACAGGAGTTATTTGGTTCTTCAAAATTTACACCCTTTCTTATTTTCTTACATACTTTTGCATTCAATTTTCATATTCGGTACCAATGCAGGTGATTAATAGATTACAGTGGTCTAGGAACTGAGGGTGCCGTAACCCTCTTAGTGAGCTCATTGCAGTCATTGGGATGGATGCAGTTAGAGGCACAGGTAACCACAGATAGAGCAAATACTGAGGAAAAAGCTGCAAGCATTGGCAGGTGCAGGAGTACATCTAATTCTTCTGTATTGCCAGCCAAAGGGGACTAGCTTGTCTCATCACTGTCCCACATGTCCCAGAACAATTATTGTTTGACTTTAATTAACACAAGTACTTCCATACACAACTCAGAGATAATTGTGTCACATTACTAAGAGGTGCCTTGAATGTTCTGTATCATGATAGTTTTACTCTGCTTATTTCTCTCCTTAATCCAGCAGTACATAAAGAAATAAAATATGGTGAGAGTAAAACCTCGTGTAACATTGTGTATCATATAAAAAGGTTTCAGTACAGATGAAGAAGTATAAAACTTTACATTCTCTGATCTTATGGAAAAATATAAGGGTACCTCACTTGCCATCCTGTCCATCCCCTGTGTAGTCAAAGTCAACACAGTTCCATATTTAACACAATTCCATTATACCCGTGGTAAACACTAGCACCTGTATAATTTCTTCCCTTCTCCTGGTTCCACCAGAGAATACTGATCCCAAGACAACACTGAAATAATGGACCTTGAATCCTGTCCATTTAACTTCTAGAAAGATAAAAACCTTCTTGCCACTAAAAACCAGTATTACTCTGGTTATGAAATGGTCTTACAGATTTACCAAACTCTTAACCACTCCCGAAAGTTTCACAAAGTAAATGTTCCCAAATACGGGAGAGACACACACAAAAAGAGGAGGTCTTCATGTTCTAGGAAACACTGCATTAATGTGTTCATCTTTTGCCATGGCAAATGACAAACCAACACTGAGACTCTGTGACTTGATACATGCAATTTCTTATAGATAAAGGAAATTTTTAAGGATGACATAACAAGATGACATACAGACAACAAGAGCCATCTTCAATATTCATGGCAGCATGCGGCCAGGGTTGAATTCTAAGTTGTCAAAGAAGAACCCTCAATTACGTATTGAACTTTGCCAGGTCTGAGCTGTGCTGGAGTGGCTGCATTTATCTAAGAGGAAGTTCATATGATACAAGTATAAAATCTGCCAGACTTGTGTGTTACAAAGTTTGGTTCTGCATCTCGTCAGTGTCTCCACAACGACCTGGAAATTTGTTGCATTTGTTATTCTTATTGCATAACTGATTTGCCCTCCTGTATCACAAGCCTGTATCTTCATGTCCTGACCTGTGAAAATGACTGTTCTCTGTCAGCTATGACTTATGGCTTCTCTTGCCTGTAGGCTGGATCCTTGCATTACTTGGAGCTGACCATTGTCAATTTCCATTTTTCCAAGATTATCATTTGCCATTACCTCTGAGGGAAAACAAAAACCAACAACAACAGCAAAAAAACCCCACTAACAGCTGTCTATGATTTTAATTCAGTTGCAGTTGTTTTCTATATTTCTATATAAATCTTCTTTTTCCCATCCTCACAGCACTTTAGGATATACTGACATTTGAAGTAGAGCTGTTAAGGCCTTACTCAGCCTGGCCTGCATCTTGCATAAATTGCTGTTATTTTTCAAAAATGTTACTACTGTCCTAATAGAGCATTAAATGTCACTGTGAATAATGCTTCATGCCAGAAGGAAAAACCTTGAGTCTTTCCTTGCTTGTCACTCAGTTGGGAAGGACTTTTAGATAGTGTGAAGGATGACCCAAACAGGGAACACTGCCCATTCACTTTCTTCCTTGATTCCTCCTTGGGAGTCTGCCCTGCCAGAGCTGTAGAGCCATCAGGCTGAGGGAACACAGACATTTTGTATTTACAAACCCTTCTGCTGTGTTGTGCTGCCTTCACAGCTGTGCAGTGTGCAGCAGCCAAAGTGCCCTTACAGCTCCCTTACGCTGCAGACCAAAGTCACCCTATTTCTCACAGGGCTTTGCCTTCAGCACATTCTCTGTGTGGCTGCATGGAGGATGGCACTGAATCGGCCCAGCAGAATCTGTGCTGTGTCACTTTAAACAGGGGCACACAGATCTGTCTTTGGCCCACAAACCTGCCCATTCCTCAGTAGGGCTGCACTTCCAGACTGCTGTCTGGTGAGTGCCACACTTGTCCTCCATTCCCCCACTTCTCATCCCAGCTGAGTTATTTGCATGCAGGTATTGTCACCCAGAAGCTGTGCCCATCATCTGCGGCTCTGCCTCCTGGATGCTCCTCTTCCCCACTTCTCCATCAGCCTCCACCGGGAGAGACTGTCTCTTCCCAAGGCAGGTCTGACACATTTGATTAGCCTGATGGCAGAGTCCCTTTACAGGTTTCTGAAAAGGCTCCCTCTGAATGATTTATATGATTGCACGGTGAGCAAGAACCACAGCCACCAAATGGGATGGGGGCAAATCCCAGCCTTGCTTTACCCACCTGCCATTGTTCCTGCTTATGCTGCAAGCTTCCTTAAGAGCAGGCCCTTGGTCCCATAGCAGAACTACTGGAAATCTAAGTACAGACTGGAAGTGTGAGATTGTTGAGAAAATTAGCTAAAAACAAAATTTAGATCTATGGCTAAATTAATCCCCAGATTAATGCTATCAAAGCAAATGGTGTTTATAGAAAGTCTTGTTTTCTTTATATTCATGTGAGAGAAAATCAAAAGAATGCTAGAGGCAAATTTCGTCTAGCAGAATTGGAAAAGAGAGCATGGGGACAAAGCCGTAATTACTGGTATTTCCTATCTGTTGAAACCTGTGGGTGCAAAGAGAGTCAGTGAATAGGGTATATTCAATGGCATTAAAATTAGTTTCTTTTTCTGGACTTTAGCTCAACACTGCAAATTAGCAGGGGGAAAATAAGCCTCAGAGTGAACAGGCAGAGAAGCCAACTTCATGTTACCCTTTGCTGCTAGGGAAAAAAAAAGGCATTTTTTTCCTTCAAGAATTCAAATTCCTAGCAACCCGCTGTACAGCTGCACACTGACAAGCAGGAAATGTACTGTGTTTCTCATGTGGTTCAGTGTTTGTGTGTCCATGTACACACCATTATCCTGTTTTCCTTTTAAACATATTACTTTAATGAAGAGAGGACAAGCTTGCTGTTTAATTAACTCCTGGTTTATAAAGAAGACATTCTGGCCCAGATTCATCGTGGTATAGCTTAGGTACCTGCAGGGGTATCTGACCTTAGATCATTCTGTGTCTAGTCAGTGGAAGGGTTGAGACCCTCCCAGCCATGGTTTGGACCACCAAAGATCAGAACTGACATTGCTAGGCACCCATCTCTTTCTGCAAACCATTGCAGGTACTTAGGATAGCTGTACTCCTAAATCAGCCTTTCACAGAGCTAGGAAGGATGATTTGAGGCTTCAACATATTTCTACTTATGACTGTCATCCCACATGCAAATTTCTTCTGTAAGCAATAGCTGTTACTGAATTAGCTTTACTCTATTTTGTCCCTGAATTAGCTGTTACTGAATAGGCATTACTGATGCCTACAGAAAAAAAAGGACAGGTAAAGGATGTTTTTCTTACAGTTAAAAAAAATCTACCTTGCAGTTTGTGATCACAGCATAGACCTGAATTATTTCAAATAAGTCCTATGTCATAAAATGTTTACTTAGTTCCTATTTTTTCCCACAACAGTTAATAAATTTAATAGTTTGAGACTGCATTTTCTTTAAAGATTTAAAAATATAATTGGAAACTTCAGAGATGTAACTATAATTAGAAGTGGTATATTATTAATAGTATAAATAATAATAATACTGATGTTGATGTTGGGGTGTGGTAGGGTTGATTGTTTGCTCAGTACACAAAAAAATTCAACTTGAAGTACCAACCCTTGAGTATCTGTCAGTACCATTCTCCAAACCTACCTGAAATATTGCAAATTATAGTAGGAAAATCTACTTTGAATAAAATAATCGTTTTTACTGTTATGTTTTCAATGGCTTTAATGCAGCCTGCTCTTACATGCAAGAATATTGATTTGTGTTAGATTACTATTTAAGGTGGATTTTTGTCTTAATTATTCCAGAACATGATTTAGTATTTAATTAATACTGCTTCAGTTTAGCTAGATATGCCACTGGAGTGACATATTTCCTAAATATTTTTGTAAATGGGTTATATTTTCACTTTACTTACTGGAGTCCTCTATTTAATAATTATCAAGCCTCAAATGAAAGCCAGAAAAAGGTTTGTTCTCCTGTGCATTTTTCTCACTGCTCATGCACATGTGCTGCTGTGGACTGTACCTTGCTCTTGATTAGCCTTGCGCACTGTCAAACCCAAGGCCAGCCTGTGATCCCATTTCAGTTGCAGCAGGACATTAAAAGGGTGTGCAGTGCTTCTCAGAGCCACCCTCTGCACTGCTGGGGCTCAGCTCTGAGTTCTTCAGGGAAGAGATTGCACCTTTGCACTCGGATTTTTGGGTTGGTTATTTGGTTTTTTTTTTTTAATGCATCAAGCTACTGTTAGAATTGCAAATATGATTTTTTTTTTTGTCTGTTGAACTTCAGCATGTCTTAATGCAGTGTTTTATCTTCCAAATCTTACCTCAGAGACACATGGGGATTAAAGCATCTAAGGGAACAAGTCAGGTTTGGCACTATTTAAAGCATATGTCTTCTGTTTAAGATTTAACTATGATTCATAGTTAATTGTTTTAAACTTGTCACCATGGTACGAACAAAAAATCCTTAGGAATTCAAAGTGACTTTTGAAACCTGTCCTGACTCTCAGATTGCCACTGCTGAGGTGCACAGAGTAGCTCTGCATCCATTTGGGGAAATTCCCCGTGTGTGGTGCTCAGGAGGGCTTTACCTTGGCTCCAGAGGAGATTTGGGCACTATTATTGTGCCACCCACTTGGTTATTTCAGCTTTCATCCCAGTCCCTGGCCCTCAGCACAGGCCCAGCCTATCTTTAGCACTGGAGACCTGATGGAGAGGGGCAGCAGCAGCAGCACAACCTCGCAAACCCCTGAGTCAAGAAAAGTTCCCTCCACCCCCACAAACACCCACTGCTGTTTGCTGACCAAGGAAACTTCTGGCTTTGCCCTCTGTCTGCAGGCAGTTTCCCACTGGCCCTGTGGCACAGCCCTGGCTGGATGCTGGATGGTGATGCCGGAGGTGGGGAACAGAGCTGCCCCCAGGTGTGGGGGGTGCCAGCCCCTCTCCCCAGCAGGCACACACGGCCTCACTGCTCTTGGCCCTCAGTGTTTGCCAGCTAGAGAGGCTGAAACAGGCCAGCTGCACCCTGGGCTTCTCTTGTCTCTCTCTTTTTGCCTCCCCTTTGGAGAGCTTGTTGCTCTTCACATTTCTTTAAATGCACTCGCCCTGTCTCGATGAGTTTGTCTCCTAAAACTTCTTCAGGATTACTGAGGGAGATGATGTTTCCTGGCAAACAGATGTGTTTGTAAAGGACCAGACACGCCAACTACAATTGCCAAAGGTGTCTCAGGAAGTTCATATTCTCTCTTTTCCAGGGAGCGTTTACTTTCCGCGGGAGCATGATCGACATGCCATTACTGAAGCAGGCACAGAACATTGTTACACTTGCCACAGCCATCAAGAAAAAATGAGCTGGTAAATGAAGCTCTCGCCATGGGGCTCCAGAAGCTGTTTTAAAAGATGACTGTAATACTTTGGGGAAGGGGAAGGGGGGAGTAAAATTAAAGATGTCAGGCTTAAACAGAAATTCATTTCCATTTTGCAGATCTGTCATAGTTTGCTTGCTGGAATTGCTAATTACTAAAACTATTCCCAACTCAAACCACTGCCCACTGCTGCATGGCCCATGTTCTACTCATAGCCTGCAATGAAGTTGCATCATCAAATCTGTGACATCACAGTAATTACTGAAAATGTGGGAGTATGACTTCACTGAAGGAGAAAGGCAAAACATGAGCCCTGAGCTCTGTTGAAAGAGAAGATAGAAACTAATTCAATTCTTTCTATTTCTTTCTGTGCTTCTTCCTGCCCTGATGCAGAACTCCTGGCAGAAAGGAGAAAGCCTCGAATAATTACGCACCAGTTGAAATAACTGCGATGAAAATCTTTACCCTGTGTGAGCTTTGCCTTCCCCCCACACTGCCCTTCTGTAAGTGTGCAACAGCCATTAAAAATAATGCTACAACAATGCAGGACTCTTGACTTTCTTCTCTTTTTTTGAAGCAGTCTCTATTCAGAGAGTTTCCTCCTGGAAGCGTCCAGCCCGGGAAGGGTTGGACGGCAATAAACTTGTAGTTTTTTGAGACACAATGCAGCAGAACTTGTGCATATGGTCTCGAGTCAGATTTACATCACATTAGGGATACGGCTACAGATCATGTGGGCTGTGTGGTTAACGGGCTTAGTAAAGCTGTTTTGAAGAGGTTAACCCAGCTTGTAGTAAGGGTAAATAAACATAACAACCAGGCATTGTCCTCTATTCAGCATGTACTCTTATATGGAGGGCTAAAGGGTATTGAAGCTGCAGAGGATCAACTTGTGGTTGCCAGAGGACTCCAATGAAGTTTGAAACACCAACAATCAGAGATTTTGTTTCTGTTCCTCATTAAATCATGAGCTTTTGTGCTCAGACTATGAACGACTGTTCTTTAAGAAATTAACAGAATGGGAAGTTTTAAACTATGCACGAACCTTTTCATGACCTACACAGCAGCAATGCTGCTGCACTTAGACAAACACCGCGGGGAAGGCTGTTCTGTTTATTTAAAATTGTAAATAGAAAACAGTTGTTTTTTAGTTTCATTTCTCACCACCTCCATGGCCATTTCACGTACGGAGCCACAGTGCCTTATTCCTCCCGTTTCCCAGCTTAGTGTGTTTCCCCTCCGTCTCCGAGCAGAGATTTCACTTATTTGGGGTTATTTTTGGTTTAATTAAGGGGAGACGAAAAGGGGGGTGGGAGAACCCCACCATCGGGCCCGCGTGGGAGCAGCGAGGGGAGGGAGCGCGGGGACGGCGGGAGCGCCTCTCCGCGGCTCCCCCGGGAACGGCGGGGCCCGGCCCGGCAGC
>NW_005054363.1:2769189-2782912 GCF_000277835.1 Geospiza fortis
GCAAACAGAAGGGATGGGAATACACTCTCCCGAAGTGTTTCCGCGCCCCCTCCCTCCTCCGCAGCTGACTGCTGAAGGAACTTCCTGACCCGTACTCGGAGAAACCGAATATGCAAATAAAATGCTGGATATATTCCGATTTTTCCTTAAATTTCCCTGACGCCCATCCCTCCAGCGGAAAAACCCGCTTCCTTTTAACAGCCTTAACGATTTTTTGCTTTATCAAAAATAAAATCCGATTTATTTGGCTTTTCCGTTTACTTTCCGAAGCTTTCCGTGATTTTCCGGCTTTATTCTTCTCCTCTTTCTTTCTTTTTCTTTCTCTCTTTTTCTTTCCCGCCTGGTGGTAGGCAAGCAATTGATGAAACAAAACAGATTATAAGATTAGCAGCAGGATTTTGTGCATATTAATGATAGGGAAGGGCACCGAATGGGTTTGTAATTGCAGATCTTGCGCTTGGGATTGGGAACTGTAGCCCTGCTACAGCAAAGACCCCCCTGTGAGGTTTTCACATTGGAACTTAGGGGAAAAGTGAAAAAGTAATTACCAGAGCACAACACTGAAATGTTAAAGCACTTATTCTTTCTTTCAGCGTTCTGTTTTAAAGGGGGAAAACGGGCAAAATGGAAAATAAATTGCTTTCAAATAAGTAGGTTAGCACCTGAATGCTGGTGCGCATTTTCCCGGCTTTTTTTTCTTTTTCTTTTTTTTTTTTTTTCCTTCTTCTTCTTCCTTTTTTTTTTTTCCCCGAATTCTAGCAATTATTTAGCCGGGCATTGCCGACCATCCAAGCAGCAGAAAAGGGGGAAGGGAGGGCAGGGAGACCTCGGGAACACAGGGGTACTGCGCTTGTGAGGTTTGAAGCAAATATCTCCAGGAAAACTCTTCAAAGCTGCGGTTGGAAATTTAGTGGGATTTTTCTGGAGCGTTGGGTTGTTTTTTGTTTTGGTTTGGTTTTTTTTTTCTTTTGCTTGGTTTTGGTTTGGCGGGAGTTTTTTTGTTTTGCGATCGGGACTTAAAAGGAAAAAAGATTGTTTTGGTTTTCTCTTCGACACGAACATCAAACAGTATTTTAGCAAGGGATGCATTTCACAACCACAAATCCCTTACAGGAACGGCGTATTCCTCGCAATATCGACAAGTAACCTGACACTGAATTTTAACTCTTATTAAGGGTTTCTCCTTGTTTCTTAAGCTGCTTCAACTCCCTCTGAGTTTACTCTTGCTGAACTCCGGATCTTTGCGTTTCAAACCCAGCGCTCCTTCACTGACTTTTCTAATCCTTCTCTCCCGTGATTAACGGCCAGAGATGGTTTAGCTTTAATGGCACCTACTCGCGCTTATTGTTTTAATTCTGTTTTCAACGGAAAATCAATGTATCTGGTGGAAATTAGGCTTTGAAAACTTTTTTTTTACAAGCCAATAAAACGGAGAATCTGCTCCTCGGGCAGTAATTCCTGATTTTGAATTGGAGAAGGAGGAGGGGTGGGGAGGGGGGAAACCAACTTTGACTGCATTTCATCCATCCCATCCCTCCAACCCTCTTCTCCCACTTTCACCTCCCTGGGGTGCAGAGCACAGCAAAGTCCCGAGGCAGGGCAAGTTTATAACAACTGATGTAAAGGTTAAAAAGTGGGAAGAAGGGAATGAAAGCTCGTGCGGGCAAGTCCACGATCTTCTCTTTTTCCCCATCGCTGCGGCTGCGGAGCGCGCACTCCCCGGAGGGAGCCCCGGGGAGCAGCGCCCGGCGGGACAGGGGGAGCACTGCGGGTGGCTTTGGGGGGCTCGGGTGGCTTTGGGGTGCTGGCCCTTGCACTACGAGGTGCCCCGCAGACGGGAGGGGTGTCCTGCCCGCTCGGAGCTGAGACGCGCTGCCCGGGCGGCAGCAGGGAACTCCCGGAGCGCTCCGCGCTGCCCCGGGACCGCCGGGCTGCGGCCGCGGGACCGGGCGTGGGACGGACGGACGGACGGACGGACGGACGGATGGTCAGTCCGCAGGGACCAGAACTGTCCCATGACTTCCTGGGCTGCTGCCAGGAGCGCTGGACGCAGAGGAGAAAGGGAAGAGGAAGGAAGGCAGAAGGAGGAGGAGGTGATTTAATCACATTCACTACTCTGCCACAAAAACGGCCTCCTCCAGCCACCCTCAGAGCCGCAGCATCCCTTCAGTGGGGACCAGGGTGCCATGGAAAGGCCACCTGCAGAGTGGTACACACACACACACACACACACACACACACACTCACACACACACACACACACACTCACACACACACACACACTCACACACTCACACACACACTCACACACTCACACACTCACACACACACTCACACACACACACACACACACTCACACACACACACACTCTCCAGCGTGGCACCAACGGTGCCCGCAAGGGACAGCACAGAAATTCGCGCTCTCCATTTCCATCACACCTTCCCTCTCCCTCACCATCCATCCCCACTTGGGTCCCTCATGATGTTCCTCAAACCTCCCTTTGCCTCCCAGCACTGGGTGTCCCTCATGGGAACAGAATGGGGGCTTTCCCACTCACCCTGGGGTGCAAGGAATGGGATGCACAGTGGAAATGTCCTGCATATGCCCACAAGTCAAGCAGGGGAGAGATCAGACAGCCTCACTGTGTTTAGGGTTATTGCTTCCCCAATTCATTCTGAAGCTCCCAAAATGTGATATCAAAGCCAGTACCATAAGGTGATGCTCAGAATGATGTCTTCAGAAGTGCAAGAGGCCCTGTTTCTAAATCTGTTGTAGGTGCCCACTGCCTGCTGGCAGCATTTGAAACTGATCATCCTGATGAGAATGAGGAGTAATAAATGCCTATGCTACCTTCTTGGGCCTCTGTAATTTAAAGTGTGACTCCATGTAGCTTTGGATCTTATGTTTAGAATTTTGTTCCTACTTCTTCTAGTGCTGCTAATGGTATTAAAGTTGTGCTGTCAAGCACAAACACCAGTTAAGAACTTTCTGAGCTGAAGCTTGCTGAAGGTAAAATCCTTGTCTCCGTGTGACTCATGCCTGCAATAACCTAGAATTTATGGCACATGTTCAAGCTGCTGGGAAGACCTAGCCTAGGCTTCCAGATACCTGACTTCCTTCCTGGACTGCTTTTGCAGTAGTCCCTAATACATTAAGTAGTGTTTGTGCTTGTCTGTTGCTCTATGGGATGCCACTGGAAGTGCTTTGTGTTAACTCTCCATGTCCTGCTCTTCCTTAAAATGTAGCCTTGATACAGTCAGTGGTGCATGTATCTCTGCAAATCTGACCATCACTGACAGCCCTGCCTCCAGATTTGTCACCAAGAGGCTTCTGCTTGTACAACACAGGATTAAATACTTGCAAAATGAGAGGGAAACCAGTGGCAGTGGATGTGAAAAGGCTGCCTGGTTATGTCACTGGTGTTACTGAGAGCACAGGCCAGGGGAAAAACCACTTCCACCCTCCTCAATCATCAGCACCTGGGTCACCAGTGAACAGTTTGTGTTTTGTTGTGACCTACTGGAGGAAGGTCCCCCAGCTCTGTGGTACTTGGTGGGAGTGCAGGGAAGAGCCTTGGTCTCAGCCCATGAGATGCCTCAAGAGGAGCTCACCCTGCAGGGGCTGCCCACCCCTGCCTGCCCTGTGTGGCTTCTGGGACGCTGGTGAAAGCTACCTGCTCATTTGAAAGCATTCAGGCACTTTCAGCTCCACATCATGACTCTGCTCAGAGACCACTTAAAACATGTAGTAGGGAGAGAGATCTGTTGCTTTCTTTTCAATCAGTTTTGAAAAAAACAGTTCCTCCTGAAAGAAAAGGCCAGTCCTGTGCTAATGGCAAACCCTCTATTGGTGCAGTTCTGAGGTTTTGCAAAGAGCTGCAAAATGGAGAGGCAAGCTGTGTTAACTTTCTTCACCATATGGACTAGTTGGTGTCTAACATTTTGTTGAATATTAAGAATATGCCATCATTTACAGAAAAAGACAAGCAGTAAATTCAGTAATAAAAAGTAAATATGTCTCTACATTGTGGCTATGATAAGAATTCTTTGTTTAATGTTTAATAAGCATTTTTTAAAGTGGGTATGTGAGGGTGATGTGTACAGCACACATTTACTGACAAAGCCTAAGGAAATAAGTGTGTCTTTGTGCCTAGGTTTTCCTAAAGCATGCATGTTCCTGAGTATAAGCAGACAGAGAAAATTGGAAGGCTGTCTCATTTCATGTGGAGGGAAGATGTAAAGACATGTGCTTGGTTCCTGGCCTTGCTCCCCCATCACTGACATCAGTTTGTGTCAAGTTTACCAAAAAACCCTGCTGCTGTAACACTCCATTTGAGAGGCAGGGGGGAAAAGAATAATAAACTTTTTTTTTTTAATTGCTTCCCTTGTTATAAATTAGCATGCATTGGGCTAATTTTTTTCCATGAACAAAAGCACAATTGACTACAATTGCCTAAGCAAGGCTTAGGCAAAAGTAGGAAGGGAGTTCTGAGCCTCAAGGCTCCCCTGTGTATTGAACCTGAGCAGGGGGAGGTCTTGTCTGTGCCCAGAAGTTGAAGGGCACCGAGAGCTACAACAAAACAATAGGGATTTTTATGTTTCACTGACTGTTTTTGCAGCTGCATCTTCCCCCCTCCTCCTCTCCCCCCACTATTTCATATGAGAACCAAGTATGGAAGTAGAAGCCATGGCTTTCCCTCTGGATACAGTCAATGTGCATAAAACCAGGGCAGACATCAGCAGAGAGCTAAGGTTGGTTATAACTCAGCATTATGGGCAAAAGCAGAAATTGTTTTTTGCTTCTACACCATATTTCATGTCTGCCATCACAGAAGTAAGCACAGGGCTGAAGCCCAACTGCATTGTGAGTTCAAAGTGCTCCTCTTTGCATCACTGAGGTTCCTAATGGCATTTGAAGAGAAGCTGGCAGAACCCACTGAGTTCTGGCTTTACAGGTCCCCTTCCATGCTTACCTCCCATTCAGCCCTAGAATATCTGGCAAACCAGCTTTTCCCGTGGCAAAAGCTCATCTGAGGGGATTTTTGTCCGGAGCTGTCTGTGGAAGCCCTTATGCTGCTTCTCCTCTGGTGCACCCAGTTAGCAGCCTGAACAAAAACCAAGTAAAAGTAGATGGGCATGTAAAACAGCTTGCAAAGCAGATGTTAACAGAGACGTGGCCAAAGGGGTGGGGCAATTACTGCTAGAGAGTGGCTGAGAAAGGGTGGAGGAATGGGGGTGGAGAGGACAGATGCCTATTCCCTCATACCCTGCAGTGGAGCCATCCCTTGTTCTCAGCATCTGTGAGCATCTTCACGATTTGTAAAACAAGAAAGAATCCAATTGAAGGCCAGTTGCACAATGAGATGAGTTGCTATAGAAAAGATATGAAGTTTCTCTAGAAAAGGCAGGTAAGGCAAGCATTTGCCACAGGGCCTTCATGAGGGGGTAGACTAGGTGTCTGCCTGAGGTCTTTTCTAGGAATTTTTTATACTGTAGCAAATCTTTGATGCTATAAAATGTACAGGGATGGAACAAAACAAAAGGATAAAGAGGACTCTTAAAAATGAACAAGGGAGGAATAGAAAATTTACTTTCTTACCCCTATATTTTTTCAAGATGTTCTTGCATCTTGGTTTGCTGCCTAGATAGTTACGCTAATGAACAGCTTCTCCCTTTGAAAAAATTCTTTCTTTCTTTCTTTCTTTCTTTCTTTCTTTCTTTCTTTCTTTCTTTCTTTCTTTCTTTCTTTCTTTCTTTCTTTCTTTCTTTCTTTCTTTCTTTCTTTCTTTCTTTCTTTCTTTCTTTCTTTCTTTCTTTCTTTCTTTCTTTCTTTCTCTCTTTCTCTCTTTCTCTCTTTCTCTCTTTCTCTCTTTCTCTCTTTCTCTCTTTCTCTCTTTCTCTCTTTCTCTCTTTCTCTCTTTCTCTCTTTCTCTCTTTCTCTCTTTCTCTCTTTCTCTCTTTCTCTCTTTCTCTCTTTCTCTCTTTCTCTCTTTCTCTCTTTCTCTCTTTCTCTCTTTCTCTCTTTCTCTCTTTCTCTCTTTCTCTCTTTCTCTCTTTCTCTCTTTCCCTTTCTCTCTCTTTCTCTCTCTTTCTCTCTTTTCCTTCCTTCCTTGCTTCTTTGCTTTCTCGCTTTTGACCTACAACACTACTATTTAGAGCGATGAAGAAGTCCCTGTATTTTTGCACAGGCCCTCCCTGATTTATTCTATGTTCTTCCTAACTCAGAGCACCTTTGTCTCAGGGCAAAGTGGTGGTGGGCTGGAAAACCCAGATTATGGTCTTCTGAAGGGCAGGTACCCTGCCTCATCCACTACCCATTCACTTGCAGAGATGATCTGTCTCCTGAGGTACCTTGCCATTTAATTTATAAGGAGCCATGTGTGAAGGCCCCTCTCCCATGTGTGTGTCAAACCTCCCCCCATCCAGAAATCTGAGTAGATGCTGAAGGTGTGACCAGGCAGTTGTAACTTCCAGGATGGGTTTTCTGTCAGGTACTGACTGCATTTCATGTATCAGTGACACAGCAGTGACTCCAGAGCACCAAATCTTTCAAGTTAAAGCACATTCCTACTGCTGGTCAGGTTCTGAAGATGTCTACATTCTTTAAAATGCAAGGTTTTTTAGTTTGCATCTTATTTTAAAACAAATTTACCCCAGAAGTAAATAATTATTTTATTATTGTGTTATAGAATGGAACATTTGCAAAAGTCATTACAACCTCCATATTTGAATCAATTTCAGACTAATGTTCTGTTATCCAAAATTGCCAGTTATTTTTTTGGCATTATTTTGGGTGATTTTAAAGTTGATGTGTTCTTCACTGTTGCCATTGGAATTATATAAAGCATATTGTTTACAGAGCTGTGAAAATGCTTTAAAAGCATCAATCGTCCAAATTGAAATTTATTTCATCTGAAAAATGTCCTGAACATCCAGGTGGTAATAAACATTTTTCAACTGCACACAAACTGTGAATTGTATTTGAAATTAAATCCCCACATTAAAATCTGCATTGCAGAACCTCCCACTGGCAGCCACTGTTCTTCCAAAAAGTGACATCTTTCCTGGTGCTGGTGGGGCCGGAGCTCTCGCACAGATGTTGCTGAATGGCTGCTTATCGCTTTTCCCATACTGGAACTTTACAGCCACACATGCCAAAAAAGTACAAAGGATGCAAGGTGTGTGAGGAACACAGGGGAGGGCACCTCAGATTTAGTAGCTATGGATGTTTTTGTCCTCACACACAAGGGTGGGCACCGCTTTATAAGCCCCTATTAAAGCAGCATATTGCTGATGTCACAAATTATGTCATTTTTCAGCAAGCTGTTAGGTAGCAGCAGGATACTTAGAGGTCCCAATCTGAGTGCACAGCTTGAAGCCTCATCATCCATTGAAGTCAAGGAAATACTCCAGTCCCCTGGCCCTCTGTTTACAAATAATATATCAAGAATCAGGATGCCCACAAATGAACTTTCAGGCACTGAGCTAAAGGAAATATGTTTGTGAATGTGTATCTCTAGACATATATACATCCATACTATGTATTAGTCTATTTGTGTATGTGCATGTGTGCATTTGTGAGTAATGCAACTGAAGTCTGCAGTCTGACATGAGATTTTCTTAAATCATCATTTTTCTTTATTCTTTGATATACAGAGTGGATTCTTCATGACCAATTTTGCACATAAAATCCCCACCAAAGTTAATCCACATCAAAAAGGGGTATACCAACTACTCTCATTTTTTCTCCTCTTTAAAACAGTGAGGGTATAAAAGACCTCTGATTTAACAAAAACTACATAGGAAGAGATTTATCTATAATGGAGTTGTGCAAAATAAAATAACAGAAATGTCTATATATTTAGCCATTAGTACAGCAGAACAGCTTGTTGGAGGCTCTCCTCATCTCTTGGATAAACCATATTTACTCAAATACATGTTTTTCCCCCCACTAGAGTGGAATACATCACTGTGTTTTTCCAACAATTCACATGCACTTGGGAGACAACAGTCTCCATTAGAAGACATGAAATACATAGTATGTGGCCTGAGGTTGCAAAACAGATGAGGAGAAGGAATTAAATCCAGAGCTAGCTGTGCCAAACCCATCAGTGGGTGCTTTAACCCCCCTCCCCATGCATTAGTGGGAGCTAAAGATGCAGTGTCAAGGCACAGCTTTGAATTGCCTGGTTTTTGCCAGTGTGCTAACATCACTCCTCTGGCAGAATGAGGGTCCTGGCAGGGAGATGGATTAGATGGCCAAGCATGGCATTTTAATCCCCACACCCTCTCCCTACACTGAATCCAGTATTTTGCTACTTATTTACTGACGTAGTTGGCGGGAACTTCCTCTACTGGAAATATTGCAGGGTTGGATTAGCTTTTCCTCTGCAGCCATCCCTGATTTAATTACCACTGCAGCTATCCCCCACTATCTGCACCATAAATACTGTTGCTTACAGAAACATGATTACAGGATTAGAGTTATTGGGCCCCCGCCCAGACGAGTGCAGTGACACAGCATAGCACTGGCACCTCTGAAATCTGCACTGACCTCAGGCATCTCTACATCAAAGGCCACGGCCACAATCTGAGCTTCATTAGCTTTCAAGGCTGAAGTTACAGGAGCACTACTTCCTCAGCCACTAATGGGAAACATTCTCCTCCATTTGCTGTTGAGGTGTTAAAAGTTTCTCTTAACATCAGTTACTGAGCTACAGCTTCACCGGTATCCCAGTGAAATAAAAATGAGTTGTGGAGTGGGAGCTGAGCTCAAATTGAAAAGCTATGTTGGACATCCCTTGCTCAAGGAAAGGGCAGTCACCAGTGCAGGGATGCTTTGTGAGGGACTACAGGGGGAGGTGCACCCCAAATCCTAGACTGGGAGCCATAGGGAAATTCCCACAGCTCCTGAAGGGTTTCATGTGGTTGTAACCAACTGTTTAATGATGGAATTATGTGAAGGATGCTCTGTTTTTCATTTGTAGGATGTGATGAGGATGATTATGCAGCTAGCTGCAGCTCAGAGCATCATCAGGTCCATATCCACCAGGAGAAATCTGTGATCTGTAGTGATAACTCCTCCAGCCCGCCCAGGTGAATCTCAGCCTGTGAAGAGCAAACCTGGGAAGTAACATTTAATTCCAGAGGGAAAAGCTACTCAGAGAGAACCACAAGGTCATAAAGCACTAAGTTGGACCTAACTGAATTTTTTCTTCTAGCATACATTCCCTATGTGGAAATTTCTCTGAAATTTCAGTATACATCAGTTCCTCTTTGCACAGCTGGAACATTAGTGTTTCCTTTGTCTTGTCTATTTAGCTGATGCATTCTGGCATACAGGTCACCTCTGACTGTGTTTGCACAGCTCTAGCAAAGCAGTTTGGGGCTTGCAGTCATCTTTGCCATAATTGAAGAAACCAGATAAGTGTCTAGGTGATGTGAAAGAAGCCCCAAGGTTTCATGACTCCATCCAGAAGGGGGACGAGATATTTGTTCCATGAAAATATTTGAGAATGGTAGGACATAGTCCACCACAGTGAGCACAGAAAAGCAGGAACTGGCTTTGTACAAGAATTAAGAGGGTGAAATACATAATTTGCATTAAAATACTTCAATAAGAATAATTTTTAAAATATAAAAAAAAAAAACCAAACAAAACAAAACAAAAAAGAAAGAAAAAGAGGAGAGTAGAATAGAGCTAGAGGGTTTACACTGAAGGGCCTGCTTTTCTTTTTTCAGTCCAGCTAGGCTTCTCTGGTGCTTTGCCTATGGGATTATAATTTCTACTTTTTGAGCTGGTGCTGGATAAAGTGGCTTGCCCATGAGCCTCCCAGCTGGGCCAGCTGGATAAGGTGGGCTGGTCAGGTGCTGCCAGGGATAAGGCTATGGAATTACAGGCTGGCCTCTGGAGCTAAGCTGCTCCTTCTCCTCAGGAGGTAGGAAAGTTTCCCAGGTCTGAGGAGCTCCTTGTGGCTGGAAGATTTTGTGGAAGATATTAGCAGGCTCACATGCCACCTTCAGAGTTTTCTCCAGCTTGTATGTTTGATAAAGCTTAGAAGCTTTCTTCAGCTGGCAAATTTAACTTAATCTCTTGGGCTTGTTCTGCCCTAAGCATTCTGTTCATGTTATCAGAGCTCATTTCAGTTTCCCAAGCTTAGGGCTGGGTTAGGAACTGAGGCATGTTTAGAAACTAGAGTAAGAAGAATTCTGCTGATTTTCAGATAAGTACATTTTCACCCCAGAGATTTACAAAAAGGCATTTATTTCCTAGGAAGTTGTCACTGGATTTCTTCTTAAATTAAATTACTATCATTCAAAGAAATAGGAAATTCCTTCTTATGTGTACATTTCTCATGAATTACTGATTCTTTCCAGGCTTCCCCTTTTCAGGGCAGTGACCCCCAGCTCAAACACTGCAACAGCTCTCTGACCAGTGATGGTTTAAGTGTAGCAGCAGCAGCCAGTGCTGTTACAGCAGAAACCCAAGCCCTTTGCTTTGCAAACCTGGCAAGTATGTGATGTTAATCAGAAGCACTCACTCCCTTTATTAAGATCAGGGGTGGTGTGAAGGCATAGGTTGACCCAGGGAGGGTAAAGAGGGCTCTTCTCTCTGTCATCACCAGGACCTGCAGCCCTTACTATCATTGCACACGACACACATACAGCTCTACAGTCATTTTCATTGTTTCAATTGCTTTCATTCATAATTTTTATAATTTTCATAATTTCCATTATTTTCTCACTTTGGGACGAGGCAGAGTGTGAAGTGTGGTACAGTTAAATGAACACAAAAAGGCTGAACAGTGGTAATGGGGTCCAGGTGAGAGAGTGGCTCTTTAGAGCTGGCACGTTCTTTAGAGGTGATGTATACCAGTTTCTGGTGTGTCACTAATGATTCTTGCTGTAATGATTTTAAGGGGCTTAAGGCTCCGTTGAAGGGCCTAATCCAAAACTTAGAAATGTGGACAGGAATTTTGTATTGAGAGGAGCCAAAAAAAGCAAAGTTTTAAAAATCTGGGAAAAAAATTCTAATATGGTCTTTATATAAGAAAATAATATGGGGGAGGAAAACAGTTTCTCTCTTCCTCTGGCTTGCCAGCATGCTTTGATGGAAAACAGGGAGGTGATTTCAAGAACACTTGCTCCAGCCTCCTGTTCATAAGTAGCAGGAAGGCCTGTCAAACCTGTCAAACTCCTTGAGCTCCTGGGGTTTACAGACTTCTCTAAGCTACCCCAAGCTAAACCACAATCCCATAAAGAAGGCTTTTCAGTAAAACCTTCTGCCATTTGCCTGAAGCCAACATATCACTCATTAAAAAAAAAAATATTTCTCATTTGGAAACATCCCTTCCCCCTGTGCTCACTCTCTCCTGGTGAAGCCCCGAGCAATGGCCTTGCACCGTCAGTTTTTTGCAGAAATCTGCCACCACAGGGTATGTCAGAGCCCAGAATCTGCAGTCCATACAGAAACCAAAGCCTTGCTGGTCCAAAGAGAGGACCAGCAAGGCTTTGGTTTCTGTATGGACTGCAGAAATGACCTGGTTTGGGTAAGGACTGCAGAAATGACCTGGCTTCAATCAGAGCTCAAGGTCAGTGTTGGATGGCTTGCATTCATTTCTGTGCCTTGCCTCTTGGCGGACTTCTCTGAGCTCCTTGACTCCAGCTAGCTGCCAAGGTGCATGGCCTACACTCTTTGCTGGAGATCTAGGAGAGACCTCCTGGCAGCCTGGCCTTTGCCCTTTCTTTCACTCCCTATTCTGCCTCATCCTTTCCCTGAAATTTCTTGTGAAAACAAAAGCTCTCAGATAATCACCACCAGTACCAGCCTTTGTCTTCATGCTACACCCAGTGGCTGCTGCTCTCCAAACTCCCCTCTGTACCTGCTCTGCTGGAATATGGAAACCTTCAGTGCCACAGATCCAAGATTCTAGCTGGCCATGGAACAAATCTCTGCAATTCTCAGGACCACTGCTCTGTTATGGTGTCTAATCCAATGACAGAAATAAATAGTAGCCCCAAAGGCAGCAGATGTGAAGGGCAGATGTGAAGCAACAGTCATTTTGGAGGCATTTCTGGATTTGTTTGAATGGAATTGCAGGGGCACATTCTGCCCTGCTTGACCATGAGTTTGTCAGCTATTACCCAAAATTATTTTGGGCTTGTCCCAACTGGCATAAGTCTTTGGCAATTATCTGACTAGTTATATGTCAAATCATTTTCTTTGATTTATAGGTGGCAGATCAGAGGACAAGGCACCATATTTTTTTCATGTACTTGCTGAGAGCAACAGAATCACACTCGAAGTCCATCATGGCAGAACCATAGCAACACCATGGTGAATAAAACAGTGCTTCCTCAATGGGAGCAAAATGTGGCAACTTCAAGCTGCAATTTATTCACAATATGGGAGGCACACTCTGGCAAGAGTTAAACACTCATCATCAGTACATGTATCATAAGGGCAGAGGTAGAGCAGAAGTAAACCTGTTGACAACATAGTAAGCAATGTCACCATAAAAACTAAAGCAAAATTTAAAACATACCCCAAAATACAGGTTTTGAAACCTGGCACTTAGTCTGTGCTATGAGCTGAAGTCTTCTTTCATTTTACATCTACTCTTACTTAGCAAACAGCTAAAAACTCTTTAGCAGAGGCTGCAATGTTCATACTGTGTGAAAAAGGATCAGTACATGGACAAACAATACTGTAATTGTTGTTGTCCACAATGCAAAATATGAAAACAAAGTTAAAAGGAGAGAGAACCAGCCTAACATACTTCCTGAGGACTTAGAGCTACTGACTCCATAATTAAGCCCCTTAATAAACACAACCAGAGATGTGACAGGAAACATGAATTAATCCCCAGTTCATTACCCAAGTTCCCATGGACTGGGACTTCTCCATGGCAAAGGAACACACACACATTTCAAGGTAATACTCATGCACAACCATGGGTTTTATCCAGAAGTGGTGCATAGCCCTATTTATTAACAAATACATACAACTACTATAGCTGTTGATTTTATAAATGTACTTGCAGGAAAGAATACAAGTGCAGCAAGAACAAGGGACAGAAATATTTAAGATGCACTGACAAAAACTCCTGCCTTGTTTTGAAGCTCTTTTCCCTTATGCTTCATGCTTTTGTTACTTAAGCACAACCACTGTAGTTCAGGATGAATAATGGCCAGCAAGCCAGGAATCCTGCATCCAAGGGTGTGTCCTGGGCTCCCCATGAAAAGGATGAAAACACAGACACTTCCAGTGCACTTCCACAGCCCACTCACCTCCTCCATCCGTAAAGGACAGCAAGATGCCCCAGCTCATTGCACTGCCTCAAACCCTGCACCAACACTGATCTGTGCTTTGTAAGGGCCAGAGTCCTTACAAAAAGTTCACACAAGGAGCAAATAGGACAAACCATCTGTTTATCTGGGACCTGAGCAACTCAGATGAGTAGTCACTCAGATCCAGACCTGTGGCAGTATGTGCTTTGGGTGTTTGGTCACATTTTTTAGTACAGCCGAGGTTGGAAAGGTATGGGGGCAACTTGGAAAAGGTTTCATAGTTCTGATAAAACAAGCAGTCCTCAAAATTGCATTTACAAGAAGAGAAAGTAGCCAGTACTTTGCCTCAGTTTTATGCATGATGTGCTAAAACTGAGGATTGTCGCACCAGTGGGTTAGGGGGAGGCAGAACAAAACCCAGCACTGTTCACTT
>NW_005054363.1:2782922-2791164 GCF_000277835.1 Geospiza fortis
GAGTGGGCAGCATACACAAAACCAATGCAGGCTCGAGGCAGCCATGTTGGCTTCTGCTCCACTGTAAAGAAAAATGTTTGCCACATGGAATCAGAAAACATTGGCGGGAAAATAACTTTAATTTCCAAACCTGAAAAAGAGTGTTGCAAGCACAAAAAAAAAAAAAATTTAAAAGCAGAGAAGGAGGGGAATAACATTCACCTGGACTCTCTGATTTCATCTTCAGACTCTGACCCTACGATGGGCATGTTTGAAATAAATGAGTTTGTGAAAGAGATCTGAAGGGTGACTTCTGAATGTAAGATGGGGAAAAGCATGTGTACCCATCATCTGTGGGCTGGGACAAGGATAAACAGATACTTTTTGGAGGAAGGCAATGCAGGTCTCCCATTCCAGTTACTAGCACAGAGACGTGGTTGGCGTTACAGATGTGTGCATGTTGTTATATACACATGTATTGGAAAAGGCAGTGGAAGAAGTCCCAGCTATAACATGCACACTGCAAACATCCAACCTTCTACATTTTTCATTATTTACACCTTGAATCAGCTTAGGACTCAGAAGAAAGACAAAAAGGCATATTTATTTCTAGCCAGTGTCATCAGAGAGTAGCAAAATCCATATGAGACATTTTGTCTCATCTACAGCCTTCCATGCCTGTTGTCATTTGCCTCCTGAGCCTAATGGAAACCTGCTCTGGATGGTCTGTTCTTTGTTATTCTTTCAATTTCCTTGTCTTTTATTTATTTCCCTTGCCTCTCAAGAGCCATTCAGAGGTCCCATTACTTCCTGCTGGCCAGGGAAGGCTATGAGAACAAATAGTTACATTGGATTAAAATACACACACTGTCACAAGAAAAACAGAGGGAAGGGGGCAAGGGACTTGCTTAGCAAAGGGTGGTGGAAGTCGTGGGACAGAGAGCTGCCAGAAATATTAAAGCAGGGGTTTATGTCAAGACTCGTTTTAGCCATGATCTGTGCAAGGAACAGAGCATCTGAATTCTTACTGTGGCGGTGCTGCAATTTGAACCTGCATACATTGAATCAGTTCAATGTTTCCTTTGGATTTTAAATGAAAATGTGTTTGAAATAATGCAAATTACAGGTTTTGGCAGTGTGGATTCTCCTGGCACTGGAGGGGCCAGTCACTACTATAGCAGGAAGAGGAGAGCTCATGCACAGTGTGCTTCCCCTCTGCAGCAAAGAATTCACAGAATTCACAGAAAGGCACTACACCGACCATCATCCTGGAGCAACACAACACAATTGCCAGAACCATGGACATCATTAGCCCCCCACCTCCAGGGCAAATGAACCCTGTGGTCCATGCTTGACCCAGACAACAGCAGATTGTATCTGCTGCATTTGGAAATTTTCCTTTGTATCATCTGTTAAAAAAAATCATTAGCAGGTGCTGAAAATTGCAGCCTCCAACCTAGAGACCAAGAGCCAAAATACCAGAGGGGGAAAAGTCGCTTCTTGACAACCACCTGACTCCTGGGCTGGATGAGCCAGAGAGACAATCTGCTGCTATGGGAAATGCCACATCAAAGGAGGGAAGTGGTAGCACCTCCTGCAATAAGTTTGGGTTTTGGTTTTTTTTGGTTTTTTGGTTGTTTTTTTTTTTTTTTTGAAGCTACAAGTGGCAAGGGGCAATTCCTTGCCTCTGTGACGTTATAAGCCTGGTGATCCTTTCTGGTGCCCTAAAAGAGTTAGACCAGGTTGCATCTGATAAGAAAAGGTTAGGCTACCTGTGCACCACCCAGAATAACAAACTAGTCATCTGATGTTACCTGTGTAAATGGAACACTGCTATGTATGCATATCTCAGTGAACACAGGAGAATAAATTCTTATGTGCAATGTAATCACACACACACTGGTATAAAAATGGGCTGGTATAAAATAAATATGCATATAGCTATGCCTTTGCCTATTCCAGCCTCCGGGTTATAGCATTGCCAATGTGTTGACATAAAAATGCAGTTTTATGGATCACATCTCAATAGGAATGTGTGAAAAGGGACTTTGTTTTGGCTACAGCTCTGTCTCTTAATATAATTATAATTACAATTTTTACTGCTACTACCACTACCACAGTGAATTGGGAGCCCCCTTGGTTCTACACATGGTACAAATAACAAGAACAAGCCTGACCTAAAAGACAGGACAGCTGAAAGAGGGACAGACACAGCACAATTATTTCCAGGATAGAGTAACAGGACAGGAGGTTGATGTAGGATTCAGCTCTCTTAAATTCCAGTCCCTGGTGTGCCCTGGGTCCTCTCTGCCACAACTTCATACATGGCTTTCTCAGGGAAGCAAAGGGGGGAAAATTACTTTATTGGTGCAATGGGGGAGTGGCTTTTACAATTGGTGAGGCCTTGCTTGGCATTCCCAGCGTTTTTGCAGCAGAGATGGAGTTTAGAGTGGTGAGGGCTGTAGTGTGTGTCCAGGGCTGGTGGCTGGTGGCCTTGGCTGCGCCTGGCCAGTTTCCCTGTGACACTGTGGCCACCACGGTGGCGGCTGAGCCGCAGAGGTAGCAGCTTGCTCAGGTCACAGGCACGCTGACAAATATGTGGGGGCAAGAGCCAAGCAAGCGTTTCTTTCCTCCTTCCTTTTTTCACCTGCCTGCCTTTATTAGGGCCATAGTGTGAGTCATTGTGCTTTGCTTCGGCCTGAAAATCAGAAATATTTCTCCTTGACAGTTTGTCAATATAGAAGAGTTTTAAAAAAATCTCTCCAAGGACAAAAAATTCGCTCCGAGTGCCATTTTGGCATTTACCAGATCTCTTGTTGCTCCATGCTGGGTTCTGCTGGGTGCTTTATGAAAAACCCTCTAAAAGTGCTGCTTTCTTTCTGACAGTGATCTTAATCACAGGCACACAGCCCATACAGCCAGAAAGCATCCCCACCACAGCCATTGCTCTGCACCAGCTATGCTTGTTCTAAGGTAGCTGCTTTCTCCCAGCTCTGGGGCTCAAAAAAGGAAATAAAAGAGAATAAGAGCATGCCCTCCCCTCCCCAAAAGGAACATTTTGAAAGAAAGGGGCAGAAAATGCAACATGAGACTCTCCAGTAAAATGGTAGTGGGCTCATGAGGCCCAGGAAAGCTGTCTGCCAGGAGGCCAAATGGGTGCCTGCAGCTCCAGAAAAAAGAGACATTATTTTTGCTGAAATCATTTAAAGAAAACAAAGGATGACTGCTACATGGCTGCCCGTGATCGTCTGGAGCACTGTGCTGTTGTGGAGTATTTCTGCCAACCAAATGGCAGCAAAATGCCAGTGTGTGGAGCAGGGCTATACGCAGGCATGCCTACGGGACCAGCCCCAGGGAAGGGAGGATGTCCTGCTCATTATCTCCATTTTACAGGTGTTGAAAGGGAGGCTGGGGAGATTTGCCACCAAGGGGCTCTGTCAGAGCTGGGATTAGTGGCTGTGCGTCCCAGCTCCCAGCCCTGTGCACAGACCATGTCTCCTGGAGCAGATTTGCTGGAAGATTTTTTTTTCTCGCACACAAGAGAGAAAAGAAACACCTTCCAGCTTCCACTAAGGGAATTCTTTCTTCCTGACAGTGCTGTGTTGATTCGTCTTAAGGGCAATGTTTATATTAGCTGAGTTAGAAATACATATTGTCAATTAAAGCTTTACATCATCCCAGAGAGACCCTAAAGAAGATAGGCTTTCAGAAGCAAGAATAACCAAGTCTGCATAACAATAATCAGCAACAAGAACTATCATTTAGGAACACTTGTAAATGATCCTGCTCTGCTAGCTGTCCATGCAGTCACAAATATCAAATTATTTGCATGTATGCCACTAAAAAAAACTATACTACTCCAAAATACTTCTCCTGTTTTGGACTTCCTCTTTCCAGCCATCCAGCATCAATCCTGCTCTGAAACCCTTCAATGCCAAAAAGAGTGTGAAGATTTCCTACATCATTACTGCCTTTCAAAGGCAGCCACAACGGCAAAAAATAGACCTCAGGGAAGGGGGAGAAAATCTCTGCATGCTCAAACAGAGCCCCACCTGCCAGTTATCCCCTCTCCTTTGTGCTTTGAAGAAGTATCTCACCTCTTACAAGGGAAACAAGTTTGTCATGGAGGGAGATGTAGTTAGCAATTCTGTCTGTGCTTCCCTCGCCTCCCCTGAACTGACAGCGGTGTGGGCCCAGCGCTCCCTCCCGTGCTGCAAAAAGAAAGAGTCAGTCTTGAACTAGACTGATTCCCTGGCACCCCTGGTTCCTCCCAAGTCATGTATCTCCCAAACTGTCCTTTAAAAATGCAGTGCTGCTGGCTGAAGAGATGGTTAGCTAGCAGCAACTGGACCATGACAGAAATGTGAGTTTATAACCTGGCAACACAATTTTGGCTCTGAAATGTAATTGATCCCATTATGATCACTGCACTCAAAGACTTGAGTTTTAAATAATCTTTCATTGAAAGATAATGTTCTGAGTGTATTTCAGCTTTAGTGAAGTTTAGTTTATGATCTGTTCCTGGCCCTTCTCAGCTATCAGTGATATTTTCCCGGTGCCCCTCTTGCTGCTTTAATGCTGCCTCAGTTAATAATACCTGCTGGAGAGGCAGCAGCATCTCTTGGCAAACTAAATATGCACAGTCTCAGGAGTCAAAATCTGAATATGTATAGAGCACGTAAGTAATCATTAATGCATAGCACGTCCCCTCTGGTCATTGAAATAAATTATTGACATCAACATCAACAAGAAATAAACCAGGTACCACCCCAACGGTTGAGACCCCATAGGTAAGCATAAATTATCAGAGTGCTTCAAAATTTCTAAACCTTCTGAAAATGAAAGAATAGTCAGGCAGTGCTGATTGTAAAGATATGTATGTGCCCATACATGTATGTCCGTGTTTGTGTGTGAGCATGTGTCACACTTTAATGTGTGCACACCGTCATCTTACAGCCTTAATCACTTGTCTAAATGGCTGGTGAGGCATCTCTGTAGCATCTATATGTGCACAGCCAAGATTCACACTTGCCATGCCAATCCTTATTGCCCACAGTCTACAAATTGCTTCTGGAAAAGTGTAATCCTTGTTTTACCTCTACATTTTAAAAATCATTTCCCCACGTATTATCTCTTCATGGCTCTGTACATTTATGCTTTTGCTCTCCAAATTCCTTGACTAGAATGCTATATCCCTGAACAGAAATATATTCACCCCTGCTATTTTTCTGCAGGAGCCTAGTTCATTCAGAAACAAGGAAAAAAATACGAATGATTGTTTTTAAATTCCCCAACATGCGGAGCTCACACAAGCCACAGATGCAAATGTGGAAAGCAAATGTAGTGCTGGCATTAGGAAATGGCTGGGTTCACTGCACTTGTAAGAAAGCACCTTTATTATTTAGGCATGGTTGTAAGCTGCCATTTTGATATAATCCCTGGGTTTCTGGACTGGGTACACAGGAGCTGGCACGACACATCTACTGTAGCCCCACAATACCCAGCCATCAGTCAAGCACCTTCTGCCAGCACTGAGCCACACTCATTCCCAGAGCTGGCAGCCACAGACAAGCCTGCACATCCATGTCACCAGCAACTCGTGTATTGTCACACTGCTCCTTTTATCACTGGGGAGCGCCAGGGCCTGTGCTAGCACAGCAAATGGTGCTGCTGCCCTCTGTGAGTCACAAGCCCAGTGTTGCCATGGGGAATCCCGAGCTGGAAGGTGCTCTGCCATGTCAGAGCATGGGCACTGCCCCAGCAAGGGTAGAGGTGGGGTCCTTCCCTCAGGAGCTGAAGGATGCCCTCCTCAAAGCAGCAGACAGAGGCAGCAGACAAGATGCGCACAGCCCTCTCTCCTGGGGACCAGCTTGGGCTGTCTGCACACTCATTTCAGCATTACCCTTCCAGTCCCATATCTGGGCTGCCCAGCTGCCCAGCCAGAGGATGGGATATGTGTTCCTCCCCATCCCTGTCCCTGCTGGCTCATCAGAACCCCAGGTTCTCTGGGGAGAGGGGAAGCTGCAAGTAATGCTTCTGGTAGGGCAGCAGATAAGATGGACTTGACGATGATTTGGCCCCATGTTTTCTGGCAGTCAGAAAGACTTTTTTTTTATAAAATCCTCCACCTTGACATTTTTAATTTGCTTTAGATACAATAAATGGGTTTTGTAAAATTCTTAGTTCTTCAACAGATAGGCAGCTGAGAAAGGGAGGGAGCAATGCTGTAATCCCTAGGAAAGATGGGACTATGCTTCTTAAGTGGCAAAGTAATAAAAAATAAATAAAACACTACAAAACATTAAATAAGGCCACATCTTCCATTAAAGGGGACCTTGTTGTCACTCTGTGCCCCATGCTCTGTGTCGTGGCAAGGTGTTGGTAGTGTCCTTGGAGAGTTCAGGGGAGAAGCAAGTGGATGCCAGCAGCATCATCTTCCTTTCAAGGTTGTTTTTGTTTCCCTTATATTCTGGAAAAATCCCTGTGGAATTTATTCTTCTAATGAACACGATCTGAGGGTATTTGGGTGAGACTGGTGCCTGTGTGGAGGTGCAGGTGTAGGTACACGCATGTGTTACGTGTGTCTAGAGGGGTTTTAGCTGCAAGGGCAGACATTGTCTCTTTTTGGGTAAAACACAAAGCAGAACTGGAGCAGGCAAGAGACAGAAAGACTTATGCTTTATGGTACCTTACAAAACACTGAAGGTAGCTCCATTTACGTGGCTATAAAATGTTGCTAAATCCTTACCTTGCCAGCTCATTACCATCTTGGACAACCAGGACTATTGACCTCCTGGCTTCTCTACTCCACTGGAAGAGCTCAGTGCCCACAGTTCATTTTTGTATTTGGGCTTAAGTTCTTCCCATTTCTTCTACTTTTTATTTAAGAGCCACCTGGTGCAGAATTGTATGCACCCAGCTCAAAGTTCCCTCTCCAAGGACTGCCTGGCAGGTTCATATCCCTGAAAAGATCCCAGGTGCCAGCAGCAAGCATCAAACCCCACAGGTATGCTTCCAGGTTAATCTCATTCCTGGGTTATATTTCTCTAACCCTGGCAGGATGCACTAAATGGCAAGTGCATCTAGCATATGAACATTGCCAACGAGAGAATAGAAATCTAAGTACTGATGAAGTAAATGTTGATAAAATCCCGGGCAGACTGCCCTGGGTCAGGTGATGGCGTAAAGTAATTCAAGGTTTTCAGGCATTGCATGATGAACTGTTCCAAGGGAGGGTTTTGGGGGTTTTTTCTGTGCTAGAGAACAGGGGGGAAAGAATCCAAGGGCTGTCCCCAGCAGTTAGGCACACTTGGGCATGGCTGCCAAAGCCAGCGCCTGGTGCTGCCCTGGCTCACCACCAGCAAACTTGGAACCTGAAAATCTGCTCTGGGCCAAGCCTGCTTCCCTGTCCTGCAAGAAATTAGAAAAAAGTCAAAGGAGGCCTCCCACAATGAGGGTATCTGAGGTAGAATCAAAGTATTCTGGGATAGAATCGAAGCAGCAGGCCCCTGTCTTTGGCCTGCCCTGGCCCTTGACCCAAGGGATCACGGCCCCTGTGCCTAAGCTTGGTCTGAGTTGGGCTGGTTTGTACTTGGCTACAGTTTTAAAAGCAAAGTCTTATGTCACTGTGGAGAGTCTGTGTTTTTGTGGAATTCAAATATTCCTTAATTAGATGTTGTCTTTTAGTAGAATGAAAGAAGGGTTTTTACTTCACTTTACTTTGCCATTTTAATTTACTCCCATTTGTCTTTAATAACTGGGTAGGAGAACATTAAATAGCTGCTGTAAAATATTTGGTAGCATGGCCCCAACTTTCAAACATGATCTGCCATCCGGGTTGGTGATGGCAGATGTCTGGGAAGCTGCTTCCAGGTTTGGGGCAGGGGAGAGCTGGCTGGATTTGTCCTGTTGCCCCTTCTGTCCTCATCCACTTCCCACAGGACATAGCTTCCCTCCTCCTTGGTGCAGATGAAAGGGATGTACCCTGTGAGAGGGTACAGCCCCAACAAATGCCCATGAGCTCCTGCCAGTGATGAATAGCACCAGGGGCAGAGGCTGAGGGTTGCTGGTCCAGGGAATGCGGGTTGGGCAGGCAGGGACAGGCCAAGCAGGGCAGGCAGGGAGGGTGGCACGGGCAGGACACAAGTGGGACAGGCAGGCATGAGCAGGAACACTCGTGGCCAGGCAGGAGAGGCCATGGGGCAGAAGGGACAGGAGGCAGAGGCTGGGGGGGGCTGAGTTGCCCCACACGGACACTGCCCGC
>NW_005054363.1:2791228-2792084 GCF_000277835.1 Geospiza fortis
CACCTTGGGGCCGCTCACCGCGGGAGCAGCCCCGCGGCGGCTGCCCGGCAGGCACGCTCGCTGGACGGGGAGCATGGATGGCCTGGGGTCCTGCTTTCCTCCGCCCTCCTCCCACGAGCAACTCGCCTCACCCACGGCTGACACCCTGACTCGGTCGGCTGCAGCCAGCGCTACCTTCCCCACCTGCAGCTCTCTTGCTCGACAAAGCCTGGGGTTATCCCTCCATTTCCAGCCCCATGCCCTAAAAATAGCACCCTACAACATGTACCGGTTCCCGCGAATCTGCGTGAGCACTCCCGGTGGAGTAAATTGCGGGGTTTGTAGATTTGGGAGGAGGAGAGGATGGTACTGGTTTTCTCCCCCACGGGAAACACTTTTTTGCTTTTCAGCGTTTAGGGTTTCGGCTCTGTCCCGGGCTAGGTCTCCTGCCCGGCAAGAAGAGAGCTCGCCGCGCTGGGACCGCTCTCGGCCGCCGCGCAACCTCCGCGTCCGCGCAGCCTCCCACGCCGCCTCCCGCTGCCACCGCGGGGAACTCCCATTTATCCCAACCCCGGCGACAAACGCGCCCCGCTCGGCTTCTCGGACGGTCGTTTTCGGACAGAAGAGATTGGTTATGTTACATGTTAAAACGATTTAATATTAAAAATAAGTAGCAATTAAAATCACGGCGCGTCCCGGCTTTTCCACGCAAATAAAGCTCCTCTCTCCTCTCCGACTCTCAGATTATATTTACGGGGCTTTTCCGTGCTATTTGCTTGAATTTGGGAACTTGGCCCTTGCACTAATGCCAAGCGGTGTTTTCGGGGCGGAGGGGAGAGAGGGTTCGCCCCCCGCCCCCACGGCGTGTTTTATCACC
>NW_005054363.1:2792339-2792926 GCF_000277835.1 Geospiza fortis
GTGACCGACGGCACGGTGAGGGGCGGCTCCGTCGCGGGTGACATCTGCACCCTCCCCTGCACTTGTCTTGCCCCGGACCCGGGCTCTCGCCACGTCGAGGATTGAAATTCAGACGAGATGGAAATCACTATCCATCCCCTCAGCCGGTAGGAGCCGACCCGGGCAAGTACCGGCGGGGCCGCTCGTCCCGTTCACCTCTACGGTTTCTGTGGGGAAGGATCGGGCGAGAGAGCCCTTCTGCAGGTGATCTGCCGAAATGTGGGCAGCGCCCGAGTACCAAGAGTGAGGCTGTTGTCAGAGCCGAGCACGGTACTGCTCCCGTACAGGGGTACACACAGCCCGAGCCGCCTCCTTATTCCTTTTCCCTCGGGTCGCTGCCTCGGTGCCGACCTGCGACTGGCACGCGTGGCGTGCATAAGCCCTGGGCTTGCGGGTATGCTGCAGCCTGCAATGGGATATCTGCTCCCCTCCTTCCCTCGGGCTGACCGGGAGTGAGGGAAGTGAAGGGATGGCAGGCAGACACCCCAAAACAGCCCCCATTCCCCAAATCCCTGCCTGCCTGCCTGCCTGGAGAGCTCCTGTCTGGG
>NW_005054363.1:2793147-2794727 GCF_000277835.1 Geospiza fortis
GCGAGCGGTGGGCCGGCCCACGCGTGGAGCCGCCTCCCCGTGGGGAGCTGCGATGGCAACGCTCTGGCTGCGGGGAGAAGCGGAGGAGGCCTGGCTGGGTACGTGGGGGAGTTTTTGCTCTTCTCCTCCCGCCCCCAACACAGTCACGTCCACCCCATGTCCGATGCGGCTTTCCCTGCCCCTACCCGTCCCCTTTCCTGCCCCGAGGCCCCCCAGACGAAAGCCTTCTTGCTGCGCCCCCAGCCCTGAGCCCCGCTGGTTTCCCCCCAGCACGCACACCCAGAGCCGCGGGCAGCCGGTTCGCACCCCTTTTCCGTGTCCTTCAAGGCACCGAGCCGCTCTCTTTTGTTCTGGCTGCGGATGACCCATTTCCTCCCTTTCCCCCCCTTCGGCCCCGGCGTCCGTCCCACCCTCCGGTCCCTCCGCCCTCCTCCCGCTTCACGGCCCGGGAGCCGCACCGCGCCCGGCCCGAGCAGGGGGGCACACGGACACGGGGAACCGGTGCCTCGTCCGCGCCGTGTTTGTTTTCCTTTCCTCCCTGAACGCTAGATTAAGACGTGAAGATTACACTTTTATTGTGGCGGCCGAATAATACCACGAGTCAACACACACAGCAAACAAAAGTGCTTGTAGTACATGGCCAACCCCGCTGGGAACCGGGCTGCGGGCTGCTGCAAAAATCAAGCTCTTCAGTGCTAATTACAAATAAATGATGATGTGCTCACTAAGTAATTGATTTAATGAAGTTCCTATGAAACTATTAAAACCGGGTAGAGGTCAGGCTGGAGACGCCCCAGAGCGCCCATTGTGGGATGTTTAACTCCGCCAATCTCCTCGGAAAGACATCGGGGCTAATAGGTGAAGTCACAGCTGGGTCGGGCTGACTTTTGCAGCACCGGCACTGGCCTCCCCAGTTTCGCCTAGCGGCCCGCACCGCAAGTTCGGGGAAGCGAGTCCCACTGGCACACCCCCGGCCCGCTATTCCCACCCTCATCCTCATCCTCCCCTCCCACATCTCTCTCCGGGAGGCGGCTGCTCGGCTGCTCCCCCCTGAGCGCGGAGCCCCCGGCGCGGCTCCCCGGGTGCCCATCCCGGTCCCGTCGGGCTGCGTTGGGTACTCACTCGCTCGGCCTCGCTCGCACCTCAACCCGGCGCCTCCGCGGCTCTCCCCAGCCTAATTAGAGAGGGGAGAAGTGGAGCTCTGAACTTGTGTCTACCACTACAGGACGGCTGTAATTCCACCCCCCCTCCCGCCCCCCCATACTCAGACACACACATACTTCTTGAAGAAACTTAAGCTAGGATGCCAGGTAGGGTGCTTGGGAGATTTTGGCAAGGTGCCTGGAAGGGGATGTGTGCCCATTTTTCCTTGAAGGGTTTTCTTGTTTGAAAGGCCATTTGGAGCGCTTTAGACGGCCTTGCCGAGTGAAAGGAAGAGGAGGAGGAGAGGGGGAACAGAGAGATTGAAAAAAAAATAGAAGAAGACGAACAGAATCTGGCTATTGGGTTTCCTAGCCTCACGCTTGGCTTTCCCCTGCTCACCACTCGGGCAGGACAGAACTGAAGTGAACCATTCTCCT
>NW_005054363.1:2795331-2801692 GCF_000277835.1 Geospiza fortis
ACAGCCGGAGAGGGGCACAGGCCAAGCCACGGCTCCTCACGCAGCCACGCGTGGGTCCCGCGCGGGGCTGCTGCGGGACCTGAGGCAGCTCCTCCTGCTCCCTTGCAGGATTTTGGGGAGGGCTGTTTGACGCGTGGAGTTGGTGCTGGGTTTTGGTTTGGTTTTTTTTTCCTTTCTTTCTCTTTCTCGTGGAAAACGATCAATTTGAAACAAATTAAGCTCGCCAACCTCTTGTTTGCCAAACAGGCTGTTGGCAATGTGCAAACAGGCTTTCACCCCGGCGCCGTGCCCCCGCTCCGCTCCCTGCTGCCCTGCTCCAGCCTTGGCCGCGCACCCTCCTCCTCCTCCTCCTCCTCCAAACAGCTTTGGTGTAAGCTGATCCTGCTCCAGCAGCCTCAGCAGTGTCTCTTGCCAAGACTCCCTGTTGCCCTTAATGCACGATCCGGGTTTCACTTCAGCCTCAAAATAAGAAGTGACACATGCACCACTAAACAAACTTGTGGGGAAAGCCTGCGGTTGAGAGGGGCTATTGATGGGAGCGCTGCAAAGAGACAAAGCTGGGGGCTAGTGGAATCAGATGCAGCCCTTAATTAACACCATCTTAAATAGTCCAACAGGCACTGAAGACAAAGTTGAAGAAAGACTTTAAGGCTGAGTGCCCCTCGACAAGTTCTTTTTTTTTCCTCGTGTCATTCAATATTTAATGCACTGTGCTTGTAATGCTACTACTGGTGCTCCTTTCTCAGCAAGTACATTATTTTTTCACGGTGCCCATGGCCAGGGAAAACCCTTTAGGCAAAGAAAATCAAAATGTTTGTTGTTTTGGATGACTTATAACTCTTGTTTAACACAAGCACTTTCAAGAAAGTATAACAGGCGCAGCCTCTAAAGCAAACAACGAAATCCTTGTGACAGAGTCGGACACAAAAAGCACATTGTGTTATGGACTATCCCTTTTCTCTCCTGCTAGATGGGTGCCTGTCTGAGGCTGAACACCACGATGCCATTTTACTTTTGAACTATTGTTTTTGAGTTATGCCATGTGGTCAAAAGGAGAAGAAGGGAGGTTGTTTCCAAGCTCATAAGACAAACGAGTTGCCTTTCATTGAACTACCCCAGAGCTCCTTTAAAACGAGGTTTAAATGTCACCTCCATGTTTTTAATGGACACAGGGCTTCAGGGGCGACCCTTCAAAGCGCCTTCGTAATAAACGACCCTTATTAAATATGTCTCTGCCTGGGAAAATCACTTGGCAGAAGAGAAAAAAAGGGGGAGCGGGGGTGGGGGAAGGAGAGACACGGTGCTGCCGGAGGAGCTCCGCCACCCCCCTGCTCGCTCCGGGGCCGGGCCGGAGCGGAGGACGGACGGTCCCAACCCCCTTTTCTCCCTCCGCCCCCCTTCACCCCCCAAAATAAGAGGCTGAATGAAAGGTTGGGGTGTTTTCCTCCTGACTTCTTTTTGTCCTTAGAAGAGCGGCGTCTGCGAGTCTGAGCTGCGAAGTTACTGATTTGCAGGCTGCATGTTAAGGCAGCCCATGTAAGTAATTTCTGCGGGCATCCCGGCAAAGGAGAACAAATCGTTGACAAAGGCGAGCCCTTTCAATTCAGCAGCGTCGTTAGGGAAACCAAAAAGTATTCTTCCTATAATAAGTTCCACTTCAAAGGATTTCTCATTCAACGGTGACTGCTTCGCACTTTTATTAAGTCCGGGGTTTTTCACTTGGCGGAATCATCTGTTTGGTTATTTTTCATCGTGTTTATTTTTCACCATTCACACAGTACTTGTATTAAATAAACAATCGTTCTGCAAATAAAAGTACTTAGGTGGGGAAAAAAAAAAGACGGAGGCAGAAGACGAGAAGAGCTGGAGATGGAGCTTCTTCCTCACTTATTTGTTTATCTGCTGAAGTTGGGGAGGGGGGGTCCTAAAAAAAAGGGGAGGGGGAGGGTCGTTGGGAGAGAGGCCAAAAAATATGAGACGTTCTGATGAAGTGAAAATTGACTGCGCTAACACGGCATGAAACTAAAGGTCAATGCAACTGTATCTTAATAGAGTGTCTCGAATCGAGGTGGACTATTTTAAATGCAGCTTGCTTTTGCTGCGCTCATTGCCATAGCAATCCTAACGCTCCATGTTGATGTACCATAAAAGCAGTAGTTTGAATTTCAAAGAACCTGCCTTTGAACTTCTCCCTGCCTGATTAGGCACTTGCGTGGTGTGTGTGTGAATGCGGGAGCGTGGTTGTGTGTGCTGGGGGTACGCGGGATGCGGGGGGAGCGGCGGCAGCGCCCCGCCGGCGTTTGGGTGTCCGAGCCGGGGGGGAGCGTGTGTGCCGGCGTGTGAGTGTGAGTGCGTGTCCCCGCACACTCCCGGCCCGTCCTGCTCCGCTCTACCTGGGGATATTTTTCCGGGGTGATGGCGAGGGAAGGGGCGGGGGAAAAGGGGGGAAGTGTGTGACGGTCCATCCTCGCCAGCGCTTCACAACTCCCTGGCGACATCTCTAGAAGCACGAAACACGCGGAGAAAACCCCCGAAAATCCTCGGTTCTCCCCACCACCCATGCTTTGAAAAACAAAGCAGCAGCCTATCCCGCTGCCCCGCGTCCCACACCCTGCCCGTGGCGGGGGCGTCGGGGGCCGCAGCCCCGAGACTCTCCGCCGAGAACTCGCCGCTTATCCATGTCCACAGCCCCCCTCCCCGCAATGCCATTTCCCACACTCCCGAAATTTCTTAGTCCCTTCAAACTTCGCTACCGCCGCTGTCGCCTTTAAAGGGCCGAGCGCCAGCAATAGTGTGTGGCGAGATGTCTCCCAGCCGCGACTACAAAGGTAGATGATTTAAACAGTGTTTGCTAGGACCACGTTTCGCCTAGGAAAAGATGAAGTCTTTGATGATGGCCAACTCGGTGTCAATAAGTGGCTTTCTTTGAGCCATATTCAGATGGGAACGTCTTGCTTGCCAATTGCCATAGAAATCCTAACACACCATGAAGATTGTCCAAGCGCCAAGCCTTCCGTTCTGGGCTAAATTACTTTGAAGTGGGGCAGGACGTGCACTGGTCAATGTTAACTCTATAGGGCGGGCAGGGAACACTAGGAGAGGGAGGTTGGAGGGGGGGGAAGCAGAAAATAAGAAGGGGAAACTTGTTTTAGACACTCTATACAAGGTTCTGCTCATTGTCAGATATCTTTTATCTTTTATATTTCCCATGAATGATTCATGTCTCGGTGGCTTTGTGTCGCCCTCCTTTTCACAAGAAACTTCATTAGGGAGCTATAAGTTTTCCCATTGATTGGAGCCCTCATTTATGAGTGTTTTTCTGCTTCGTATGTTGGTTATTGTCATTCTGCTTGAAACAACTCTTTGCAACCTGTTTCACCTTTACCACATTTAACAAAACTGACTTAAAAAACACTCTAACCTTTTGGTGAAACTGTTCTTGACATTTTGACCAGTCATTTTCGAGCACTGGTAAATTACGGGGCGGGGGCGCAATCACTCTGGGCCAGTTTATTTAATTTATTTTATTTAAAAAGAAAATTAAAAGAGGAAATAATCCTGGAGGATGCCGACACACGATTCTGTCGGGATTTTTTTCACGGGTTTTACTCAGTTTTCCTCTCTCGAAACGACAAACCTGCCTTCACTCAGCTTCTGAAAACTTCGGGGTTTTTCTTCTCCTTCATTCCGGTGATTTCCTGGTGTTATTTCTTGTCTGACCTCACTCTGTGTTTCAGAATCATCTTCTGGCATACGGTTTCGCTTATACGGCTACTACGGGAGAGTAGTGCTATTTAACTCATGAGTATCCTCAAGAGAACACTGCCAGGAAAATCTCCCTCTTTTGTTGCTGTTTTGTTGTTGTTGTTTTGCTTTTCCCCAACAGAAATAAACATGTTAATTGATTAGATTTTATATTCCGATTAGCTGTCCTTGAGAGAGATGAAGAATGTCATGTGTATAAATGTCTGACCTGTGCCTGCGTGTCCCTCCCTCTCTTCCCCCTGCGCACGGGATGCCAGCAGCAGAGCACCCAGCTGCTCCATCGTGACCGGGCACCCCAAAATCCTCAGCCCGCGCCCCGCCCTCAGCCCCAGGAGCGAGGCCCGCAGCCCGGGGGAGCAGGGCTGGCTCTGCCCGAGCACCCCTCCTCTGCCCGGCTGCAGACCCGAGGCAAACCCGCAGGAGAGCCCTATTTACTCGCAGGTTTCTCTGGGCAAAGCCGGAGCATCTCAGCCGCCCCCAACACCTCACGGCGCTGCTCCTGCCGAGCTGGGGGGCTATGGCTGCGTCTGGATCTACCTGCTGACCCTCGGGGGGAAAGGGGGTGCTCTGGTCTGTCTCTGCCCCTTGTCTCTTAGTAAGGCACATGCAATACATAGGAATAATATTTTTATTCATTTGCATGATTTTTTGTTGTTGTTTTTATGGGGTTTACAGAGGTGAAATTTTTAAATTAGCAATTTTTTATTATTATTTAGGAGGTATCATGTGTCATAAAACTGTTGGGCAAGTGTGTGACCCTACGTGTAGCAAATACATAAAAATAGTGATATATCCCCCCGAGCCATAGTTTATAAACCCTGCCATGTCGTAATGTATAGTGCAATCTGTTATTGAAAAAATGCATAAATTAAAAAGTTCGTTCATAAATCAGCACCAATATATCTCTAATAAGATTACATTACATAAATTATTTTTTAAAAAGTTCATACCTCACTTTATTATTTTCTATTTATTCAAGTGGGCTTTGAAAAACGGATAAAAAGCAAATTGAATGAGGTTTAAAAAATTATTTTCTATTCAAGTTTTCTGTTTGTTTTCAAAGTAACGCCTGCTTCTTTAGATCCAACACAACAATATGAAGACAACGTTTAAAGGCTTCCAGAGTGACAGCACCATGCACTGTACTAATAATATAATATCTCTATGAACTATACATAAATTTATATATTATCAGCACCAACACACCGCACGGAGGACATGCAGGAAGAGTCTGTTTCACATTACATCGTTCATTCAAGTAAGCTGAAAAATATAATGATTTCTTTTTTGTACAAACCACATCATCATAAACAACAATCTATCACCAAAATTAATAAGATAATTCTTTGGTGTGCTCTGTACTGTTACAGGGGAGTCAAAAAAAAAGGGGGAAAAAAAGGGTGATGTCAGAAAATAAATTAATTTGACTGTACAAAATAATCGCGTTCACATACACGTTATTAACAATGACAAGACGACATCCACCATTCACGGCACACAAAACACATTTCCACAAGCCCTGGGGGAGGGGAGGGAGGCTGCCGCTTCTTCTCTCAGGGTCTCTGAGGAGGAATTAGTGCTCTTTACTTCATTTGCGCCCCGCTCCCAACTCGAGGGCTCTGGGCTGGGGTGTCCCCGCAGCCCTCGGCTGCAGGCCTGGGTTCTCGGCAGGTTTGGGAGGCTGGCACCCCGAGCCCAGCCCGTGTCCCCACCCCTGGCTTCCTTCCCAGCAGCTCTGGTCCCCACCTCCCAGGTGACTCTGCCGGGCCACTTCAGGGGGATGGTGAAAAGCACGCAGGCATCAGCTCGGTTGGAGAGATGAAATAATATACATAAAAATAATAATAAAAAGATAATCCCTCTGTGCCTGCCTCCTACTCCGGGACTCGTCAGGCCCGGGGGGCTTCTCCCCCTCCCAGCCCCTCAGAGGGCTGGAGGGAGCATGAGGCAAAGTCTTCGTCTGAGAGACGAACTTAAAAAAAAAAATAACAATAATCAAAGTAATAATAACACCAACCCCAAGGAAAGCAAAATTCGCAGAGTTTTCGTGTGGTTTTTTTAGGGAAAAAAAAATCAAAAATGTATCACAGTATCACAGTTGTCAAATAGCAGCGTGTTTCTTTTATTCTCTGGCTACGTTCTAGGAGCCATGCAAGTACAAACCGTGGAGGAGTGAAAAAGGAGTCCTGCATCTTTTGTCTTTCCTTTCGTAAATCGTTTGCACACAGTTACGGCTAAGGGTGAAAGAAAGCTGGAGAGAAAATGCCAGGTGCAGGTGGGACCCCCGACTCGGGAGAGAAACCCTCAATTACAAAGGAGCTGATCTGAAAGAGGGGTGGGGAAATGCATTTATTTTATTTTATTTTATTTTATTTTAAGGGATGTGCAACCTGTCCCTAACTAGCCGGAGCTTTAGCAGGTGCTGCTTTACAGTCAAGAGGCTGCTGCTGACCTGGGGCTTTACCCAGGCCAAAGAGGAGGCGCTGGGGTGGCAGCTAAGGTACTTAAGAGCCATTCCAGAGATCGGCTGGGTTCTGCCTGTTTGCAGCCTCCGTCAGCTTCATCTTGTTAAGAGCAATGGGCATGGGCAGAGTGG
>NW_005054363.1:2802066-2805930 GCF_000277835.1 Geospiza fortis
CGGGGACTTGCAGTGGATCTTCATGTGCTTCCGCAGGGAGCTGGGGTGCGTGTAGGACTTGTCGCAGCCGCGGATCTTGCAGTAGTAGGGCTTGTCCGAGGTGTGGACGTGGGAATGCTTCTTGCGGTCGCTGCTGTTGGCGAACTTCCTCTCGCAGCCGTCGAACTCGCACTTGAAGGGCTTCTCCCCTGCGGGGACACAGGGGACACACGGCACCGTCACTGGCCCTGCCCGCAGCCCGCCCGCCGCACGGCAGCGCGGCCTGCGGGGCGAGCGTAAACATCCCCCTTCCCTCCTTTTCCTGCCCTTGCCCTTCTTTCCTCCCCCTTCGCGACAGTCGTGACATGTCCGAGGTTTCCGACTTTTCCCCCGTGTTTTGCTGCTTGTCACACGTCGCTGGCAGCCCTCAGGCCCCGAGTCCCGGGCTGGCGGCGGCAGGGCCCCCCCGGCCTTGTTTGCCCTCTGCGGCGCTCCCCTCGCACACGAGAAACCTTCATTACCGCTCTAATGACCGAGCCCAAACAAAACCTCTCAATGCCTTTGCCTGCGAGGGCTGGCGTTTGCCGGCAGCCTGGCTCGCCTGGCACATCTCCGGCGTAATCCTTTCCCAATGGGCACTGCGCTGGAGGAATAATTAGTTTGGGGAAAATAAAAGTAACACCTGTTTAAGCATCCCGACACAAAGGAGGGAGCACCCCGCAGCCCAGACTGGGAACCTGCAAGTTAGGGGGACCAACCTAGACATCGGAGATGAGGGCAGCGTAGCTGCTCACCCTGGGCAAATTTGGGTCTAAACGTGTGCGGATGATGTACTTTGAAGAGTTTTTACACTTTGCTTAACAGTTAAAGGGGTTGTGAAAATCAGCCCCGGGCGGTTAGCCTGGCGTAGCTTTCTCACACACGCTCGTCTCCTGCAGCACACCCTGGAACACATATGTTCTGCTACTTACAGCCATGTCCTTCCCCATAGCTCCCGAGCAGACCCTTCCTCACAGATCCCGAATGCGACTGGGTAAATGCCTCTTGTTGAGACACCAGAGGAAAAAAGAAAGAAGTGCCAGATCCCTGAACCGAAGCTTCTTACAGCGAATTTTTCTCGCTCTGCCGTGCTACGGTGAGTCCAGTACAGACAGACCTGCACTGATTATCTTTGTCATTACTATCGCGACTCCTGAGTCCCTTTAGACATGGCTGATGTGTATTTTCAGATGTGATTTGCTCTGAGGGCTCAGAAATAACAGCCCAGCAGCTCTCTCAGTGGACATTTTCTCCTTACTAGCAAGCGATTTTTACTGCTCCTCCCCTTTGTAAGATCGTATTGCGTTTATTATTTATTAAAATAATAATGGAACTAAGAAAACTATTTTTATTTTTAGAAGCAATTTCTTGGCTGTTACTATAGAAACATACACCTCCACAGCTTATTTATGCATCAATTTGTTCAATTAAAATCGCCTCACCTACCACCAATGTGGTAGCACTAGAAAGTGCAAGGTTTATCTTCAAAAAAAAAAAAAAAGGAGAAAAAAAATTAAATTGTGCCTCGTTGGTTTTAAGTAAATGAAAACCTTGGCACACCCCCGAGACAAGCTTCCAGTCACTTCGTTTGTTCATTAATTACTGTTAATTTTTCTGGGAAAACAAAGCAAATCTCCAGGAGGTTTTGAGCAGTTTCTGAGTGTGTTACCCCAAGGTGAAGGCTCACACATCCTGCTGCTGGCCGTGACTGGCAGAGCCCGAAGCACAGCCCCTGAGAAATGCTTCAACCAGCTGGACCAAACCGTGTCCACTTCCTCAGGGTCTTAGGGAAGTGTCTTTCCACTCGGGTTCACGCGTGGGCACCCTCCCCAGACTCCAGATCATGACGATCAAATTCCCCATAAGTTCAGGACTGGTGAAGGTCCCGGTGTGTCCCCGTTGTGCTGACGAGGGCATCACGTCAGAGTTTAACCATTTGTAGGCGGTTTCAACCCACGGAAGGGGGCGAGACGCCGGGCGCCGTCCCCTAACTCCTCCTGGCATTAGCAGCGCGGGTGGAGGGGAGAGGCACAGATGGGACTTGGGATCACTGTTTTTGGAGGGTCTAGGAATCGTTGGAAGGAAGCCTGAGCATCCTGAACATGGTCCTTGGCGAGGGGAAAGCAAAATTGCAGAAGGGACTAGGTCCCTATTCCCCCTAGAATGCACTGGGTTTGGGAACAGTGATTTGTCCCCAGAACACGGCAGTAGCTGCAGAGCTTGCTATGCAGCCCCCCGGCGGATGCTTCTGAAGAAAAAGAAAAGAAAAGAAAAAAAAAAGAAAAAAAAAGAAGGAGAAAAAGGAAGAAGGAGAAAAAGGAAGAAGGAGAAAAAGGTCCCAAACAACAAATGCTTCCTGAATTACTGAAATACTCTTCTTCCTCAAGAATTATCAGAAACATGCAAATTCGCCTAATGATACGATTATAGTGTTATTATTCCCCCCCTCCACCCCCCCACCCTGGGCGCACCAAACGCCCATAATATACGAATATTTTGTAAATCTCTCCTGCTCCCAGGCTGCATACGACTAAGTTAAAGCTGAAGTGGCAAAATCTCGGTAATTAATCTGATAGGAACGGCAGAAAGTTTAGGATCCCTTGTCCACTCGAAGGCGTGGGGAGAAATACGTAGGGAAAAACTCCTGTCACCTTTGCCTTCCCATGGGCAGAGCTGTCATTCGAGGTGGGCTATTGCCCCCCACCCCGAGGGCTGCTTTGGTGCAACGAACCCTTCTGCGTGGATAGAGCCTTTCTTCGTGGGCTCAAGCGCAGACACCCTCCCGGGAACTACAGGCAGCCCCAAGCTGAAAACTTCTCCAAATTTTCATTGCAAGAAGCCACGTCCCACGCGTTGCCTCGGGGCAATGCTCGACCTCATCTAAGAGCTGCGAACTGCGCCTGATACGCATTCGGGTTTTGGTGGGGGGCTCTTTTTCCCGGCTGAATCTCTCTGCCTCCACGAAAGCCTCTCCCGGACTTCTTACCACCTCCCTCCCGCCTGGCCCTTGGAGCTGAGATGGGTAAGGAGTTGAGGAGCCCAAAAAAGTCCCCGGTGAACTTTAGTTTTTCGAATAGATGACAAAACCGCGGACCTCCAGCTAACTCATTCCACGGTGTCGTTAGCACAACAACAACACAAAGTGTCAGACTTTGTAACCCCCTCCTCTCCCCCAGAGAAATCTCCCCCCACATGCCATCCCCGGCTCGGGGTGTAGAGCGCTAGGCACCCTCAGGGCTCCGCTGCTACACACGGGCTCGTGCCTGACATATTCTGGAGATAAAAATCTATAATCCTTTCAGCCATGGGCCATTTGGTTTTACATCGGAACAACACGTTGTACGGTCGCCGCTTTTCTCTTCCCGAGCAGCAAACAATAAATCAAGAAAGCAATTACGGCAACTCCACTTCCTTAAGTATCCTCCAAGGAATAATATTTGTCTGCCACTATAAATCCCGGCTTCGTTCGTTTTCGGCAGATGGAAATGCGTATTTCGGGAGTGGCAAGGAATGAGGAGAAAGTGGGGGGGGAAACCCAAACCAAACAAACAAACAAAACAAAAAAACCCCAACAAAACCACCAGAACCAAACCCAGAAAAATAAAACACTAAAAGGCCCAAAGACACCCCAAGCCCTTTCAAGGGCCCCCGCCTGTCCCCCGAGGCATTCTCCGGGGTGCCGCTCCCTCCTCCTGTACCCCGCCGAGCAGTCGGGGCGACTTTGAAGTTTGCTTCTCAGATCCACAATGGGAGGGAAGCGTCCTCCGGTGAGAGCCTGCCCCCGCCTCGCTCCCTGCTTCCCGACTCCGCGGGCACTGCCGCAGGCGGGGGCCGCCCAGGCAGCAC
>NW_005054363.1:2806736-2807177 GCF_000277835.1 Geospiza fortis
AGGGGGGGTGGGTGTGAAGAACAACCCACCTGTATGAGTCCGCTTGTGGATCTTGAGGTTTTCGGAACGAGCGAAGACCTTCCCGCAGCCGGGGAAGGGGCAAGGGAAGGGTTTCTCTCCCGTGTGTACTCGGATGTGGTTGATGAGTTTGTATTTCGCTTTGAAGGGCTTGCCTTCACGGGGACACTCCTCCCAGTAGCACACGTGGCTGCTCTGCTCGGGCCCACCGACGTGCTCCACGGTGACATGGCTCACCAGCTCCTGCATCGTGCTGAAAGTTTTGGAGCAAGGCTTCCTAGCGCCCGGTGGCGGAGGCGGAGGTGGAGGAGGCGGCTCCCTGTCGATCCACTTGCAGATCAGCTCTTGCTTGATGGGCTGTCGCATGTATCGCAGGAAGGCCCCGGCCGCTGCCGCCGCCGCCGCGGCCCCGACGCGGGCGTG
>NW_005054363.1:2807804-2808267 GCF_000277835.1 Geospiza fortis
GAGGGCGCCGCCGGGGTCGCCGCCCGCGTCCCCGGGGTGGAGGTGGGCCGCGTGGTGGGGGTGGACGTGGTGGTTCCCCAGCCCCGGGAAGCCTGTCATGTTCTGGTGAGGATGGGGCTGAGCCGCTGCCAAATCCGCTAATCTCAGTGTCGGGTTCCTCTTGCTCAAAGGGGGCTCCATAACGACACAGCCAAGCCCATCTACGCTCGCTGTTGTTATTTTTTTCCCTTTACCCGCCTTCAAAAACATGTATATATTAAGCGGCTCTTTAACTTCTTTTGTCTGCGCTCCGAGCCCCGCGCATCCCCGGCCCCGCTCTGCCCGCCCGCGATTGGCAGAGCCCTCACCACACTTCGGCGGCGCGCTGGGGAATACGGCTCGGACACCGCGCCGGAGGGATTGGACGGATGGCGATGATTGGCAGCGGCCGGGGCCCCGCGATTGGCTCCCTTTCAGGCCGCCG
>NW_005054363.1:2808826-2811296 GCF_000277835.1 Geospiza fortis
TCCGCCAGCCGCAGTCCAGGCAGCTGCATCCCCTTCAGCCCTCATGCAGCAGCGGCGAAATAGAGATGAAACCCCCGCAGCGAAACTGGCCCCGAGCATAGATGCTCCTCGACTCTTTCGGATGTCGGAACGGTAGGTTGGGAAACGGGGGAGTCTCCGGCTGGTGTGTGTCGGTCCTGAACTGCTGCCCCAGACGAAAAGGCAGGAAAAGTGGCAGCTCTCCTAAAAGGGGGCAGAGGTAGAGGACGGGCGGGGACAGCGATGGGACCGCCCCTGGGGTGCGGGGTGTGCTGGTCCTCGAAAGCGAAGCTCTTTGTGGAGCGCCGAAACTGGCCCTTCGGTACAATGGATGCCGCCCTTTGAGGGGGTTGACTAGGCAAGGCCGGGATTTCCCTGCCAGCCAAAAGGGGAAAGGAGCACTGTCGTGACTTTTCTGTGGGAAGAGAAGTAGCTTTTACTGACATGTCATCTGCTTTCTTTAGGCTGTTGGTCTCCCTGGGAATGCCTTGAGCTCCCGCGCTCCTGGAAAGTGCAGGCAAGCTGGCTGCCCTTCCCTGCCCACGGGGCAGCCAGGGACTCTTCTCCGCCTCTCCAGGAGAGGAAAAGAGGCAGGGGACGCCAGCGGACCCACACGCACCTCCGGCTCTCCCCGGCCACCGAATCCCCTTGAGGAAACTACATCTGTGCGTCTTGGCCGCTTCCCTGTGCCAAGCCGCGTTCAAAGGAAGCCCCGTGCTGGTCCGGCATTTCCTGGGCCAGGATCCAGGCTCCCCCTCCCCTGCCTCTCGCGGGGGGAAAACTCGCAGGATTTGGCCCATGGCTGCCAAAAGGGGATGAGAGGCTCTAGGGGGAGCTCAAGGGGGAGAGAGACCCTCTGGTTTCCTCCGTGGGGGTTTCAGTGATGCTGCAAGGCAAGGAATGGGAATAAATGATCCCCGGGTTTTAAAAGCGGCTGCTCGATGGTTTTATTGCACAATAAAAACTTCACGCAAAGTAGCCATACGTCTGAACGGGTATTTATACACATGCATTTTCTACTCGTCCATCCAAATAGTGCCCTCCCTCCTCTCCAAATTCTGGGTGCCTTGCTGGAGCAAGGTCCAGAGATGGAATGGTTTGGTGGGAGACGCTGTGGAGGTGAACAACAAGTATCACAGCTCCGTGGAACGTTCTGCACACCTCCCTGTCTCTCTCCTGGTAAACGCAGGTGATGTGTATCTGTCATCGATTTAATATGTCTTAATTCAAATATATACCCCGATCAATTTCTTTTTATGAGAGGCTATAAAAAAATGGAATTATTTTATAGCTGGCTAATAGGCAGCTGACCTGTGACTGTGGGGAGGGAGGGGTTGTTGGAGACTCACGTGGAAATTCGCTCATTTTTAGGACTGGCTGCAAACGCCGGGCAGAGAAGGTGGCTGCCCGCGCAGGGACAATTTTGGACGCTGCCAGCTCCAAAAGAACCATGAAGAATTTAAAGTCCATTAACTCACCGACACCAGCTCAGGCCCAGGCTGCCGCAGAGGGGAGGCGCGCTGCGCTGCCCCCACAGCCCCCCACAACCCGAGAGCCCCCGTCGGGGGTCGAAACGCGCCCCGCTCCCGCGGCGGAGCCGGCTGCAGAGCCCTCCCGCAGGGCTCCGCTCGCCGGCAAACCTGCCAAGGGACATCGGGGGAGGCTGCAGAGGCGGGGTGAAAGCCTGGAAGCCTTCACATTTATTTCGTAGAGCTTCCTCTATAAACTGAGCTTGGGCTATCGGCTTTAGGAGGTGTTTAACCGTAAAACGCTGCGCTGTGAGCTGCATTATGTAAATGTATGCTAATGATCATGAACACCATTTACAAACAATCGTCTTTAATGCAGGTCTTATTGATAGTTAGGGAGCGGGGAGCAATATTTTACAAGGTGTAAAGCATTCTTCTGGGGAGCCATTAGAAGGGGAGCGCGATTGCCGCTTTCCCCGAGAAGAGCTGCTAGACTCCCCAAACACGCTAAGAAAGCCTACCCTCCTCCCGAGCCGTCGCGCGTGGCTTTCCACGCCCGTGGGGCTGCTCTGCTGCTCGTGGGGAGCCTGTGGCGCCGTGCCCTCCCCGAACGTGCGCCATCGGAGGTGGAGTCCGCCCGCAGCGGGAGGGGGCGCCCCGAGCCACAGCCCCGTGGGGACCCACACGGACAGGACGGACCCACGGCACCCTGCCCACTGTCCCGTCACGGGGATTGCACGGAGGCGCCGGGACCTCGGCCGAGAGGGGGAGGCTGCCCAGAGGCACGAAAGGGAAAGGGAGTAGCGATATAGCAGCGAGACTCCCCACCCCTTCCCTATGGAGGGGCTCAGCGGGTGCATAACTTGCACTCTTAAAAATTAAACTTCTCCTGTGCCAAATGTCGCTCCGTGCGTCCAGGAGGGAACCTGAGGCTGGCACGAGGATCCGCGGCTAGGGGCTGTCAGGGGCGGGGGCCCCCGCGC
>NW_005054363.1:2811366-2816552 GCF_000277835.1 Geospiza fortis
TGGGGTTTGCTCAGTTAGGGATAAAATAAAGAAAAAAAATTTCCTTCTATCTATCTATCTATCTATCTATCTATCTATCTATCTATCTATCTATCTATCTATCTATCTATCTATCTATCTACCCATATATAGAAAAAAATAAAGAGATAAAGAGAGAGGCGGTCTCAGGAAACCCAGGCCAAATTTTGCTCTGCTCTCTCTCTCTTTCCCACTTCCCCTCTCTCTGAACGTCACCGTTGGAAGAAGCTGTTGAGATAAATCAAATAGTGACACTTTGACGGCTTTACTTGTATAAGCAATATGGTTACCATATGGCATTGTTATTTATGAATGACAGCATAAATTGTATTACAAAGTCCATCGCGCTTTATTGGGACGCTTCTCCCCTGCCTCTAACGTTTATATGGGCATCTCCAGATGGAAAAAGGTGCATCTAATAAAAGCCGGCAGTGCTGCGGCAGACCCGTTTCGGGGGCCGTTGTGCCGGGTGTGTGCTGCCTGCAGAATGAGCGGCGCAGTGGGGCAGGGCGCGCAAAATACGCGGCGCTGCGCGTCCTTCAGCCGCAGCTGGGCAGGGCAGAGGCACCGGCTGCCGCTCGGCCGAGGTTCCCGTCCTGTAAAAAAGTGCTACACACTGCTCCTGGCCCCTGCCGTCTCACGGCATTACCGCCGAGAGCGGGGTTTTATACATATATAAGTGCAACTGAAGGAACAATAAATATTAATGGCACGAAAGCGAGGTGCTCCTTCCTTCTGTCCCTGCCTAGTGTATTTTTTCCCTTTTTTTACTTCTTTCTTTTCTTTTTTTTTTTTTTTTTTTAGAATTTAAAAGTTACAGCTTTGGCTGAGATTTTCATTATTTCCCCTATTTCTTTTACATTACTCTGCCGGTAGAGCCTGACAAAGAACTTTTGTCTCGAAGTGTGCGTTTTACAGAGGGAGGCTAGAGGACAACACATGTGGTCTTCACGGGTCATAGGTCGAACGGCCTAGTAGTGGCTCGGATCGGCACCATCAAAGGTAACCTGCAACTTAATATCCTGTTGATGAGCTTGTTGAATTTATGAGTGTCTGTGATACGGACAACGGTGCAAGTGATGCTGCTCAACTGGCCTCTTCTCGCCAGGCTAGGGGCCGGCCACACTCCCCCTCCTCGCCCCGCACCTCGTCCCTTACTGCTTTGGAAGGCTGAATTTTGGGGGAAGGACACCCTCTTCCCCTTTCCCTCTCTCTCTCTCTCTCTCATGCACACACACCCGTCTCCAGCGGGTCCTTCCGCCGCTTTTCCCGACGAGGCTATCGTCAGCCGCATCCTCCCATGGACAGAGCCCCCGGCCCCACGGCAGCCTGCGCCCCCACTGCGGCACCCACGGCTTCCAGGGAGGGGGGGATGGAGAAAGGGGGCGCGGAGCCTCCCCAGAGGGCGGTGACACCTCTCGGGAAAAGGGTCAGAAGGAGAAGGAGGCGATATATACAGTTCAGGGGAAACAAGAAATTACTCTCCCCTCGTCCCGCCTCCCCCCCTCTCCACACCCCTCTCCAGCTCCCTTCGCATCGCCAGCCCGTAAGAACAAGACAAGAGCAGTTGTAAAGCGAATTTCGGAAAACTTACAAAGACGGGAAAGCTTTCCCGGGGAAGCTGACGTTTGCTCTGTAGGTCTGGTACCTCCAGAAACCTGTTGAAAAACTTCTTTCAATAAAACAGTTTACCACCGACTTGGGGTGACCGCTTGCTTTCCTCCCCGAAAGCTGCCATGAGCCGCAGGCTGTGCTCGTGGTGGGGGGCCGACAAGGGAGTGCGGGGCTGGCCGCCGGTGCCTCTGCCCCCCTCCCTTCTTCCCTCCCTCCCTCGCTCCTTCCCTTGTTACCCTGTGACATGGGGGAAAGGGGTTTTGCGGTTCAGAGGCAAATAAAGCACTTCTTAGGAGGGACGGCGACGTGACTTTGAACTTGGATCAGCTCCTCTGTTTCCTGCAGAGAGAGTAGGGCTGGAGCCCTGAAAGAATAGCAGAGAGCGGCCAGCCAGCGGGGGCTCCGGATGGAATTCACTGCGTCCCCCCGAAAGCGCCCCGATGCCGGCACCACTGAGCAGGCAGAGCAAGGGGCGAGGGGAGGGAAGGCAGGAAATGCAGAAAAATAAGGTAAGGAGAAGAAAGAAAAAGGAGACAAAATGATAAAGGAAGTGAAGAAATTAATAACAGAAAAAGGAAAAGAAAGAAAGGGAAGGAAGGAAGGAAGAAAGAGAGAGAAAGAGAGAGAGAGAGAGAGAGAGAGAGAGAGAGAGAGAGAGAGAGAGAGAGAGAGAGAGAGAGAGAGAGAGAGAGAGAGAGAGAGAGAGAGAGAGAGAGAGAGAGAGAGAGAGAGAGAGAGAGAGAGAGAGAGAGAGAGAGAGAGAGAGAGAGAGAGAGAGAGAGAGAGAGAGAGAGAGAGAGAGAGAGAGAGAGAGAGAGAGAGAGAGAGAGAGAGAGAGAGAGAGAGAGAGAGAGAGAGAGAGAGAGAGAGAGAGAGAGAGAGAGAGAGAGAGAGAGAGAGAGAGAGAGAGAGAGAGAGAGAGAGAGAGAGAGAGAGAGAGAGAGAGAGAGAGAGAGAGAGAGAGAGAGAGAGAGAGAGAGAGAGAGAGAGAGAGAGAGAGAGAGAGAGAGAGAGAGAGAGAGAGAGAGAGAGAGAGAGAGAGAGAGAGAGAGAGAGAGAGAGAGAGAGAGAGAGAGAGAGAGAGAGAGAGAGAGAGAGAGAGAGAGAGAGAGAGAGAGAGAGAGAGAGAGAGAGAGAGAGAGAGAGAGAGAGAGAGAGAGAGAGAGAGAGAGAGAGAGAGAGAGAGAGAGAGAGAGAGAGAGAGAGAGAGAGAGAGAGAGAGAGAGAGAGAGAGAGAGAGAGAGAGAGAGAGAGAGAGAGAGAGAGAGAGAGAGAGAGAGAGAGAGAGAGAGAGAGAGAGAGAGAGAGAGAGAGAGAGAGAGAGAGAGAGAGAGAGAGAGAGAGAGAGAGAGAGAGAGAGAGAGAGAGAGAGAGAGAGAGAGAGAGAGAGAGAGAGAGAGAGAGAGAGAGAGAGAGAGAGAGAGAGAGAGAGAGAGAGAGAGAGAGAGAGAGAGAGAGAGAGAGAGAGAGAGAGAGAGAGAGAGAGAGAGAGAGAGAGAGAGAGAGAGAGAGAGAGAGAGAGAGAGAGAGAGAGAGAGAGAGAGAGAGAGAGAGAGAGAGAGAGAGAGAGAGAGAGAGAGAGAGAGAGAGAGAGAGAGAGAGAGAGAGAGAGAGAGAGAGAGAGAGAGAGAGAGAGAGAGAGAGAGAGAGAGAGAGAGAGAGAGAGAGAGAGAGAGAGAGAGAGAGAGAGAGAGAGAGAGAGAGAGAGAGAGAGAGAGAGAGAGAGAGAGAGAGAGAGAGAGAGAGAGAGAGAGAGAGAGAGAGAGAGAGAGAGAGAGAGAGAGAGAGAGAGAGAGAGAGAGAGAGAAAGAAAGAGAAAGAGGGAAAATCGAGAAGGTAGATATTTGTATGAATATTCACCTTTGCTATTTTTTTTTTCCAAAACTGTTTTGAACTGCTAATTTTCTTTTTTTTTCTAATCTCAGATGTAGTAAATTCTTTTAAATCGGGGCGGGGAGGAAGTGTATACGAACGTCTAGTTTTCTGTGTGATTTTTATCACTAATCTGGAGGCAGACGATGCAGGAGACCAAGCTTTCCTCTTCAGCTTGGGCTCTCGAAATCCCCAGCAACGATGGAGGACTCCGCTCAGACCTCCGCCTCGAAATCTTTTCAGAGAAGGAAAATAGAATTTGTTCGCGCTCTGTTCCTGGGAGCCTGGGGGGTCAGGACAAGGACAGCATATGCTCCCAAGCTACAGCCTGGAAAGGCAAGATCTGGGGAGCAGACACTCCTGCCTGCAAAGGCAGGACAGAATGACAGCGAGCAAAGAGAAAAAGGCTGTTGGCATCAGAGGCGCAGCTCTGCATTAATATTCGGTTTATCTCCTATTGCCCATTTCCGATTAGAAGGAATCCCACTTCTTCCCAATTTAAATCCTCCTCTCCTTGTTCAAAGACTAATGTCCGGTACCGGCACATTTCAAACACTTTCGGACAGTCTTGGAAATATTTTAACCATTTAGTGACAATGATGGGAAAGATCTTATTTGGTAGACAGTGTTACCTTTGCCTGCCTTCCTTCCTTCTTTCCATCCATCCATCCATCCATCCATCCATCCATCCATCCATCCATCCATCCATCCATCCGTCATCTCTCCTTGTAAAGCTCACGTTTGGATGCTGTGGGTCCAGGTTGGAGCCTGCCTGTGTCTGATGTGGGATTTAATGCTATGAGGGGTTATAGGAGGAATGTCGAAGGGAGAATTTCAAAAAGACCCCCCGAACCACACAAACCCTTATATTTTGGGTTGCTTCTTGGCCAAGCAGAGAACTGATGGATACGGAAACGCAAGGTTTCGTGCAGGGTGGTTAAGACGGCAAATGTTATGCCAGGCTTTGATTTTTACAAAGCCTTATTTATTGGGTGAGCTGCTGGCCTCGAGATGATTATTTTTCAGCCACTACAAAACAAACCGAATCAGGGGCCAGACGTGTATTTACTGGAGGGGGAGGGGAAGGGGACTTGTTTGCTCTGTGTGTGTGCGGGTGCGTGTGTGTGTGTGTGTGTGTGCGCGCTGGCTTTATGCTTTTTATTCCTGCCATGTAAGAATCCGGTTTCCAAATAACAATGGTAGGGTGGGGTTTTGGGTAGGGATTTTTTTTCGGGTTTGTTTTTGTTTCTTTTTTCAAGAAAGAGAAAAGACAAGGAAAACTCCTAAAGCATCTGCTCTCAGATACACATTCACAACACATGCAGATCGCAGATCGACTTCTCTGCTCCCACATAAGTGGTTTAAAAGCCCAAACAGCCAGGGCGACGGTTCCGTCTTATATTTTAATTTTTATTTGATTTGGGTTTTCAGTCCCAGCCACCCTCGCCCCGTCAACGTGACTTTTATTTGATTCCCTCCTCGCTCCCTTTATCGATCACGGGCTTCATCTGCTTTAGCCGGAATGAGGAAAGGGGCTGCGGGGGTTATATTTTAAGCCCCTCGCTTTGTTTGTTTGCCTCCCGAGGCAGGATCACATGCCAAAGCGTACATCGATATTTTCCGAGATCGGCGCGCCTCTCCCCGCGCCACCCCTTCCCCTCGCCGAGGGGGAGACGGGCGGG
>NW_005054363.1:2818071-2820632 GCF_000277835.1 Geospiza fortis
TGCGGCCGGCAGCCTGCACCACCCGCACACGGACGCTCAGAGTCACCTCCTCTTCCCGGGCATCCACGACCAGCACGGTCCCCACGCCTCCCAAAATGTTCTCAACGGGCAGATGCGACTGGGCTTGCCGGGGGAGGTATTCGCCCGGTCGGATCAGTACCGCCAGGTTTCCAGCCCCAGGACTGACCCTTACTCGGCGGCTCAGCTGCACAACCAGTACGGCCCCATGAATATGAATATGGGCATGAACATGGCAGCCCACCACCACCACCACCCAGGTGCCTTTTTCCGCTACATGCGGCAGCAGTGCATCAAGCAAGAGCTCATCTGCAAGTGGATCGATCCCGAACAGCTGAACAACCCCAAAAAAAGTTGCAATAAAACTTTCAGCACCATGCACGAGTTGGTCACCCATGTCTCGGTGGAGCACGTTGGGGGACCCGAGCAGAGCAACCATGTCTGCTACTGGGAGGAGTGTCCTCGCGAAGGCAAACCTTTCAAAGCGAAATACAAACTGGTCAATCATATCCGAGTGCACACGGGAGAGAAACCCTTCCCCTGCCCCTTCCCTGGCTGCGGAAAAGTTTTCGCCAGATCAGAAAATCTCAAAATTCACAAAAGGACGCACACAGGTAATTCGGGTTTCTTTCGCCACATTTCCTCCCTCTGCCCGTGCCTATATATGCGTGTATATATATAAATGTAAACTGATAGATACTCAGACAGAGTGATGTTAAATTAGGATGGTCATAAAATAAGCTTCCAGTTTATTTTTTTAACCCTCTCCATCACATGGCTGCGTTTGTTTTGGTTTCTTCCCTAGCAGCATACACCCCTCTCCATTCCAGATTTCGAAAGGATATTTTACTGATTTGTTTTATTTTGGGAGTGAGAGCTGTAGATTTGTGCTGAGGTTCAGCGGAGTCTTTCCGCAGAAACGCGGAATACAACGCCAACCAAATTTTGCCGTCTTGCTAAAATAGGGGAAGACATCCGTCCGTCCATCCATCCATCCATCCATCCATTTGAAACGCCTTAGTCGTTTGCTCTATGCAACGTATTTGCATACAACTTCAGCGCTTGTGAGCCTGGCTTTTATTTATGGATACTCAGAGAAACTATATAAATACGTGCAAAATCAATCATTAGTCCTAAATCCTGTTAGAAGTGGCAAAAAGTCCCTTTCTGGGAATGTTTTCCATTAAATTTAAATGGTGTGAGCAAGGCAATAAAATTTTCTCATTTAAAAAAGAATTGTTTTTAAAGTCTCACTCGATGTGATTTAAGGTGTTTTTGCAACAGTTTATTAAATTATGTAATAGGGAACAGAGGATTTGAGGTTCGGAAACTTCCACCCAAATCAGGTGGAAGAGGGTCGAGGGAGCTCGGGCTTTCCTGATGGAAAATCGCCTGAGCCGAAGGGTAACAAAAATAAACGCATCCTCCCGCCTCATCTATTATTCATTTACTACTCCTGCCGGCTCAAACCGTGCCAGACTATTTCATAAAAGACGGCCAAATATTTTAGCGACTTCCACTCCAAATATTTACCCGGAGAAAGGCTAAAAATCTCGAGGCCTATTGTTTTCTCAAGTACTAAGCCCGATGCGAGGTGCGAGACGAGCTTTAACAAGGTTTAAAATTTGAGAAATGTATTTGCATGAGATGCCCGCACTGAAGTCATTGTGTCTGAGCGGATGTCTTTAAGAAACAATTTAGGTGCTAATGGAATCTAATGTTAAATGCTTCCCCCTCCAAAGGCGGGGGAATGTGGAGTTCTCACCTCCAAAGTACTCCCCGGCATTTGGAGTCCTGGCAGCCGGGCGAGAGGAATCCCTATGAAAATTAAATGAAGTATTTTACAGACGTTTAGTTTTCCCAGCGGATGTGCGTTTATCTCGAATATCCATACACGAAACAATATACCCGGCCTTAAATCTGTCGGTAATGGTTTCCAGTTTAACAGGATAGCGGATTTGGTACCGAGGCGAAACGGCTCGGTGATGCTTGCTTCTTTTTCTTTTTTTTTTTTTTTTTTTAATCGTCTCTCTTCTTCAATCTCTTTCGGGGCTGGCTATGTGTGTCGGCACCGGTCGAAATAAAATCAGGCAAGATGCCGGGACGGGGACATCCCCGGCGTTTTGGTAGGAAAACCAGCTAGGGGACGGGGGTTGCCTCGCTTCAGGGCAAGGCGTGAGCGGTGCGGCCCTCCGGCGCCGCGGGTACCGGGGCGCAGCCGCCCGGGCCCTTCCTTTGGGAAACTGCTGCACGAAGCGACCGGGAGAGGAGGGCGAGGGCGGGGAAACTCGGCGCGGGGCTGTGTGGGGTTTGCGCGGGGGGCGGCCGCGCTCACCCCGCTGCTGCGCCGCTCTCTTGCAGGGGAGAAGCCCTTCCAGTGCGAGTTCGAAGGCTGCGACCGGCGCTTCGCCAACAGCAGCGACCGCAAGAAGCACATGCACGTCCACACCTCGGATAAGCCCTACCTGTGCAAGATGTGCGACAAGTCCTACACGCACCCCAGCTCCCTGCGGAAGCACATGAAGGTACCCGGCCCCGCAGCC
>NW_005054363.1:2821153-2823097 GCF_000277835.1 Geospiza fortis
CGCGTCTTTTTTTTCTTTTTTTTTTTTTCCTTTTTTTCTGGTTGGATTCTTTCTTTTTGAAAATATTTTGAACCAGCAAAAAAATTCCAAAAACTACGTGCTGAAAAAACATAAGAGAATGAGTAAATCAACGGCGGAAAGGAAAGGGGAGAGAGAGAGAGAGAGAGAGAGCAAAACATCCCCATGCTCCACCAACACATCACCCAGCTAAAAGCTTCCCAAGCCGGCGGAAAGAAACTCTCCCTCCGGAGTCTTCAGACAAAAGATCAGAGACTCAAACTCCTCTGGTCCCCGCGCCTCCCCGCCCGGAGCAGCCAGCGCCCTCCCGTCCCACGAACTGTGTATATAGCGGCCCTCTCCTTCCTCCGGCGAGGTGGGGAACGAGGTTTTCCTGGATTGTCGGTGTATAGAAGTTCGTCCCGTTTGTAAACCGCGGATTGGTCCCTTTCTTCTTCTTCTTCTTCTTCCTCTTCTTCTTCTTTTTTTTTAAATCTTTCTTTTTCCCCCCTCTTTCTCCCTCCCCGAGAAAGTGATGGACTTGTTTTCTTTTCCCCCGCTCTCCCTCCCCATTTCCTTCTCTCCTCCTTTTTTAGTTCATCCCTTTTAAAAAAAAGTAACGTGGAAGAAAAAAAATGGTTTCTTTTGTAATTGTGATATCTTGAATATTGTGTTCCTTTTTAAGAAGCAACTTGATTGTAAACTGCATTTCAACTATAGACTGGGGAAGAAATACCGTGCCAAAGTCTCCATTCTGTTACTCACAGACACACACACGAACAACAACGCTTGTGAATGTATTTTTCTGTTAGCTGGGTTTACATGTGATGTTTTAGTGCTTTTGCAAGTTCAATTTGTTAGTTCCTGTTCGGAAGATTGTGAGGAAAATAAACGTCGTGCCGTTAGCTTTTCCATAATAACGCCCTTCCTCCTGTAAATACCTGTTACCATATTTATCCATTTGTAATTAAATTATGGTATTAACTTGCTACAGAGGAAACAGTATTTATAAAGAATGTTTCTTAACTATAAATATGTACAATTGTGAGCATAAACTGTTTCAGATTTTTTATTTGAAGGTTTAAGTGGTTTCATCATTTCTTGTGATATGTTTTGAGAGTAATGCATACAGAAATATAATAAAACGTGTTGAAACTGCACGAGCTGTTTCCTTTTTATGCCAAAGGCTCTCTAAAACATGCTCTAAGGTATGTGATGGGCTGAGCGGCGACTGCAAAACAAATGCTTTTTAAACTTCCGCTGCTTACTGGAAGAGGAGGATTCCTTCCAGCTGGACTCTCCCGTCCAGAAGGAAAAAAAACGGAGAAAAAAAAAAGAAAAAAGAAAAAAGAAAAAAGAAAAAAAATCCACAAAAGCCCCTAAAACTTTGTGAAGCTTCTGAGCTGAAAGAAAAGGGTGAGGGAGGATATGCGTATTCTCCAAATGACTTTCAAGGCAAGACCTTCTTCAGTAAGATATTTACCCGGCGAGAGCACATCTTCCTCCGGCTCCTGCCTTCCTCGGGCTCGCCCCTCTCTCCCCCGTGCGTGTCTGGCTGGGGCGATCGTTGCCCCAGAGAAAGAGGGGCGTTTCGGGACGGAGGTGGAGGGGCAATGACAAGGCTCTGAGCTCGGCTGCTTTGAGCCATAGATGGTCCGTGCCTCCCATGTTGTCATCTTTTTGGCAGCCTCCATACAACCCGGGAGAGAAGAAAGTTGTGATGACCGAGAGCTCACGTTACCCCTTCTAGTTTTTTCTCTCCCTCTCTCTCCTTTTCCTTTTAAAAATTATATTATATTTATTTTATTTTATTGTATTTTAGCCCAGGGAGCGGGTTGGGTTGTCAGATGTGTTCAGGGAGGGACGGAGAGCAGCCGGCCGATGACTTTCCCGGGATGCTGGCCCGGCGTTTGGCTCCAAGCGCGACGTCGGGGCCCGGCCGGCGGA
>NW_005054363.1:2823279-2824724 GCF_000277835.1 Geospiza fortis
GGGCCCAGCCCTCGCACCCCGCCGCGCCAGCCGCCGCTTTGGGTTTTCTGGGCTTTGTGCCGTGTGTTCAAATATCAATAGAGCTGTCTCCGGCCGGTGTGAGTGAGTTAGGCGAGGAGATGAGGGTACACGGGGCCCTGCTCACTCCTGGGGTGAGATGAGGGTTACCTACACCCAGGGGAAGGGGAGGAGGGAGGGAAAGACACCCCCTCCCCCCTGTCCCGCCGCTGACAAGGAAGTTTAGATGTTGAGCGGCTCCGGAGCTTCCTCGGCGGCCGTGCTCCTCCCAGAGCGGCCATGCCCGCGCACCCGGCAGCTCCCCGGGTAATCAAACTGCTATTAAAACATAATTTATGTTCGGTAATAATATTACGTAAAAAGATTTTATTAAAATCATTGGCATATGCCGCCTGCCCCTTGGAGACATCCGTGGGAAATGCAGCTGAGAGGATCCCTCCTTGTCCTGCCGGCCTTCCCACAGCTGAAAAACCATACGGGGGTCCCGCTTCAGAGGCAGTCCCTGGCAGCCACCGCCTGCCCAAATCCCCTCCCGGGCCCAGGGGCGGACGAACAGCCCTGCCCAAGGGCCACCAACCCCGCTCCGCCGTCCCCCGCCCTGGCGGGCTCGTCTCCGACCGGAGAGAAGCGCTCAGCAGCTGGGCTCGCCTTCTCCCTGCCCTCGGAGCCGTTCTGTCTTCGGGGGAGCCCAGGGATGATCCTTGGGGGGGTTAGGCGGCCTCCCTCTGGCCGAAGCGCAGGTCGTGTGGCAGCAAGGACAGCCCCAGCCCCTCCGGCAGGGATGCCTCGGCTCCGGCAGGCCCAGGGACGCGGCCGTGGCGGCTGTGGCAGTGAGTAAGCTCCCCCTCCTTCCCTATCCTACCCAGGCTGGCCTTGAACTTGACCCTCGCCTTGGCGCATCCCGCCCGCAGCCCCTCTCCACCCGCCTCCCTCGTGCCCTGACCCTGGCCCGGCCCTGCCACGCTCAAAGGAGAGCAGGAAGTCATCAGGTTCGGGGGTTGGGGTTTTTTTTTAGGGGGTAGAGCAGCCAAGATCCCTCTCACAGCCTTGTGCGAGGGTGGCCCACTGGCCCCGAAGTCCTCCTCTTCGCCCCTGTCCTGTGTCTGCCTCGACACCGTCAACCCCAAACCCCTCCCTCTCCCCAGCTTTGTCTCCTACACTGAACCTGCACTTGCCAAATCTCCCTGCCCTGGCCTTGAAGACAGCTTGGGAGCCAATCTGGAGGGAGGCCTGAGGCTTCCCCAGCAGTCCCGAGCCTGCCCTGGCATTCCGTGGTGCCCTCATGCCCACAGCAAGCGGTGTCCTGGCCGGTGGCCGCACTCCCCGACGGCTCTGCCCCGACGGCTCCCGGCTCGCCTGGGCCCCACGGCCCCGCCGTCGGTGAGCAGCGGGAGCACGGCTCTGTCCCGCTGCCGGCGTCCCGTGCC
>NW_005054363.1:2824734-2825179 GCF_000277835.1 Geospiza fortis
CATGGCGGGCTGTCCTGCCGTGGCGTGATTCCTTCTTTATACCGTGAAAAGCAGCACGGAGGGGCGGCTTTAATTTTTATCGTTATTAATAATGATGAAATCTTCTCCTAACTCTTCCTGCGGACCCCCTGAAAAGACGGATTGATTTCCTTGGGAATTACTCCCTCTTCTCAAGCCAAAAAATTTGGGGCTCCGTCCATAAAACAGGCTGTGCTTTGCCCCCCGCACCCGCAATTGGAGGGCAGTTCAGGGCTCTGCCGTCACCTGCCCCCGCTCTGCTCCACCTGGCTGGACTGCTCTGGTGCCTTTGGGCTCCAGCCGGTGGTGGCAGAAAAAACCCGAGCCCAAACCTAAAGGTAAACCAACCTCCCGACAAACAAACAAACATGACAACAGCCCAGACCGAAATAGAATAAAATGCAGGAGCTCTCGCCCGAACCCGAGC
>NW_005054363.1:2825326-2829468 GCF_000277835.1 Geospiza fortis
GGGGGCAGCAGCCCGGGCTGCAGCCGCTCCGTTTGGCTCTGGCCAGACCTCCCCAAACCCGTATCAGCCTTTTAAGTTTCCCCTTTGTTTTCAGAAACTCGTACACATTTCCTGCCCGCTATGAAGACATAGCGGGCTCCCCCAAACCTCTCCCCAGCCACAAGTGCACGCTAAACTGTGCCTTCCCGAGCACAGCGAGGTATGTATATTTTTCAATTTGTCATCTTCACGCATGGTTGTGAGGGTTGGGGATTTTTGGTTTTTCTTTTTTCCTTTTATTTTCTTTTTGGTTTTTTTTTTTTTTTTGGGTGGTGTTTTTTAATTTCGTGGGTCCCTTTTTTCTTCCTCTTTTTTTCCCCACTCCTTTTTTCATTCCTCTTAGGATTCAGATTTTTTCCCCCCATTGTTTTTGGTTTTTTTCTCTTTTCCCCGAGCCAGACGACCAGGGATGGAGCTGCATATTAGCAGCAGAGCAAGCAAGAACTATTGTCCCACCCTGCAGGGCACGGTGCCCCCCTCTGTCCCGAAGTGCAAGCCTTCCCCAGTGCTTGGGGTTTCCTCACTTTTCTTTCTTTCTTTCTTTTCTTTACTTTTTATCTTTTAAAAATTTATTTTCTGGACTGTTCCTCTGTCATTAATACTTTTGGGAGAGACAAAAGAAGAAAAGAAAAGAAAAGAGAAGAAGAAGGAGAAGGATAAGAAGACCGGGTGAGGGAAGACCTTCGCTAGAGGTTTCATGTCTTTAATAAACACTTCAAAGTGGCTGCCTAACTGCTGTCCCGAGAAAAGGAAGCACGGCACCAAACGGAGCGCGGATCCCACTTCCTCGCAGCGCGGGAAACACGAGCAGGTTCCCCCGCGTCCTTCGCCCGTGGTCCCAAGCGCTTTTCAATGAAGAGCGGGGGGATCTGGCAGGGACGAGCGGCGGGACCCGGAGCGGAGCGGGGACTCCTCCAGCGGCGCCCTCGCCGCCCCGGAGCCCCACGCGCGGGATCAGCTGCTGTTATCTTGAACATGCAAAAGCAAAGCCTGTGACAGGTCATTAAAGCAAACTCCATCAGCCTCAGATGTGAGGTATTTTGGCATTCACAGCATACTCATGGTAATGCTCTGGACACAATAATTCCCTGAGGTAAACTCAGTCTGCCTTCAATGGGCACACACTCAGAGTAATCTCAGGTCAGGATTAAGGAGCATCAAAGTATTTGTACTACAGGGCTTTGTAGATCATCAGCAATTTATAATGGACAGGATAGTGGGAACTGGAAATTTTCTGAGATCTTTAGGTTCAAAGATGAGGCCCCTCAAAAAAAAAAAAAAAAAAAAAGAAAATAGAAAAGAAAAAAAAAACAAGAAAAAAAGAGCAATTTTCATTCCAACTTTTTTTTTTTCCTTCTTCTTCCTACACTGCTAATTCCTCTGTGTGGGCAAACACCCCTTCTCCTTTGATTCTTAGCCACAGCGCCTAGATTAAATACCGGTTTTAATGAGAGCCGTGGCTGTGGCCGCATAAGGTGATGATAGTTATGAAGACGATCTGACCTGTTTTGATGAAGACGATCTGACCTGTAGGGAGAGAGGGAAAGGTCAGCCACATGCAGTGGCCAGATTTCTGCTTGTTCCCGGCACATGCTGCTACAATATTGATCCGCGGAGAAAGATAAACATAAAAGATAGATCGTATGTGCTGAATACTAATGAACGTGGCTTCCAGATTTTAATTGTTGTTGACTTCTTATTTCCACCGTAAACATTTGCTGATATCCGTAGGGCATTTCCCCCATTTTTTAAAATTATTATTTTATTTTTTCTTATTTTATCTTATTTTGCTTATTTTAATTTTTTTCCACTCATCTCTCAGTGTGTCTCTTGATGGAAATCTTCCCACCAAGTTATTTTCCCTATCAGCCGAGGTGCAACCACCCGAAAGTCACGGCCAACATCTCCTTTCCAGCAAAGGAAACCGCTCCTGGAAACGGGGAAAGCTCTTCTGAAAGGCAACATCTCGACTTGGGATGCTCCTTTTGGATTCCTGCCTCGTTACTCCCTCCATTTCTTTGCAGCAAAACGCTGCAGATGACACTGGAGTTGAGGGTTAATTTTTTTCCCCCTGCTCTCCCGGACTGGAATGCTGCAAACCCAGCACTTACGCTGGAAGAGAGCTCTCCTTTCAAAGCCTCCCCAATTTCCCAAGTGTTACCAGACCAATACACCTACGGGAGGCAAAGAGATGGAAACACGCCGTGTCTCGGGGAGAGAGGCATGTTTCCCCTCGGCTGTGCAGAGGGAGTAGGCTCTTTTCCGAGGGTTTTCGCTGCGATACAAAATTGCTAAGATCTTTCACTGCCCTGACTGTCTCTTTAATTTTTTTTTTCTCTTCGAGATGGTCAAAATTAGCTGTAAACCGTGTAAAGCAGTCAATGAAACAGCTATCTCCAAACACGCGTTTCAAGTTTCTGCTGCTTCGAGAACGAGCGAGAGTAAGCACCATCGGCTATACAGTGGCAATTAACTATATCAGCCTCACATTTAAGAAAATGAGGGAGATATTAAACTCTTAATTCCCATCATTACAAATAATTTTCATGAAAGGAACTTCTAAAAGATTTTTCCCCCTCCCTTACACTTTCCAGTCTATTTTTTAACTCCGGAGTGATTTACTACGTAAGTAATTTTAGAGGATACAGTTTACAGCTTGAGTTATTAGACTGAACACCTCTGGCTGACACCACAACACCTTTTTTTTCTGCCTGCAGCTGTGAGTCACAACCCCATTTTCATACCAAACTGCTGCACATTCCTTTACAATATAGGCTTCCTTCTTGCAAAGATCAAACACTCTGCAGACAACGTGTTTATTTTAAAATACAGGAAAATTAAAACTAAACATGGACTTAAAAGAAAAAAAACAAATGCATAATTTCTTTCCCTGCTGTCTCTCCCACTAAAATAAATTAAAATAAAATTAGGAGGGAACGGCGTAGACTGCTCCAATAAAATAATACAGTGACAGAGCCAAAACAGTTGTTTTCGACAGGAACCGTCCCTTCTGTTTGCTGTTATTTATTTATGCATTATTGTGGCTATGGTTTTAATTATATGTGGGAATATTAGGCCAAGATGCTGTAACCGTAGCCTCCCTTTAACACACTTTTCTTATTTGTTTAGTACCAGCGCTACAAGGCAAGAACAGGCACCATAAGGAAAATGTTTTCAATATTCTGTTTAAGAGCTTACAACAGGGAATCCCGGAATTACAGGAAAACCTGCAGGCCTGCTCCGTGGAGGTGCCCGGCAGGACCAGGCAGATTTCGTGCTCCTCGGCAGGTTTCGGGGTGCACGGAGGGGGAGGAATTGCGGGAGAGGTGCCCGGAGTAATTTTTACCTAGCAAAGCGGCGTTTTGAAAGCCTCCTTGCTGTTCAGCAGCACAGACACTAGGATGCTTCTTAATTTTGAGCATGGCAAAGGTAGACTTAATCTCTGCTCCTTCGGGTAACCTACTGCCTACTCCTCCCCTGGGGTTTGAGAGGGGGGCTTTGCTGCAAGTCCTTTTTCTTCCATCCCCTATTTATGGGTTTTGTTGTTCTGTTTTTTTGGTTTTTTTGGGGTTTTTTTCCCCCGTAGAGGAGCGTACTCGATGGTGTTGGCGTTGCCCATAACTTCCTTCTGCTCCTTCGCGAGCCTTTCCTCACGTCACCGGAGTGATGGGTGAGGAGGGGGGAGCGGGACATACCTGCCCACATTAATTTATCTTTGGTACTCGTATCGTACTTTAGAGAAGAAGAATTAAAAGGAAAAAAAAAAGAAAAAAAAAGAAAAAAGAAAAAAGAAAAAAAAAGGGGAAAAAAAAGAAATAAGAAGGAAAGAGAAGGATCACTCGCTTTAGGAAACGGATAAAACAACTTCTCCTGTCATCCCTCCAAATTATCCCCGATGCAAGTGGCTCCGAAGAGCCGAGCGAAGCAAGCGACGAGCCCCCAGCGCGCTCTGGGCTGTCTTGGCGCAGCGAGGGGGAGCGGGACCAGCCCTTGCCAAGCGGGACCACGGCACATCCTCCGCCACGCCGCGGTGGCTCCCGGGGCCGAGGGCTCTCTGACCGCTCGCCGCCGCGGCACGACGTGCGCCCCACAGCAGAGCGGAG
>NW_005054363.1:2830093-2831208 GCF_000277835.1 Geospiza fortis
CGCTCGGCGCCCCCCCCCCCCTGGTCGAGAGTCCGATGCTCAGTGGCCAGCACACGCCGTCTGCCTCTCCAGAAGTAGGAACCTAACCCTTCTCGGCGGGGATTTAACAAAAAGGGGCAGTTGCGTTTAATTAAAAGCATCGACTGAGGCCGGGGGAAGCCGGGTTCAGGAGCTGCTCTCGCGGCTGAGGGGGATTTGCCTCATAAGTCCTTCGGGGTGCTCCTGCCCTCTGGAAAGGTTCATGTTTTAGCGGCATTAGGGGGAATGAAGGTAAAAGTCAGAGACAGCTTTTGTCCCCAAACCCGGTGAATGCAATTTTGCAAAGAAATGAGGAGTTCATTTTTTTTTTTTTTGGCCGGTTTGTCCTCCCCGGGGAACACCGAAAGCGGCTCCCCTCGAAAGCACACGAAGGGGATGTGCGTCCTGGCGCTTCCAGGCTTCGATGCCCGAGCCCAGAGAGACGCAGTACCGCAAGCCCGGGAACAGCTCCCCCAGAGAGCCCAGGCTCTGCAGCGTCCTGCTCCCACTTCTCCCGCGGCCGTAACAGCGGGATGCCTCCGCCCCGCTGGGGCCGTGCATCCTGCTGCCCTGAATTTCACTGCCGGGAGCAAAGCTGGACTGCCACCCGCGGGGCCACGGAGTGCTGCGTCCCTGAGTCCGCTCCGGTGCACCGGAGGGGCTCCGGGTCGCGTTTCCCCGCGCCCGTCATCTCGGCATTTCGGCACTTCGTGGCACTTCGTGACGTCCGCCACACTAGGCACGTAAGGTACTTTTAGGCTTTTAGGGAGGCTGTCCCCGCCTCCGGGGCGACATGGGAAACGAGGGGCGAATTCCTCGTGGAATGCCCAGCGCCAGCCCTCGGGAGTACGCGCACACGCTGTGCCACCATCGCTTTGTGAAATGCGCCTGCCAGGCTCCCGAGCCTCCGAGTACCCTCCCACAGGGAATCCCGGCCCCTCCAGCTCTTAGAGCAGGAGGGACGTGAACAAACAGGGCTGCGGCTCCCTTCTGGTTTCTGGCAGTGCCCCCGGTGCTGGGAGCTCCTGGGAGCGCCTGGCTCTCCCTGCACAGCCGGGCGGGGTCCCGTGCGCCCCTTCGGGAGACGCAGCGGGCAA
>NW_005054363.1:2831255-2856220 GCF_000277835.1 Geospiza fortis
GTCGGGGCTCAGCCCCACTCCGGGCAGCAGCAGACTGAGAGGCCGTGGCGGTGCCCGGAGCCCAGTACCAGAAACTAGATCATCGGGAACTAAACCATTGGTAGCATGCCTCTGAAACAGCGGGAGAGCGGAAGAAACAGTCTTTGCTACATTAGATCTTATTTTGGTGGGATGCATCCACATTCACTAGCCCTTTCACATTAACGCCCTTTATCTTACACTTTCAATGCTTTCTAAGGGTACCCACGTGGGCTCATCCCACACAGTGTGTGGGCTCCTCCACTGCCAGCTCAGCAGACGCTGTGGCATCTCAGGGCCCTGGCTTGCTGGCTCTCAAACACCCATGGAAACGCACACCTGCTTGGAGACATGAATAAGATGGAAAAAAGATGGTCTGTGTCACAAAAGGTAATGCAAAATGTAATGGTAACCTAGTACTGCAACAGTTACATGAGAAACCCCCCTAATTTCCTTTGTCAATACAGTGGCAGTGTTTTTTTTTTTTTTTCCAGAAAAGAGAATAACAAGCAGAAGTCACACATGGAGGTGCAAAAAACCAGCAAGAACCAGGGTCAGATTCTTGCTTCCCAAGCAAAACCAACGAACCACCACTACCAGCCAAAAGAAATCTCATATGTTTTATTTGCCTTCCATGGACTTGTATATTTAGCACATCTTTTATTGCCCCACTGTGCTTCCAGAAAGTTGCAATACTTTAGCCTGAAATCACATGAGCTTTTGGCAACTCCCTCCTGCTACAGCTGCGAAAGGAGATTGAGCCTCCAACAGCACTCATTCATCCCACCACTCATGCCAGATATTAAGTGACTACATCAGCTGTTGGGGTGGTTCCTCATGCAGCCAAAATGATCAGCTCCCATGTGCAGCACACTAGAGACATCACCACCTAAGCCAGAATGACAATGATATACAAAACTGCCCCAGCCAATGGCTGGGTTTTAATAAACAATAATTACATCGTACACAGCTCATACCAGTTTTGCTATTATCAAAGAACAGCAGAAGCTATGTGAGAGAATGTAACAGCAGAAGTTCTCAGGTTAGCCCAAGTTAGGGGCCTGAGCACTGAATTTGATGGGTATGTTAATCCTTCATCTTAATTTCTGCAGGAGATGAAGCAATAAGAAATCACGTAGGGATTTTTGTCTTTAAAATATGTTCCTTTAATACTCTCAAATAATAATCCCTAAATGCATGACTTCTTACCTTCATGGGGTTTAAGTGGATTTTAAATAATTCCTAGACCTGCACAGTCCTTTTATAGATAAATACCTTTTATCCTCTGCATGTATTTTGCTAAGCAAGTATCATAGTGGGGTGTATCAGAAATATCCAGATGGGCAATGCCATCATCTGTAGTACTATCAGGAGTTGCTGAGGAGATAATTGAGGTGTCAAGAGGCTGCAGTGGGGATTGAGTAGCAGGAACTTACGAACTTTAAGAGCAAATAGACCATTTTAATTCAATATTCTAGAATGGGAAAGACAAATAGAAACACCCCAGCAGAACTGTTTTCAAAGAATGTTTTTTATGAAATCTCAGTGGTGTTATGGGCATATCCCATTTGCTTGAGAATATTTACTTTTCTGTTGGTTATTTGAGAGTCTTTGATGTTTACTCAGCTGACCCATCCTGGTTTCCTGCCCTTTACTGCCCGTAGGCACCTTTTGTCCCTGCATGCCTACATGCTTTATATTCAGTTTCCATACGGATCAGAGTTGTCTCTTGGGCAAGCCAGACAAAATGAAACCTCCAGGTTTATTTCAGCTGATTTGAACTGCTGCCAAGGCAAGGGCCACACTGTCTCAAGGACTGACTTTTAAAAATCTAGTAAAGAACAGAACACTCAATTACTATTTATTTCCAGAAGGTATTTCTGCATCTTCTTACAGTTGGATTTTATGAAGACTCACCCCATCAAATTCTAGCCCCTAGCTGTGGTTTGGTTTTACACATGTCAGTGAGGCAGTTCTCCTTCTACAAAAAAAAGGCCCCTGATGGTTTTAAGTCTAGCATGATTGAATGTTTGATTGTGATCATTGTGAAAGGGACCCGGAGTTTAATAAATAAGTAGGCAATCAACTTTTTTTTTTCTTTTCAGGATAGATGTTAGTGAAATGGAAATATTTCTATAAAACAAGGACATTGCCACTCTACTTTAAAAGTCTATATGAAAAACTGAACTTTTTAAAAATCTGTTCAAAAGTATTCTTTGATACATATCCTAATTCTTAATGTGCTAAAGAAAACTGAACTTTAGGCTTCCGTGTCTATAGAATTAACAGATTAGCAAACAAAAAATTCTTCAAGCAGTTCTCCCATGTAGATGCCCAAAGCACACTGCATGCCCTGAGAAGTGGTCCTGCTTGCTAGTTTTGTGAGCAGTCTTCAGTGAAGAAGCCAAATACCAGCAGGGGATGAAGAGTGACCATCTTTCTCTCCCCAGGAGGTGATTTCATCAGGTCAGGATTAAGGAAAATAGCAGGGCAGGTTGGAGTATCGTGCAGGACTGTCAATCTAACATCTTCCAAGAACAGTACATTCCCACAAAACTATAAATAAGAAAAAAACGTGTGCTAACTGCAGCATATGAGCAGAAAACCTATTAGGAGCCTCTAGAAAAAGACATCATCTGTCTATTTGGGAGAAGTAAAAAGCATATGCTTGAAGCTGTTGTCATATAAACACATGTCTAGAACATGAGCTTTTCCAGGATGCAAATAAATGGGCTAGTCACTCAACATATTCTCTATATACTGAAATTTAAAGTAATTAGAGGAGAATTGCTGGGCTCCATTAGCAAATACTTTATTTTAATAACACTCAGGATATTTTCTGTATTTTCAGAGGTACTAGATTTCAGTTTGTTACAGTTAATGTAATAGAAAATTCTGTAGTCATTATTGACTGCAACGGCCAACTTACAATTTGAGAATTAAAGTCCCATGTGGAAAAGCGGTGACGGATGTTGAAACAGTTTGTGCTCATACTCCACCTTATAACCGACAGCTAGAATGAGTTGGTTTTTGAGGAGATACAAGGGGATGTGGAAGCTGGTTTCAGAGAAAACCAAGCACTTACAGACAGCACTGCGTCTGCAATCAGTGGGTTGGTCTGTGAGTTCAGGCTGGTTTGGTCTGACAGGAATAGATAACTGGAGTTGGAAGTTTATGACAATGGATTTGACAGTATGTGATGATATTCAGTATATCCTCCTGCATTAGCGTGACTGCCCATTCCTCATTAGGGCCAGAATATTCTCATTAGTAAATTGGCTTGCATGATCCAAAAGTGCTTTCCCTATGGGCTGAAATGAAGTGCTGCCCTGGGGAGAAGGAGCATGGGGGTTACCAAGTCCCAGCCCTCTGTGCTTAGTGCCCTTCAGCACTGTGCCCAGCACAGGCCGGTGAGATCTGAAGCCCAACCCTGTCCCAGTGCCAGGCAGGGGTTTGGCCCTTCCACACAAAACAGCTTGGTGCTCTCTTTGCTGTTCAACATCCCTGTGATCTGTCTTTCTTTTCTTTTCTGCAAAGATACAGAGACTCAGCCTTACGACTCAAATTGTAGGGGACTCTAAAGAACTCTTGATGCAAGGGAAACCTGTCTGTTCCCATCACAGATGGTATCACCTGGTCATGGGGCTTAAAAGGGACCTAAACATCTGTGTTTCCAGTGACACTGTGACTAGATCCCTTTGTCCTTGATTAAATTTTACCAAATTTTACCTGAAATTGTAATTGGAAAAGCATTAAACTTTTTCTTGATAAGGAGATGGAGGCAGTGTCTGGCTGTGTCCTGCTGGTCACCAGAACTCGGTGTGTTCCCTGTCCACTTTCCAGGGACCTCTTGGATGACCTGGTTTGCGCGTCCATGACTAGCAGGATATAATGAACACTACTCCCCTGTCAACATTTCACTGTTCTGACCCCACATAAATTGCTGCTCTGTGACAGTTGATGGAAAAATTGTGAGGCTTTAGGAACAGAATCAGGGTTCCCAAGCATGTAGTGCCATGAGCCTGTTTTGCTGTGTGGGGCTTCCCTCTGGAAATCCAAAACCACCTATACTGGAGAGGCACTCAGTCATCTCTCAGGAAGTGATCAGTCACTTAAAAGATGGAGATCCCCTCTAATGAATTAACAGAGTCTTTCTCCTCTGACATCAGCAGATTATCCCTGTGAAGGCACTGGACCCATTGAGTTGGGTTAAATCTTCTGCTTTCAATGCTACAGTTAACCTCAAAGGTATAATTTCCTTGGGAATATGTTTGAACATTTTTTTCTCTCAACATTTGTAAGGATTTTCAGTATTTCCTTCCTGTTATCTTAAATTTGACTGTCTTTGAGGCAAACAAAAACCATTTTAATTAATATAAATTTATTTCAAAATGAATGAAATGCTACCCTGCTACAGAACCAGCTATAGCTACACCCAGGAGTATGAGCAGAGAGCAAAAGCAGCACTCAGGGACACAGATTGCCTTTCTTGCTATACTTTAAGGGGTAAGCACTGCAGATAATCCAATGCCCAATTCATGCAGAACAATTGTAACTTTTGATACAATTGAACTGACAAATAATACAATCTCCCTGATTTATTGCAGTGATATCTTCTCAGTTTGCTGCTTTGAGGTTGAATGAGAGACCACAATATGAAGTCTGGGGCCTCATGGCAGTATGACACTTCCCATAGGACATGAAATGATGAACAGGAGAGCAGCTTACCTGTTTTATTGATGGAATATTTGAGTTTTAAGCCTGTAGTCTTAATCCTACAGTCTCCATATTACACATGCTTTTGGGAACATTGTTGAGAAAACACACATTTCTGGGAATCATAAGGCAATGAACACACAACCTGGCTCACACCTGAAATCTGACATATTGTATATACTTAGCCTGTTCATGTGCAGCTTATACAGTAAACACATCAGCAAATGATTACTGGTGTCTATTATACTTAAGGTTGCCAAATATTTTCAATTTAATCATCTCCTTTCCTGTTTTCACGTGACCAGCTCCCTAAAAAAAATCTGTGGCTTTGAATTTCCTCTCTGTGGCTTTTGCCCCTAAATGATTTTCCTAAGACTTTTTTTTTTACAGTGTTCTTTCATCCACTTTTGAAGTGGTGATGGCTTAAAAAAAAAGGAAACAGAAAAAAAAAGGTTTCCACATAGACTAAACCTCCCAAACTATGAGAGTCACAGCAAAGTTAATGTGGACATAACCTGCATTGAAGACCAGTATCCTCCAGTCAGGTTTTGATTAATTTTCCACCAATTTTGACTGTATGGTAGTAGGAACCTTTAATTTTGGGAAAGAAATTGAAGAGATTTGACTGGAAAGACAGATACTTCAACATAGGTTATCCTCAGTCTGAAGCCTCCAGATATATTATGCTCATTAAGTGTCCCATTCCTCTGTCTGCATTTTTGTTTCTAAGAGGCAAAGTCTGTACCCTCTTTAGAATGAATAACTTGGAAAGAAAGAATTTACAAGCTCCACAAGTTTATTGGTTCCAGATTTCTTTCCTTTCCTTTTTCCCCCCACCACACATAATTTGAGATGCCTTCTCCATAGAAGTTTAGATAAATATGTTGAAAACATTAATACATCATAAAGGTCAAAAGATTAAGCACTCAAGAGTCAGCCAACCTCAAGAATTACTGTAGTGAGCTTTACATGATCTATATCCATCTCAAAAGACATCGTATCAAGGACAGTTACAAACTTGTTCCAGCATTTCAATCTCTTTTCTGAGCTGCCTGTAAATTCATATCCTGTTTAATTCTTTGCTGAAACATAAACTAGAGAGAAAAGACGTTACCACATTACCAAAAAATCACATGAAACTCCTCTGATCTTGGTAGGCAAGATGTGCATAACATTGAATAAACAGTGCATTGTCACTGCAACCCTGGCATTTTTCAGGTATATTTTCAGCTATCCAGAGACTGAGTTCAGACAAAAAGTCTATTACTTTTCACAGTGGCATAAATAATTTCAGGACAATACAAAGATTGTTCCATATACAGCAAATTAAATGAATTATGGTTCGGGGCAGGAAAAAACCCAACCAAAACTTAACAAACCAATAATGATGCTACCTTATAACAGTGGCTGCTAGGTATGTATATCCAGTTAACATTGTCTCTACAGATTGGTTCTGTTAATCTGAAACTCTGCATCAGTTATACAGACCAAGACAAGCTAGGAGGAACTTTACCATCCCTTTCAACTTACAAGGATGGCTACTCTGCATTCTTCTCCTTTTAGGGATTACAGGACAACAATGTTGGGCCACTTGTGAGGAATTAATTAATTTCCCCTATTGCACTGCAACTGCGGAGTTGGGCTGCAATGTTGCTGTTTTAAAGTGTAATTAGGATCTATTTTCTCTCTCTAATCCTTATTTTCTAAGAAAGTCATGTTCAGGACTAATAAATGCTCAGTAGGGCTGTGGGTAAACCCTAAATCTAAACTAAACTTTGTTTTGGGATGAATCTGAAATTAAAATTGCTCCATGTTTTCCTCACCCCTAAACAGGACTAAATCCTGACTCCCAGTCTGCCTGAGAAAGGGAGACTCTCTGATGGAGAGCAGCAACAGCAGCAGGAGCCAGAAGCAGGCCAAAAATCAGGATGTGTGAAGAGTATTTGTTTCCATGACAGACATCACCTGGCAGTTGTCATGGGTAGCACTATGAGAGATAGGTTCCTTTCCCTCTAAAAAAATAGCCTGAACTTCTATTTTACAGCTAAGGGAAAAGCTATTTATTTTTTCCAAACACACCATGGAAGCTGATGTTACTGAACAAACTTGTCTCAGATCATTTATAGGCACGCTGGCCTAGGAAACTTGCTTTAACCAACTCTTGAGTACAAAAAATACCTTTTTTCTCTTCTGTAGTAGCTTTTGCTAGAATGCCCTGTTTTGAACAAGGAGAAGCCAGTACAGCTCTTCAAGTTTTTGTATTTCTCCACTCCACAAATGCAGTGCTAAGATATTTAACTGCAGCTTTTTGTTTTTTCTAATGTCATCATTTGGATCTCCCAAGAACCATCTAACACTTTTTCCACATCTATTAGGAAAACAACTGCAGACCAGGGAACATCGCAGTATTTGGGTGTATTTTCCCAGATATTCACATTACTTGTGAGTAAGGACTGAGAAAGGGCATCTATCTCTTCCTCAACTCTGCTAATACCTGAATGGAATTACATTTCCTATTTGACTGTATGTTTTATTTCTTAATCACTTTTCCTCCTTCTCAACAATTACAAAAAGACAAAGAAAAGGTGGAATTGCTTATGTGAAGCAAAAGCAGTGTAGCCTCTATAAGAAAAAGACACACCATTATACATAGTGGGTTTTAAAGAAAATTTAATGAAATTATTTACAAAAGAATAAATGAAACATAATGGAGCTTGGTCTGTATTATTGTTAGAGAGGTCAACTATTTTTTTATCAATATCTTCAAGCTACCTTAAAAGTGTTGAACCCTTACATTCCACCTACAAAATCTACTGAAAGATGTAGTGAGGGGAACCAAAAAAAAAAAAAAAAGAAGAGGTGAATAAAGAAAATCTATCCTTTGGGGCAATTTCTAAAGAGGCAAGAGCTTCTTTCCTGCCAAGAACCAGTGTCTTCAAGGATCATGCAGCGCTTGGTGCCAAGTGTTTTATGGCACCACACTCCAGCTGGCAGTGGGTTTTGGACCACAGCTTTGGCAGTGGGAGCAGGGTGAACTGACTGCTGTGTTTCTTAATGTAGCATGGTTCTGATCTGACAGCCCTGGTGTGATCCAGAAAGGCACCTTATTGCTTCCTGAGGAGGTTTCACAAGCAGATTAGGTGCCTTGTCACATGGGGTGAGATATTTAAAATGAAACATTTATATTCAAAAGATAATCTACCCAGTGCCCAATATTAGTCAGGGAGCTCTTCACAGCTGGGTGGGAAATGCTGTGCTTTAGTCCTCACCCCTTGTTAGGCTTCAGCAGCCTGGTTTGCCCTGGATTGGGTGGGGGTTTGAATTTGTTTTCAGTGACAGTCTGACTGATAAGGGAGAAGTTTTAAGTGAGGTGGGCTGAGAGCTGTTGAAGGGTCGAGAGGTAGAGCATGACTTTCCTGGGGAGCCTTGTAAGTGGAGAGGGGCTGAGTGGGGGCTACATCCTCTACCCCTGGATTGAGGCAGAGACAGGAATGCAGGATTATGAGGCCAGGAGGAAGGCAGGCAAGAAGAAACATCAAATAAAATCCTAGGGGGTAGGGCAGCCAGCCAGAAGAGAGAAGACACCTAGCCAAATACATAAATAATCCTGGGAAGCCAGAGTAGAAGTCAGTAATTCCCCAGTGCCTGCAAGCCTGTGGTTAAGGAGATGAGACTGGATCTTCTGAGGCAAAGGACTGCCTATAGCCATGCCCTCTAGAAGACATCCTCCAGCTACCCTGACCACCTTGCACAGGGATCTGGATAAAGAATAATTTGTTACTGAAATCACATTTCTGTGCCATTTTTATCCCCAGTGCAATGGCACAGTAAATAATTCCAGTTTGCCTCATTATACAGCCCAACTGACAAGCAAAGGCAAATATATATTTAAGGAAGCAGAGCCAAGAGAGTGGATTTAGTCTCCATACTGAGAGTGTTCTAGACTCAGAAAACTTGCTGTCTTTAGTTTAACGTGGTGTTAAATACAGAACCTACTCAGATAAGAACCTGGTGCATTAACATCTGAGGAGCTGTAAACCATAGATAGCACAGTTCTCAAAAAAGCCTTTCCATAGATACACTGAAGTTTTTGGTGGGAATGCTAGCACAACACAAAGTAATAATTCTGGAAATGGGGGTGAGATTTATTCATTCTTTTCTTAAAGTAATCTGGATAAATGCCAATGTTTCATATATATCTCTGATAAATGGGTGCACCTAAACAAAATTATTCTCGGAAAGTTTGAAAACTCCACAGCTTGTAGCTCCAAAGAGTCAGTGGCTGTGGTCTTCAGACCTTAACCAGGTGTGTACTGAAAGACAACCAAATGTTTACTTTTGAGACATATTTCCACATATGCCAGGTTTCCTATCTCTTTCTGTAATGACATTTTGTCACAAAACCCAAAGAATGTCCGCCTGAGAAAAAATGCTAAGTGGCTGAAACGGCAATGAACCGATTTATCTGCTGCAGGAAGGTGATGTATGTCTGAATATCTGTCCCAAAAAAGAAGTGGAGGCAAAAACATTAAAATGGCAAGCCAATGCTCTGTAATTGGCAGGAATCTACTTTGTCATTGACTGTGACAGAGTTTGCAAAACCCATTAAGACATAAGATGTGTAAAGAACTAAGAAAAACACATTGTAAGTGTATTTCATGGAACAAAGATCTTATTGCCATAATGCCTTTAAAAATTGTAATACTCTGAAAAGAAGAAATGTTGTAGATGCATTAATTTACACCCTTAAGTTTTGAAATAAATTCAGGAACTTAGGCAGACTACAAAAAATCTGTGAAACAACACAATAAATGTACTGGAAAAACAAAAAAAAAGCAAGCTGTAATTTTCTGCAATAATCCAGTGTTTCATGTGGGACACACTCCCTGAAGTTAATGGGAGTTAACGTGGATAAACAGAAGGATGTGGCCCAAATTTGATCCCCAGGGGGACCTACAAGAAGAAAAGGCCATTTGTAAAGGAATCAGGCTTGAGACACATCCATGTAAAACACTGCATAGTATGTTTCTAAATTGGTGTCTACTAAACAGTAACGTATCACAGCATAAAAGTCATGATCTAGTCCTGTGAGATGTCACAAAGAGATGTGGCCCTTCAGTCCCTTTCCAGCTGAGTCAGAGAGCTCAGTGGGGCAGGGCAGGTAACACACACAGCACTGCCCCACTGACCTGAAGCCCCTGTCAAATTGGTTCTCAGGAGACACAGCCATTCCCCATGCAGGACAGAGCTGCAGCAACCTGCCCTTTCTCAGTGCAGATGAAGAACAACAATTCCCTCTTCTTGGTGGTCAGTCATATCTCAACCAATATCCCTCAGGGTATTCATAGATACTTTTCAATAAAGAAGTATTCTATTGAATGTTGCCCTTTTAACTCCCAGCCCTTTATCCCATAGAACAGGACAAAAAATTGTGTGCAATTTTTGTAGAGAGAAAAAAGAATATTTTGCACTGTCTTGAGACACGAAGATTTCTGCAATGTCTTGATCAAAAACCCCACAAATTTCCTTTGAGGGGACTACAAGAAAGCAGATCTTTGAGTGGAATAGATCAGGAAGTTGTATGGAATAAAAGATGGTGAGAACATGGGCTACAGCTTTGCTACATCAGCTGTAATAACTTATTACTGACATTTGAAAACATATTTTCTTATCCACTGCAGGCTAGAAGATTACAAACAATAGTTAATCAAAACTGGAGACACAATACTATTTCTTAAGTAAAGCAAATAAGAACAGCTGAGGAAACATCCAGGTTTAGAGAAAAGTGTGAACTTAATATTCTTTAAAATATGTCAAATTGATCTGTCAGTTTCTCAGATAGAAGCCCTCAAGCCATCAGAATCCATATAAAATTTAGGATTTAGGAACTGAAGCGAGGAGGGATGCAATTCTTGGCCCTTGTGAGGGTTTGATTCTCAGGTTATGAGCACTGTGGCTTCAGGTATAATGAAATGTGTATATCACACCAGTAGATGAAGTTTGGAGCAGAGAATGAAAAAAAAGGTGGAAAAGAAAACAGACATCAAAGGAAACTTCAGTTCCATGTGGTAGAAAACTATTTGGACACACAGAAACCATACAGCCACATCTGTGAATATAAAAACAACAGTGAAAAAGACAAGTTTTCCTTTTTTCTTTACTAGAAGATACAGTTTGCATGGGAAACCGCAGTTGTTCTGGGTTTGTTGTGTTCAGGTGAGATGGATGGTTGCTAGCCCTGCTCCTCAGTCCAGGTTGTTGCCAAAACCAGATGTTCTGTGGGGTGCAGCAGGAGTGGGGCTGTCCCATGAGTGGGGTGCTGCATTAAGCCAAGAGCTGGCCATGACCCCTGATGGGTGCTGTCCCACAGGTACCAAGAGCACTTGACACTTTTGGGAACCCAGAAGTGAACCCAGAAGAAAAGCTCCCCATGGTGCTGGGCCCAGCCCTGGCCAGAGACAGTGCAGAGATGTGGCTGAGATGGGGCATCCCGTGCCCTGGGTGGAGCTGGTGTGCATGGAGGTCACTGGGAAGACTGCAAAGGAGAGTAGGGGTTGAAGGTACCCTCAGGGAGCTGACACAGAAGTCACAAGTCAAACCAGAAGCAGCAGTCTGCTCAGGAATTTGAGGCATCCTGCTAAAGACAGTTTCAGGGAGGTTACTTGAGCAGAAATGTGCCCTCCTGTTGTCCTCTCCACTCAAGCACTTGCTAGCACAGCCCAGGAGATTATTTCTCATTATTTATTATTTCCCATGATTAGGAAAGCAGGATCTCTTACATCATCTCAAAGTAACAAATACACCACGGCGCTGCTGAAATAATGCAGCCAAATATTTCCTCACCAGCACAGCAATGAAGGCAAGCTCCAGTTTTTTCCTGTTGCTCTGGTTCCCTGTCAGAGGACAGTCCACTGCAGCTGTGCAACCCAACACCCAATTCTGTGTGCAGATTCCCACTTTCCGCTTTTGAAAACTCAGTCCAGATTTCCTTTCACTCTGGGGCTTCATGAGCTGAGGATGTGTTTTCAAATACCAAACACACTGACTGCATTTTGGAAGGGTCTCACTGTAAACACTGAATGAGCTTTTCCTGCAAACTTCATTGTTACAAAATTACAAATGACATGGAAATGAAAACAGGTCAAACCAAATTACAAACATGCATTTTCTGTTAAGAATCCATTTCTCAATGTATGAACTCATTTTTTTGGGAAGTATGCCAAAGCATTGTTTTGAATTTATGTCTATCTCTACCAACATGGGATTACAAATACGAAAAAGATGCCAGAATTTATTGTAAGCAGAAGAATGCGGAAATAAGGATAAACTTTTGCTAAAGTCTGCTATACAATATTTTGTATCTGTGTCTATTACTGGTTGTATGGGATACTCTGGACATTTTAAATTCAAATCCCTATGGGGTATGATAAAATGGCTGATATAGTAAAATGCCAACAATCCAAGTAGCACACATCCAACAGGTAAGAAAGATACCCTTTAATGGCACAGTCATCAGCAAGGAGACCTCATTAGTAGCTGGTAATGTCCTGCCCCTTGTTGGCACAATTCATCATCTGATTCAGTGTTGCACCATATGTCTGTGAAGACCATGGCCTGACTACTTCTCTTCCTTCCTAGACTAAAAGTTTCTGCTGTTCCATCTTCCAAACTGGACACCTAATGTTTCTCATGGAGCAGAAGTCCTTCATTGGCTCTGGACTATTTGTGAGTTCTAACTCCTTGTAATATATATACAGTCATTTATTTGAAATGTCCCTAAGTCCTTAAGAATATTTCACCTAAATATTCTATGTTACCAGTAAAAGGACTAATATACTAAAAATAACTGTTTTCAGAAGCTGAAAACTACAAAAATACCTGCAGACACATTTTTCCTGGGGATGCTTTAAGCAACTCAAGAGCAAATTTAATTAGGGTGTTGTAAATTGGAATGACTCTAGTGATAACAGTTGAGTTCTTGTTTCAGTGTAATTGGTATAAAAACTTTTTTCTGCCTTCCAAATAATTTTTTGAAAGTGGAACTACCATGACTACAAAAACTACCAGCAGAAGTAGAGGAGCAGGTGGAGAAATCAGACAGTTTAGACTATACATGATAAACTCCTGTGGAAGGAGAGGTTACACTACCAGAGACTACTTGTGTGATGGCATTATTTGCAGAAGGCTGCTGTTGACACCATTAGATCGAGCATGGCTGAGGTAATCTTCCGAGCCTAATGCAAAAAGTTTCATTTCCCTTGAGATCCACTTCTATTGCAGGATGCCTTGGGGATATTACTATCTATTATAATTACTATCTATCTATAACTAATATATTACTACAATATTACTATCACAGTATCCCTCTCACTAGCACCTTTCTCAGATAAAAAATGCCTGTCTCTGTTGTTCAGAAAACTGATACTAGTAATCAGTAAATCACCAAACAGTAAATTCATTTAAGCAAAGCAACTGTTGCTGTGGTTTGAGACATAGAAGAGTTGTAAAACACATACCTGCCTCTTCCTACAACTATAAAAGGGCTCAATTCTGGACAGAAATCTCTCAGAGGGTAATGGGCAGATGGATTTGAGCCATGCTGCGGCACGAAGGGATGGAGTGTCAGAGGCTGGGCCATCATGACACAGAGCTGTGTCCAGTTCCAGGTGCATACCAAGGAGCTGTGCTGTCACCCGCCTCTGAGCTATTCCTGAAGTTTCCCTGCAGGTCAGCTCTTCAAGGTGTGTGGGATCCATCCTGCAGTCCTCAGCCCCAGGCAAGTCTGGGTGCAGGACTCACAGGATCACAGCACTTGGTCCTCCAAGAGGGGACTTTTGAAGGAGGGAGCTGTTCTCTTGTGTTTATCAAAATACTACTCTGCAGCATTTATTATACAGCTGCATGCACTATATCAAGAAAAATCATACAATAACTACTTTAAGTAACACACAACAAGTAACAATTTGGTATTTCCTACAGGCTTTCTTGTCAAAACCTCTAGCTGATTTGTACTTTATACTCTCTGTTCGCAAAATAAAGCCACGGTGTTGGCCTGAGCTGTTTTTTGTAAGGATAAAACAGCTAGCATTTATATTATATTTTTAAATGCTACATGTTGTTTTGGTTAATAAGTCATGATCTCTGTTAGTGAGGGCATGACAGAAATTAGCCAAGTCTCTGCTGAACAAGAGTACTGCACTGCACACCTGCTCAGCAAGCACCAAACATGTTTTATGTACTTCACAAAAGGATAATATTTTTCTTTTAGCAACATTTTTTGCTTTGGCCACAGTGTTTTTTGCTTTATTATCCTGCTGGTATTTTGATATTCATAAACAAGTCTCAAAACAGTTTTAAAACCTGATTTAAAGGAGTAGTTCAGCAGTAGAAAACAACAGAGCCTCTGTCTACATATATCTTCTGCAGCATTCAGCCTCTTCCCTGAGGTGTTGGACTTCAGACACATTTTATTAACATTCTGGAGTTGTACCCTCCTGACTAACCAGCCATTAGCTGGCTCACTGATCCTTAACTGCAGATCACTTTCTCTCTTATATAGGCTGCATTTCCCTTAGGTTCCAAAATAATTAGTCTCCCGGCTATGGATGTGATTTCTGTTTAAAGGAAAGCAGAAGAAGCACCTCAGCCGCTGCTGGCAAGCATCTTTATTCATGCTAAGCTCCTTCTCTGGTTGATATTCACAGAGCACAAGATTCTAATTCTACTTAATAATTAGACTAATACCAGACATACTTACATTTGCCTTCCAGAGCAATTTTCGACACAGTAAGCAGGGAGTTGCATGCACAGAGCTCCCCTAGCAACATGTTATTGTTAACCAAAGTTGTGTGCACAGCTCCATGTGCTAAAAATTCACCAAGGACCAATTCAGCTGTCAGATACACAGGGGCAACTCCCACGGGATGTCAGTGGAAGGCTCAGATGGCAGAACAACCTTATAAAAATATAATATTGTGTTATGATAACAATCACCCAAAACTCTGCTAGGTCAATACTGTGAGCTGACCTGCTTTGGATCACTGAGATAAACCCCTGTGCTCTCTCTTTTGCCAGGGCTGAATATAAGGGAATTGTCACTATAAAAGATTTGAATATTTTTTGTTAAAATATGCTCTAGGTGCGATACCTGTATACTAAGGAAGTATTGGTGCATCCTGATGAATTGTGACTGCAAGCATCACTATGGACAACTGAAATGGAAAAAAACCTGCTCTTTATCTCAGACTACTAAAAAAAATAGTGCAAGTGATGTCAGAAGGAGACAAGCTCAATGCAAATATTCACCACATAAAAGAATAAAAATATTTTCTTGCGTAGCATATACTGACATCTTCATTTAGGAAAGGGGAAAAAAAAGTCAATAAAATTGCTGTGCCTGAGGAGTCATTTTTGCATAGAGTCACAAAAATCCAGTGGACTGTCCCTAAGCATTTAAGAGTCACTGTTTGATTTGCTTTGTTTTGATTGCCTTTTAATCATATTATGCCTTTTGATTTGGCCTCCTATTTATTGAATATGTCAAAAGCAATCAGAGTTGTAATAGACTAAAGAAATTTTACAAAAAGACTAGATATCTAGTAAGCAACTTTTGCTTCTCATACTTCCTGTATTGCCTAACTTTAGTGACTCTAGGAACATGTTTTAGCTCAGGTTACTGGATATCATGAACCAATGAGAACAAACACAATAAGTGGTAGGTCTCCACAGAAAGTACTGAGTGAATTCTACCCATACACAGAGGTATGAGAGCTATTCCCCTCCTCATGTTTGCATCTTCCCAAGGTAGGCAGGACTAGGCTCCCTCTGTCCCCCTGCCAGGGCTCCTCTGAGTGAGAGGCTCTGTGCTGCTCAAGTCCAATTACATCTGCCATTCCTAGGTGCCTTCTTGGATGACAGACAATCATGGCTGTAAATGCTGAGATTCAGACACCTTACCTTACCTGCAAATACAGCAATGTAATGCATAATAGCAGCCTGACTTTTGCAAAAGTAACCTGGAAAATAACATTTATTTTAGAGACAGACTCAGTCCTCTGACATATCTACTTTATAAAAGGATGACTGGTTTTTCAGTCAAGCACATGAAGCCAGAGACAGAGTCTGCTTAATTCCCTAGGAGGGGAGTACTTGGGCAATCTGCATATTTACTTTCTTGCCCCCCTTATTTTATTGGATTCCATCTTCCTTGATAAGTCATACTAAAATGTACATTTCAGGCATTTACTTTGATCTGTTTTCCTGGTAATTAAATTGCCAGCCTTTAAACTGACAATTTAAAATAATCCTAATTAAGACAACTTCCCCAAACTTCAAATACTGGTTTTGAATTCTAGTGTGAAGAGAATGAATAATGATTCTCTAACACTGTCTACTTCTCCCACACAAGGAAATTGATTTTCTCACCTGTCATGTTAACTAAGGGCACAATCCTGCAAATTCTTCCTTCTTCAAGTCAGTCTTAGTCAGAAAGCAATTCACTGGAACTAATGACAAGATTTGCTCACGTGAATAAGGATGGCCTGGATAAGATCATTTGGATAAATGTGCAAATGTACAAGTGCACTGCCTAAGCCTGTGCAATGACCATTTCATATATGCTGATGCTTAAGAAGCTCTCCCTTGTGAAACAGTAACTGCAGTTCACATAGGAAGTGGAAATAAAGCTTTTTAGAGGTTGAAATAAGAATAATTATCATGGACACATAGATATATGCAGTGAATTGCTTTCAGTCTGTATCTGAGTAATTTATGATCGGATGATCTGACTGTAAAACATATATAAAAACCTGCAGTACTTTATTTTAACTAACTACAAACATCATTGTGTACTGTGCTATTATGACACTTACAGAATACTTATACAGACAAGAGTTTATGAGCAACTGCGACAGTCAGGAGAATATGAAAAAATATGTAATTTGAATGCCCAACTACTAATAGTCCACAGAGGCTGTGAAACAATTTTACATAACTATGTTTACCTCAGCCTTTTATATTTACATATTGGAATGTATATTGGAGGGTTTAATTGTGAGGCTGTCAAAAGTAAAAGCACTTTGAGAAAACCAAACCATGCCATATTACAGGAGGAAAAAAAAAAAGATTCAAAAGTCTTTTGTTCAAATGGAAATACAGAAAACAACATGTTGTTTAAGCAGGATTTTATTTTCTTCTACTCAAGTGATGAAGAGGCTTTTGTAAAGAAAGGCTTTCATCTTACATATGCAGTACTCCATCACAACATAATTACCCTAATTTGTATTCCACTGTAGAAATAGGCTTTTTCAGCTTAAACAAATTAAGCAACAATCACTAAGTGTACATGACCGGCATTCTTTCAAGTAACCTGTTATCAGCTCTGGCTACAGCTTTATCTTGATAAAATGGAAATCCTTTTTGATTTTCCTACTTTCCCAGCACCACCCCCCCAGGATTATGCCACTCAGACTGCCTAGAGAGGCACCATGATTCACTGGCTGGAGAAAGGGATGGTGCATCCAGAGATTATTCCCTACAGCCTCACTAAATCATTATGCGATCTGGGTCAAATCCTGACTGCCTTTGGGCCCCCATTTAGGAGAGAGCCTAAGTACACACTTAACTCTGCACATGTGAATAACCCAGCCACACTCAGGAAGTCCTTTAAACAGCTGCATGTGCTCCCTGCTGAATAGAGGCTGCTCTGCTGCTCTTTTGCTCTGGCTTTGGTTGATATTATGTGTCCTGAAGGATGACAAGACAAGCTCCTTCTGTATTTATATTGCTTGTCCCTTAGCTGTGTAACTATGGATATCCCTGCTGTTTGTACACATTCTTCTAAATATTAATGTCACTCTGACCCAGTGGATCACTTCAGTAAGGCTCTGCCTTCATCACCTTCTCCTCCTCAGTTCCTCCAGGGATGACCAGGGTATCTTCCCCACTGCTGGATTTGGATGAGATAAAGTCTCACTGGTGCTCTCTTTACAAGGTACAGCTGTGGAAATGGCATCTGGCTTCATGTGGGCTTGTTAAGATACTTTTATTAAAAAAAAAAAAAAAACACCAAAAAACAACACCAAAGAAAGGAGAAATAAGGCCATTCCAGAGGTGTGGTAGGAGGATAGAGGTACCTGTCTGCTCACGAGGCAGTACTTACCAGAATTTGGAAATTTCCCTAGGGAATAAAATGATTTTCCTTCAGCCCTAAAGGAGGCTGATCCACCACACAGAGACCTTTTCAATGTAGGTAGCTCTGAGCAGGAATAAGATGAATGGGAAGAGATTGTACCTAGCTCCAAAGAGTGGGAACTATCACTGCTTCTCCTGAAGTGCTGGAGAAGCAGCACATTCGTTGTGATCTTCTCTGACACAGCTGAGATCAGCTGTCAGAAATATGAGAATTAGTGGTGGCAGCTGGGGAATGCTACCTTCCCCAGAGTTTTCCATCTCCCTCCCTTTCCCAGCCATCCCTTGCAGACTTCCCTTTCTCCTACAATCCCTACAGACTGTCAGAGAGGAGCAATCTCAAGGCTGCTTCAGGAGGGAAGGTGAGCTGAGCATGATCAGAGCACAGGCATGGCAGCGTCCTCATTGTTGGATGAGTAGAGCAACAGTTTTGAAGGCAACAGGTCCCATCAACAGTCCAGCAAGCTGAAATGGGGCTCCTGAACACAGGCAGAGGGTGTGGATTCACGAGGCTTCAGGGGAGGAGGCTTGGAAAATGAGATGAGCTTTCAGCGATCCTGTCAGCCACGAGGGTGGACCCAGCCCAGGGGAGGCAGTCTCACAGCAGCCTAGTGGGGTGGTGACAGCAATAGGTCCCACTGACAGTCCAACCATCATCAGGCCGAGACAAGGTCATGAGTTGGGTCCAAGGTCAACAGAGAAAATCTGAACAATTCAGGAACAGGCAGCTCAGAGCAGGCCTAATGAGCCAGACCTGGGCTGAAATGATTGAGCTGATGACATGGGTGCAGTGAGGCTGACCAGGACAATTAGGGCCCCATCACAGCCTTGCTCAGTCACCAATCTGGACCATGGGTTAAATGGAGCAGAACCCTCTTTTTCTTAGAAAAGGCAGAGAGAGAGATAGCAAGAAGTGGTTGTAGTGCTCCTCCCTCAGTGTTTAATATCTTATTTGTGCACAGGAGTTCCTGAAATTAATACCTCAAAATCTGGTCTTTGTTAACCCCACCACCCTTTGGACTACCAAAATCCAGCACTTCCTAGCACCTTATGGTGAATGCATTGCCCTCCCTTGTCATCACTGGATCCAAGGAGGAATATGAAACTGTAGGCATTGGGAAATTCATATCAGAGAAAAGTTGTAAAGACTTAGGGGGCTTAAATAGACTTCACAGGCAAAGTAAGGACCTGCCAGGAGCATCCTCATGCTTGATATTAGGATTATCACCCGTATGTCATATGTTGCGCTATATACAGAAGATACTACTCATTCCAAGGAAAATGAAATGATGGGAAAATCCCACACAATAGAGACCCCTTTGTGTCAGAGAGCTGTGACTAAATGAATATGCTGTTTGACCGTGAGATTCAACCTTCTTGAACTCCTTTTTACAAGTTTGAAATTTCCAGTGTGTCCATCAGAAATAGGAGGAGATGGGTAATATTGCTGCCATAGCAAGACAAGTTGTAACCCACTGGAGATGGTTTCAATTGCCAGTTCTGGCTGCCACTATCAGGAACAGAGCTGAGCAAATACTTTCTCTTATGCCTGTTCCCCTTTCCTCCCTTGGTGTTTCATTTCCATCTCTGTAGTCAGGGGTATGGTTGCACTATGTGCCCAAGAAGAAAGCTTCTTTTCCTTTTGATCAAACCAACCTGCCTCTCTTGCTCCAAGCTTTCATACCATGGCTGGAATCCAAATAAATGATGTAGCCCTGTTGAATTTATTGCCCCTTTTAAGGAATTCCATCACCTCCTTTAGCCTGTCCGTGCCCAGGAGTAGCAAATTCTAAAAGCAATCTTAAATTTAAATGTGCCATTCTGTTTACTGAGCAGTGAACCTTCAGGCAATAAATACTACAGCAGGAATTCACCAGGACTCTGTTAGGGCTTGACAGCCCCGACAGCCATTGCGCAAATCTTTGTTAGTACTGACAACATGCGGGTTTTTTTCAACCAAATGAATTACAAATTTGTTTTTAATCTTTGGGGTTACTCCTAATGCCTTAGAAAGGATCCAAAGCTGTTTAAAACTGTATTCACATTACAAGCAGGCAGTAAATGTCAGACTACTAGGCAAGCCCATTGTCAGTCACCGTGAACAGAGAAGCACAGAGAACCACAGACAAGCAACTCAGCAAAACTTTTGTCCATGAACTACAGTTCTTTAATGCATTTCACACACAACAAGTGCTCTGGACCTCTCTGGTTTTAAAAGTCACTTCCCTGGTTCCCAGACAGATGACCCACTTATCATGCAGAATCTCTAGAGGCATCATGCAGGTGCTAAACAGCAATCCTAACAATGATATGATTGTGTTAACTTTTCCTTGGTCCTACAAGTGTGACAGCCCCAGCAGTTGTTCAGCAAGGTTCCAAGCAAAAGCTAATTTCTATACAATGGACCGAACAACTCCGAGCTCATATTTGCTCAGACTTGTTGAGCCATCATGGTTATCTTGGCTCTGTAACACCCTTGTGCCAAGGTTCCTGAAGAGGAAATAACACCTTTGCATTGGCACAGTCTGAGTTCTCCCCAGACTACGAGTCTCTTTCAGTATTTCATTAAGGTGGCACTTACTTCCAGGTTACACTGCAATACATTTTTTGGTTATTTTTGGCTTATCTCTGTGAATTTCAGATTTTCATCCTTTTCCTTCTTAAAGAACTCTCTGGATCTCTGCTACTTTGATGCAGTCTCGCAGAGCCCTTCAGTCCACCAAATCAAAGGAAAACCACAATTCCCACAGAGACATCACTTCTCTGTGTCAAAGCAGTTGAGATTCCTGTGCTAATCTTGTAAGAAATTTCATTACGTGGTATCACTTCATCACATCCAAGTGCCACGCCTTCCCAAAATGTGCCATTTAGGGCTGCACCTCAAGAGCTGCTTGGAATTTTCTGATAGGTGCTCTGCTTCCCAGCCTTTGCCTGCCCTCCCTGCTGCAGGCTCTGTGCAGACTCCAGCTAGGCCTGGAGCAGATGGAGCTTAACTCCTGGTTTTTACATCACGCTTCTGTCAATGGGCTTCTAAAATCCTGAGGATGTGAAAAAGTTAAAAGCTGTGTTTGATCCAAATCGTCAGAGTGGAGGAAGCCAGACATGGTCCCCAAGACAAAAGGACTGTCACTCTGCTAATGTGTGAGCTCCTTTCTGCATCTCTCCCCATCCAGCCCTGTACTGCGGTGAGAAACTCTCACACGGTGTTGGGGCACTGAATGTATCAACAACCTTTAATGTCCCTGACCAGCCTCACCTGGGACCCTCACCCACATCCTCTGCCCACATCCTGGGACATCCATTTCAGCTCAGGCCCGAGCCTTCAGCCTTGCTTCAAGCTATCTTGTTGGAGGTGTATTTGTCTCCAGTCTCTGTTCCCGCCTCCTGGCTGAACTTTGCTCTACTGTCACTGCTCTGTGTTCAGCCCTGCCTCTTGCTGCTCCACCTGACAGGAGTTCCAGGATAGACCACCCAAGACATCACCCTGCCTTCAGCAGTCTGGGATTGTTCATGGACCTCAACACCAGCTCCCAGGTCTGCCCACCCTGTTCAGACCCCACAGGACTGTGCCCTGTAGGTGAGGGCTCCCTGAGTCCCCCCTGTCCAGGCTTTGAGGCTCCTCTGGGGTGCCTGGGGCCAGTTCATGCTGCCCCCAAAGGGTTGTAGGGACTGAATGGCTGGTGTGGGTGGAATGGGTGTGCGGGTGTGTGACCAGCAGCTGGAAACTGGCATGCTGAAGCAGTCAGTGGGGTTGAGCAAGTGTTGGACAATCCAAATTTCCCTGAACTCTCCTCTTAAACTATGTGGTTGCAGAGGGTAAGGTTGTCCCTGGGGGGCCAAGGGGATCACAGAACAAGGCAACCTGGCTTGGGTTTTCACCATCCTCTACCTGGCTTGGGGACGCCACCCCTGAAGCCAGGTAGAGGATGAGGTCAAGCCCCTCTAAGAATGGACTAGTGGTGTTTCAGTTGCCTGTGAGGAGCTTCTGAGGCCAGGGAGGTTCAGGACTTTTCTGAGGAGATCTGAAGGCTGGGGAAATTCAATGATGATACCTAGGTGGTTCATGTTCCTGGAGAAAGAGAGACTGCAGGGCATGCAAAGCTTCAAGCTACCCCTGAGGCCAGGAGGCTAATTTAAGGATCAAGTCAGCTCTGAAGTGTGTGTTTATGTGGTAGAGTCAACCCTGAGGAACCTTAGAGGGGGAAGGGTATTTCTGCCGCCTCCAAAGAGCCACACTGTACTCCAAAGCCTGAGAGCTGGGCATGGGGTTGAAATTAGGGTGTTCCAGATGGGTAGGGAGCTCTTAGCTTGCACCCTCTCCTCACCTCCCCTGTCTGTGGCTGGGCTTTGGGGTTTCTCTGGGGTGCCTGAAAACCCCTCCAGCTCTTGACTCTCTCAGGTGAATCTGGCACGAGGGATCTTTCCTCACAGTCAAGGTTTTTCTGTAGGTACATAGCAGAGAGATGTAGGGAGATATTGACTAGTCTGATTCTAAGGCTGAATTTCTGTCTCTTGCAGAGTGTTGAGCAGAATGCTGATAGAAGAAAAGGCTGTTTACAGAATATATAACAGATACTTCAAAGAGTTTTTCTAGCTTTGAGTTCTTCAGGCGCAGGCTTTTGTGCATAAGGCATTTCATGTTCAGTAAACCTGATACAATATATTCCCTATTAGATGAAGGATTGCAATTGCTCCAGTTTTCTCCCTGGGTTACAGCTTAAAATTTAGGTGATGATACAACAACTTATGATTTCTGTCTGAATTTGGGGTTATGTTAGAAGATGAAGGTAACTCTCTGCTCTAATGAAAGGATCAAAGAAACTCTCAGTACTCAAAGCTGCAGTTCTCTAGGACCCCCTCAAAATAATAAAAGAATAAATTGCACAGTGTTCCAGTGTCTTAGAAACCTGCTTAACTTTCTGCATGTTAACAGCTTCACTAACTGAGACAGGAGTTTATATTGAGTTATGACATTACAAATGTGCTTACAGGCATGCAGAATTAAGGTATTTGTTTTTATCCAAACTAATTTAATTATTCTAGATATTTTAGTTTCACGATTGAATTTTTGAATATCTATAATTTCTTTAGCAGTGATGCTGTGTAAGTTCTCTTTTTTTTGAACGTTCAATAGTATTTGTGTATGATCTTGATCCATTATATATCTTCCTTTTCTTACAGAAACAAAATTTTATATTTTGTGTGCACTACCCGTTACAAAACAGAATAAGCAAAAGGACTGCTAGTAGAAATATGTCAGAATCAAATCATACTGAAAGCAGAAAACTTCATGTGCAGAGAGATTAGCATTTTTTTTTCTTTTTTGCCCCAGTCCCTTCGACTCGCGAGGAGCCTTAGCTTCACTTGCAAACAGGCTTGCATTAGGCCATTTCTCATCAAGTTCTTTGTGCACCCAGCTGGCGGTGTCTGTGTGTAATCCCAGACAGTTTCCCTTTGCAGCTGTGGGGGGCCTCCTTTGATGCGCCTCTGTAGGTGGCTGCCATCCCTCAGCCGGGCTGGCAAACAGAATCTCCTCTGCAGAGGGAAAGAAAACACACTGGGGATGCCATGTGACTGTTTGCTTTATGAGGGCAGGAGGAACTGACGTCAGGTGCCTCAGGATATTGTTGTAATGCAGGAACACCAGGTTGTGGTGTGTATCTCTGTGCATCTGATATACCTAAGGCAGTGCCTCTGGGGAATGTGGTCAGTGCACCTCCCTTCTGCTCTTGGTCTCTTCTACTTTCAAAGCTCTCCACATCTACTGAAAAAAAAATCTGCAGGGTCTGCTCGTGACTATCAACTGAAAATACAGTGACCTGCTCTAGACACGTTCAGAATAGTTTTCTTGCATTGATCCCACCTGTGTGGTTGTTGTTAATGCAGCAGAGCAAATGTGTAAGTGTGCAGCAGAGGGGAACCAATGCTGATTTCATTTTTGCTACTCACTTGGGAGGAAGGGGAGAGAAGTAATTTCATAAATCTTTGGTATGCAGCAGAGTTCACAGAATGGTTAAGGTTAGAAGGGACCACTGGATGTCTTCTAGTCCAAACTCCTTGCTGAGGCAGGGACCCCTACAGGGTGTTCCTCAGGATTGATTCCAGATGGCTTTTGAGTAATTCCTGGGAAGGAGACTGCAACTTCTCTGGGGGATTCTCTTCCACAGTTCAGTCACCCTCACAGTAAAGAAGACCTTCCTCATGTTCAGGTGGAACTTTCTGTGTTTCAGCTTCTCCTTTTGCTTCTCATCTTATTGACCAGCACCACTGAGAAGATCCCAGCTTCATCCTCTTGACAGTCTCCCTTGAGATACTAGTGTTCTCTTTTTTTTTTTTTTTGTCACAACTTTCATATTGCTCCATTTGAATGTAAATACTGACATAAGAAGTTTAAAAAGTGATGCCAAACAAAAAAACTAGGCCAAAACTTTCAATATTATGCATAAATGCAAGTAGGGACTTGTGCTTTGCTGAGGGGACCATGCAGCTAGTGTCCTATGAAAGTATCTATGTTTGGGTGAACCCAGTTGCCCAGGAGCTTCTGCCCTCCTCTGGTGTCTTCCTGCAGCATGGGAATGTGCAGAATGTGATTGTACATATAGTATATATAGCCTGAGAGAATTTACTGAGGGCTATAAAGGTATAAAGTGTAAGGGTTGTTATGTCACGATGTGTGAATTGAGGGGGTGATGTAATCTGGTAAAACCCACATTTACATAATCATCTGGCTGTATAGGAAGCACCTTCTTACCTGCCCAAGGACCTAGACTGTTCTAAAGTCTGAGAGAGTTATTCCTAACCTAAATGTGTGCATTGCTCATATACATTTTCCTTATGGATGTAATTTTTTTTTTGTGTCTTCCAACTCTGTTAGGAGGTTGTTGTAAAGCATGTCTTGGGTGAACTGCAAACTATGACCCACTCCCTTTTCTTAACTGAGAATAATTGTTCTTCAGCCTCAAGAAATGTAGTCTTGATCTTCTGCTGCTGTAGTAAGGATGAAGAGGAAGCTCGAGTCTACCCTCATCTCTCAAATCACCATT
>NW_005054363.1:2856257-2857198 GCF_000277835.1 Geospiza fortis
CTCTCTTGTTCCTATGCTTTGTGAACTCATTTGGACATCTTGGATTGTGTCTCTTCTATGCTTCAGTGCTGTGGGCATTTTATGCCTCTATTGCATTTCAACAGAGGTCTGAGATGGTGACAGTGACACTTCTTATGCACCCTCATCATGATAAAACCCTTACAGCATTTCCTGGGATGACAATTTACTTGGGGCTTGGCACTGCTCTGTCATGTCCATCAGCTGAGACCAGCGGACCCAGCTGCACAGGTCATTTCAGGAGTTGACTCAGAGTTTCTCATGAGCTAGGAAGGCAAGCAGCAAGTACATCCTGCAGATGATGTGAAGCACAGGATGATCAGCATCTCTCTCATGCCGACCGTGCTTGTGCTTTAGCATGCTGTTATTCCAGGGAAATATTTTCACCCTTGTTCATAAGTGCAGAAGTATCAGGCTGATGGGATAGCAAGGTTGGATATCATTTGCCACTAAGGAAGGGAGTTCAAATGATTGCCAATTTGTGGAGATGGAAGCCACAAACTTCTGATCCAGGAGCTTACATCAGGCAAGCTGTCACAGCTGTGCTTTGCACCTTCTCCCCTTGGAAGCCCAGGGTAGGGATGGGTCCCCTCCCGGTGCTGCTGCGGCTCCTGGCCGGTGCACAGGAGCAGGCAGCCCCATAGGTTCAGGGTAAGAGCACGAGGCTGTGTCAGGGGAGGTTTAGGCCGGGGATTGGGAAAAGGTTCTTCCCACAGAGGGTGGTTGGGCCCTGGAGCAGGCTCCCCGGGCAGGGGTCACAGCGCCAGGCTGACGGAGTTCAAGCACTGGGCAATGCTCCCAGGCACAAGGAGTGCCTCGGGGGCTGTCCTGTGCGGGGCCAGCAGTTGGCCTGGGATGGCCCTTGCGGGTCCCTTGCAGCCGGGGATGCCCTGCAGCTCCGTGCGCGCGCACAGGGCGCGGTC
>NW_005054363.1:2857690-2870795 GCF_000277835.1 Geospiza fortis
GGGGGCTCTGGAGCCTGGCTCCTGTGCCTGCGGGCTCCCGGCACCCGAGAGGCCATTCCTTGGTCTGTCCCGTCGGCGTGTTGGCAGGAGACCGTGATTTTTTGTTTGTTTTGGTTTTTTTTTAAGTTAATTTTCTGCTGATGAGCCGGGTTATGTGGTACTTTAGGATGGTGGAGTCACCGTTCCTGGCGGTGTTCATGGACAGACTGGACGTGTCACTCAGTGCCGGGCTCTGGTTGACGTGATGGTGTTTGGCCATAGGTTTGACTCGATGATCTCAGAGGTCTTTTTTGACCTGATTGATTCTGAGATTCTGTGATTTCAGTTTCCTTCTGCCCTTTGCTTCTGTTAAGCACAAGCTTATGAAAACTCTGGGGTGGAGGGTCGTTTTGTGCTGTTTTTGGTTGTAAAATGTTAGCTATAAGAGAAAGGAGTTATCTTCCCCGCCATTCCCCCCACGTCCCCCTTTACCCCAGATACTTATGGTGCTTTCAGCTGTTACTTAAAGCTTTACTGTGGTTTTCACTTTTTCTTGCTTTTCATGCAATAAACTCGTTGCAGAACCATACCAGTATTTTTGATGAAGACCTGAAATTATCTAGAAAACCTTATTCTGTAGCCTGTGGAGTAACTCCACTGAGGCACCTGCTGTGTTTTCACTTCTGTTACTTCTACAGATGGTATTAACAGAAAGACACTATTTCATGTAAGAACAAGCAGCATTTGCACATTGTGTTGTGTAACAGTTGAATGACACTGCAGTTAGTTTCTTTATGGGAAAAGTAGTGCAACATACTTCTAATTGTTTACTGTAGAAAGAATTTACAGGGTTTTTTTTTCCTGAAAAGGAAAATTTGTGTAGCGTTCCAGTGGAGAAGAGTGCAGTGAATTACAGAAAATGTTTTGCCCAGTGCATGCCTGAGGGTCTGGGATGGGCCTCTCTCTAGAAATGTTGCCTCATAGCAATACTGTGAGGAACTCTTCACCTGTTTCTAGGAGTCATGTAAAAGAGGTGGTTTCTGTGGGCAGGGAATTTTGTAAAGGATTAAAGAGGAAAAGGGCATGTATTTTGCCCAAGTATTTTTCCTTAGGAAATATATCCAGTAAACCTGTTTTCCTGTGAAGGTGTACATAAGAGAAGCTTTTTGAAAATGAGAGTTGTTTAATTGGAGATGACTTCACATTAACAGAGGGCCCATCCTGTTTGACATCTTTGTTTTTGGTAGCCATGAGGATGTGTATATAGATATGGAAGGCTGCTGCTCTTCCTACTAAGTAGCTCTAAGACTGATGTCAGTCCTTTGGAGCCTGTAAAAGGCCTACTTTGTTTCCTTCTCTCTGACATCTCAAGGGTCTTGTCTGACAGCGCCAGTGCATGCAGTATTGAAAATGTTGCATTAGTGGCACCTCTGTAAAACAAAATGTTTTTATAGCTACTTAATAGCACTCATGAGTTATATCACTGAAGTGATTTATAGCCCTGAAGGTCACTATTAAGTCAACAATATATTGGGAAACCTCTAATCAAATGAATTTGCATGGAAATTGCATTCATACATTCTTTTATGTTTTGCTTACATAGACAAATAATAAATTGATGTCTTCAAACTTGACTGTGCTCAGAACTCCAACAATTTTTGCAAGGGCTAGTAGCTACTGAGATGTCCTTAACTTCTTGTGCTGCTTTCATGTGGGAATCAATAAAGGACCTGAGAAAGGTACAGAAACACTGAGTTGGGATTTGACTCTCCACTCTGTTTCTAATGTAGTGGCTGTCACTTCTGTTTAGGTTTTATGCAGAATGGGTTCTGCTTAGAATATAACCAAAATTTCATTTTAAGTGCTTTGCACTTTTGGAACTGTGAGAAAACCTGATGATGAAAGAAGGCTGTCGTCAGAAAATGCGGGTGGAATATGGTTTTGGATATTTCAGTCATGAAACTCTTTTGAGAGACCTGCTGGACTGTTTAAAATAATGTAAAATACTATACATCCTGACTTCAGGAGTAAACTGCTGCTATAGATTTTATCAGTGTAGCTAAGTTTTCTAATACTTGAATTAAATGTATGTAAAGTTTCTCTGCTGTCTGTGCACCCAACATTTTTAAGTCATGGGAGTTATCTGTATGGTGGGAGCCCCTTTCTCTCTCATGTGATGTTATTTTTAACATGCTGTTATTGCAGGGAAATATTTTCACCCTTGTTCATAAGTGCAGAAGTATCAGGCTGATGGGATAGCAAGGTTGGATATCATTTGCTGCTGGGGAAAGGAGTTCAAATGATTGCCAATTTGTGGAGATGAATGTAGCCACAAACTCCTGGAGTTTAGTGATTGTTTCTAGTATGTAAACTACAGATTTAGTACTGGCAAGCACCCTTAAAGGGTAATTCAGGTAGAGATTTCTGGTTCCAGGAGTAGCTTTTTGGAATTTGTAGGGGAGGCATGCTGTGCTATGTACTCTGGGCAAAATGTACAACAAAAAGTTTGGAAAGGAAAAAAAATTGAGAGTTCATTAAAGTCTATGTTGGGTAAAAAATGTCACTCTTTTTCTGAAACATTCTTTGTGTTATAATTTATTTTGTCTGTCCCCATCTAGCATAGATTGTTGCAGTACTGTGATCTATTTCACAGGTGCCAGCCAGCCTTAATAGACCTCTTAAGGCTGCTGCCATTAGAAACTGTTCCAACTTTCTGCAGCTGCTAGGTCTTGACCACAGGCTGTTCCTGCCTCCCTCCAGCTTGTGCCAGCACTACTGCATGGATATCTTGGATAAGCTAGACTGAAATCTGGCTGAGAATACGTTTTTCCCACTCCTTGTGAGTAGCTTCTCAGCTGGTTGTATTCCCATGCCTGGCTCACTGTACAAGCTTTAGGGACTGGCACAGAGGAGAAGCTACCTGGATATAGGAATGGTTGAGCTTAAAAAAATAGCCTTAGGTGGATGAGTGTTTCCTTGTTTGTAGTTTGTATGCTATGTTGGCAGATATGAAAGAGATCTCCTGTTCTTAGAATTGTGGGTGTTTGTCAGTCTGGTCAGAGAGAAGGAGCTGTGAAGTGCAGTGTGCATTACAGAACCTTGTACCACAGCTGTGTTTGCAGATGGCTGCAGGAGAGTCTGCTTACAGTTACAAGGGCTTAGCTGTTCAGCACTCTGAGCATACAAAGGAAGGGAAAGTGCTTCCTTAGAGAAAAGAAATACAGAAGTGTTATGTTTCCCTTTCTGTTTATGAGATTTGTACAATATTCTATTACGAAGCTCTGTTTTCAGCCTTAGAGATTAAAAGTCTTGCAGTCATGTGAAGGTATCTGCTTCCTATGGGCTTTTTACCTACCCCATCAGCAGAGTTCCACACACAGGAAATTATGTTGTCAAATGAGTTGAAATAAAGATTTGGGAACAGTTGTTGTGTAATCAAAACATGCAAAAAGAAAGAATAATTTTAGTTAGTTTTATAACTACTCAGGAATACTGATGGCTAATACTAGATGCACCACAAAGATAAAGGGGTTATTCTTATGGTATCTTACATCCAAGTGTCTGAAAGTGTAGGGGCAAAAATCTTAGGAGAGGTAGAATTTGTATAGTGAAAAGAAATGTGCCAGTCTGGCTGCTACTGTTGGGTATTGCTTACTGTATTTTCTAGTAATGCTAAAATACACATTCCTTCTCATACTAGACTTTTTACAGCAAATATTGATATATGATGCTTTTCCTGCCTGAAATCTGGAGCTGTGTGTCTCCATTTAACACTGAGGCCTTTTTCTGCCTGTAAAGCTCAGCATCAATGAGTTATTTACAAGCTGACCAGCATGGCAGGGAGATTTCCTTCTTCCATGAGGGCATGTAAACCTTTAAAAATGCACATATAAGCCATATCTAAATAATAAGAAAGTTTTCTGTTTTGCTGTTGTATGCTGTGTCCTTAAACCACCTCAGGAGGTTTCCTAGGGTTGGGTGCCCAAGGGGAGGCAGTTTGTCTCTGAGGTCTCAAAGTGAGTGTGCAGTGGGCATACTATTCTACAAGGTACTCTGTAGTCTGATTTTTTAAAATCTGAAGTTATTTTATAACTGTTACAGCTGTTGTAGATCAGTTTGGCTATTTTGCAGTTAATAATAGACAAAGCAGGATGCTTTTCCAAAATACGCTACTGATACTATCTGTTTTCCAAAAATTTGCTAGACATGGGAAACTGTAAGCCAAATGCAAAAGTCCAGGATTGAGTTCTCATAAATGAATAGCCTGCATTCTTGGGCTTTCAAGAGTCAAAAGCTTTATCAAATGGAAGTAACAAATCATGACAAAAATAGGTTATACCAGATGACTCTACTGCCCTCTCCTAGTTTTACAGGATACAAGGAAGTGTTTAGGTCAAGCTGAGCTCTCTGGGCTGTGTTCTGAGGAAATACCTGTGTAAAGTATAATAGTTAGGGCGTGTGTGGTTTGGGGGAGGCAGCCAATTAAGGATGTAGCTTGAGAGTTAGATTGGCTTTGCTTGGTTGTTGGTTTGAGAGGTCTTTGGGGGTTTGATGTAGTTCTTAAAAAACCTACCTATGGCAGGAGCTTGGGAGCCTAGGGGTTGGTGATGATACCTGCATAGCTGTAGGGTTGGAGATGGCAATTTAGTAACATTCCTTTGTGGCCTTAGATATGCATTATTTACAAAATGCTTGTTTATTTTTAAGTAATTATTCAATTGCTCTTAGTGGCTAGGAGCAGACGTCTAAAAACAAATTTCTTTAAGTGGATGCAACCTCTTAAACCTTAGTGTATATAAAAACCCTTCTTTTAAAAGCTGTGAGGTAGAGTTGAGACTTCACATCTGAATTGAGCAATATGCTTGATTTATTTTAGAAAATTACCCCACAAGTACTTGATTCAGGGCTGAACCTGGCTTTCTCAGTGATTTGCTTGTGTGTATGAGAGGAGGCAGTTAAATTTTTAAACATAGGTACATAGGTTAGGCTATTACAAGGTTTTTATATGGAATCTGTCCAATTCTGTAGTGTAAAACCAGAGCTGAGTGTGGTTTAAAGTTTTTTCCAAGTTTTTTTAATTGCTTGGTAATTTTATTCTTTCTGCATAAAAACTTTTAACAGGGCTTTTTTTTTCCCTCCCAAGATGGCTAGGATTCTACAGTTTAATGCTAGCTAATTTCCCCCATCATAGCCTTTCCTTCCAGTCTCCTGTGCATAGCTCTTCTGGCTTCTCACAGGCATCCAAAACTAGTTTTGGATGAAAGGTATTTACAAGAAAGTTCAGAAGCTTTTCCTTCCTTGCCTGGTTGTTGCCTTTTCCCTGCTAACTGCAGTATTTAGATTAGCCCCACTGACCCTTAACAAGCACTTTCTCCAGCGAATAATATTAACTCGTGGAGAGTTTTTGTGTGTGTCCTGTATGACCTTCTTTAGACTATTTGTGGTCTCTCAAGCACTTTTGTTAATAGTGTTTCTGAGGAGGGGGACCCAATCTGCTTAACCATGTGTGTTCTGGAGTAGGAGAGTGTACTGGAGTGTATCTGGAGCAGGAAAGTGTACTCTGCTGCTTCTCTAGGTATCCTTCCTCTGCCCTCTGACTATATCTAGATCACAGTACAGTCACTGAAGGTGTAACAGTTGTGCTATAAACTTGGGACAATGACCAGCTGGCAGGTGTGATTGCAGCTTGCAGAATTCTCTCCTTTACTCCATCTCTTTAATGCCTGAAACCGATTGTACTGTCACACCCTCAGATGAAGAATAATAAAATAATAAAAAACCCCCAAAAACTAAAGAAATCTCTAGCGAATTTGATTCTAGCATATCAAATGATTTGTGTTTCAGGTTGGTTTGGATTTTATCTTTGAGGAATGAAGTGAAAGAAATAAAAGAAGCAAAAACCCCCACCAAACAGGCAAAACTGAATGGAAAACAACTCAAGAACAAGGTGGAGTGGTTGCTTTCCACTAACCTTTTGTGGTTTCAGGAAAAATGAAACACTCGTAAATTGTTCGGAAGAATTAAGCATAGGTGGATTATCTAGGAACAGTGTATGCTATGTCTGCCACTAGTGACTGGCAACTAAACAATTTGTGTAACTATAGTAGCTTTCTGCTCCTGAAGCTTGGTTGGAGCTGGCAAGAGATGGTATGGCTCTAAGGCTTCCTTTACTTGTGTTGAAATATATTGTTTTTCCTTTATAACATTAAAAGATCAGCTGCATTACAAATGTGATGGCCTTCTCAACCCTTGGCTGGTTTCTGCTGTCTGTGATGCAACGTGAGAAGTATTTTCAAACTTGATCAGGCTAGAGGGGTGTATAGGGAGTGTTCACATTCCAGTTACTGACAGCCGCTGTTACTTCAAAATCAATATGAGCTTACAGTAAACTTAATTTGATCAATTTTTGAACTGTCTTAAGTTCACTACCCTTGTGGAAGATGCAACTGAATTCTCTAATTAAGCTCTTTATGTGAACATATGCTTCCTCATTTTTTGATATTTTTTTCTAATGTAGTCCATATTGGTATCTCTTTTTCCCAGTCTTTTCACAGGACACCCTGTGCATTCTACTACTTCCTCAGATCTCTGCAACTTTTGAAAACAGTTCTTTAAGACAGAATTGACAGATTCTGAGTTGTGGCAGTTCCTGTCACTGCTGTTTTGTGTTTCCTACTAGACAGTGTCTGTTATTAAGGCTGTTTATAGTCTTTTTGTTTCTGTGATTAGTGGGCGATTAAGTGTGACTTTGCCAGAGCTGTCTGTGTTGTTGCATCTTTGGTGTGGTGTCATTTTATCTGTATGATTATTTTTGTTTATGGCTAACTGCCATTACATTGTAAAATGACTTGCTTAAATAATACCCATCTGAATCTCCTTTTTTATTCACTTACAGATCTATGATATAATCTATTGTGTTTTCTCTGAAATAGCATGTGTATACTGCTTTTTCCTGTATTGTGCAAACATGTCAACCTATATGAACTGTCTATGTAGAAGTTGGTTCAGAGCAGAAGTCTAAGGGAATAAGACCTCTTTTTCCTCAGATTGCTGTCAGGCGCCTGGGATAGGGAAGACTGAGAGCTTAGCTAGCATCTAAAGTCTGTTCTACTTCTCCCCTCTGTATGGGCCAGTCTGCTGCTTGCTGTATGCCCAGCAGTGAAGGCCTCTCCCCATCACCACTGTGTACAGGCATATGCATGCATGCTCTTCTGAGAATTTCTTGTAGGTATTTCTTGGAACAAGAAGGAAAGAAGATGGTATAGTAGAGAATATATTACAAAAAACATTATGCTTAAGCTAATGACCTCCTATGTAGAGCTTCTGACTTTTTTTCTGGTTACTGTTTGTGGGTGTTTGCTTGGAGAAGGGCAGTTGTCTATGAGCTTTAATCCACTTGGTGAGGGAATGAAAGACTATGGATGCTTCCTCGAGATGTCAGTGTATGAAATGTTTTTAATGTAATGGCATATTGTAACAGGCTTAACTCCCTGTTTCTTCTATAGTGGGACACACTGTGTTCAAGATGGTGCCTTATAACTTCACATAAACTCTATTCGTCTGTGTATGATCCAAATGAAAAGGTAAGTAGTATGGTGCATGTTTTCTTTTTGACATCTTACTAATACTAATGTAATACTGATATTTGGGTTTTTTAAGCTGCCCTCTTCTTTGTGCTGCTGCTAACAATGGTAGTTCTCGTGGTATAACCCATCACTGGTTTAATGGCATGTTTTTCTTTCTAAACCAAAAAAGAAGTTGCTTTTGCAGGATACATGTCAAGCAAGATTGGAATACTACTTTGAGTGTATCCCAAAAGGCTTAATAAGTGATTGTGAGCTTGGGAAAGTCACATACTGGCCTGAACATGTTATAATTATGAAACAACTGTTAATGTTTTTCATAATGTAGGTGGTAATGGGCCTGTTAAAACACTCAGGAGCTAGACTAGCCAAAAGCTGTTTGTGGAAACAAAACTCTGTAACAGTGGCAGCATGATTGGTAGATGACCGGGCATGGGGGTGAGAACTTCAGACCTTGGAAAAAGATGGGCCTTTAAGGCCTGCAGAGAATGGCAAATCCTCATCTTGGGAGTTGTGCAGTAGTAATCTCAATTTACAATTATAAGCCAAGAAAAACTTTCCTTCTGGAAGATTGTCTTGGCATGGCCTCTGAAGTAACACACTTGGAAAAATAATGTGACTGAAGGTACACTAATATTCAAAGGCAAGGATGCCAACAATTCAGGACTGATAGGCTTGTCCTTATACACCAGGGTAGAAGCAATTAACTAGAAGTAAAACAATATTAGGAATGGGGAAAACCAGTGTACCTAGAACTGTAGCTTTACAGTTTTTTTTTCAGAAGATTTCTTTTTTTTAAGGTTCTTGCTTAGTTAAGGTTCCCTTGCTTTTCTTAATGCATAATTATGTTTAGGCCATATAGTTGGGTATTTGGTTTCTCTCAATTAGGAGCTATGTCATTTCATGACTACCACAGACAGAGGAAGGGAGAGTGAACAAAACAAACCTGAAAAGCACTTAAACTGTCTTTGTAATGACAAGACTTTGATGTGACACCTTTTCAGCCTAATTAGTGGAAATTATATTAAAAATGTTGCTCCAAAGCAGTATGTGGCTTTAATTTTTTTTATTGTGCTGGACTGGAGTCTAATCTGTGTCTTTAGACAGAGACTAGAATTGAAAAATTAAAATGTCAAATATTCTTATAATCTTGATATTGAAAGTCTTGTCTTGTACTGTGATCACAGCTGATTAATAAAACAGCATTTATGTACCAAGAACTGGGTTGATGGTGAACTTGAATCATGACGCTTTTCAGTACCAGGTATTTGGGAGTATTTTTTAAATTCCCCCTCAAGTCTGTATGCCTGAAAATCTTTAGGTACCTAGAATGCTGAAATTTAGACTCGGGAACAGTTTGTGTATTATGATGTTGATAACCTTTTTAGACCAGATCACCAGCTAAGAACTCTTCAAAAAAGCTGCTAGCTCCTGTGGTTTTCTTAAAGTATTGGTACCTCTGATAATTGAGCTTGTTTAAGATCCATCTGAGTCAGGTGTGCCTGTTCACTGGTGTTCAGCAAATCTGGCTGAATTCACTGTGTAGGCTTGCTGCAGCTCTCACCTGGAGGGGTTTCTTATCACTTAATTTCCGTATGGTGTTATCACATGGTAGTATTTTTAAACTGGTCATGTGATGTCAGCTCAGCCCTGACTTTGAAAAAGTAAATTTGGTCAAGGGCACCTTGAGTTTCTCTGGAGTGTAGAGCAAATAATGTGTTCTAGTCTGTCAATAGCAGTTCCTATTGGGGTTTTGCAGTGTTCCTCCCTCTCCTCAGGCACCTGTCTTCCCCTCCTTAAATTAGCTAATGACTGTAAGGTTGGTAAACCATTTAGTTGTTGTGGTGCAATATCTCTTCTTCCCCTAGTTCTTATGAAAACAAGCTGTTGGGTGTAATGGAGGAAGGATAGCTGTCAAATGTCTTCGGGCATCATTTGATAAACTTGATATGGTATGACTGCAGATTGCCCCTGAAGGAGACAGTCCTGCTGGTTCCCTATTGTATATTTTTCATTTGGAGCATGGGAGGCAGAGTAGGACTGTTCACAAACTTGGGATGTGTCCTGGAGCTGCATCCCTGTCGTCTAGGGAGGTATAGAAAGCAGTGGGGTAAGAGTATTACCCAGGACAGTCCCTTTCAGTGGCAGTCTGTATTTATAACTGAGCAGGTGCAGTTCCAAAGTGCCCCTGTGTTTAGTAGCAAGGCCATGACAGCAATAACCCTCAGTCCCAGCAATGAGATTTTTATGCTGAGCAGCTGTGCTGCTCTGCCACTCTTTTCTTAATGGGAAAGGGTGTAAGGCTTTTTGACTTCAACAGCTTGGTATTCCCTCTTACAGGCATGATCTAGAAGTGTTGAAGGTACATTTGCAGCATTAGTGCATTCCAGTGTGAAAGGTGACAGTGAATTTCAGGCGAGTAGTTAGGTTTGATTTGCTATTCTGTTGCATTGCAGATGCTACTTAGTATTTAGTGTGTAACAATGTCCTGATGGCCATGCAGGATTTTGCTGAGTACCTCAGGTGAGGCTCAGATAGGAGAAGGGGCAAGGCTGCTGCAACTCAGCAGGTATGCCTGTTCTGGGTCAAGCTGTCAGTCTTTTATCCTCCACAACCTAGGCATGGTGGAGCCTCTCTTCCTTATGATTGGAATGCCTTTTAAAGGGCTCCCATAATTGATGAGTATTGTGTTCCAGGTCATCTATACTGGTTATGGGTTGTGACCACTGTTCCTGCTAGCATTGTACCTGTATAATACCAGCATTTATCTGTGCTGCTTCCAGGCAACATAAAACTGACTGCGCCTCTTCCCTGGGCTTGACTGACTCCTAGAGCTGCTGTAGGGTTCTAGTTGGCAAGGAGATCCAAGGAATGTTGGTGTGAATAGTCAAAGCCTTTTTCTTCTGAACCTAGTATAGCATGCTGTTTGTTATATCATCATTTAAATCAGAAGAACTCTTAAAAGTAGGTGATCTCAGAATTACAAGCTCATGGATAAACCATGGTTTTAGTGGAAGCGAAGGAGAAAAGAATACATGTTTCTGACGGGAGAAAAACTTGTATTCTTTTTGTTTCTCAAGACTCTTATTGTTCTTTTCCCTTCAGACTTTTGAAAAACTGCTTATTGCCAACAGAGGAGAGATTGCATGCCGAGTAAGTATGTAACATTTTCATCTTTTTATATTTAATTCTAAAAGTGTTGGTATTTAAGTATTGGTATTTGTCACTTCTTATGTGGTAGGTCATCAAAACGTGTAAGAAGATGGGGATTAAAACAGTTGCCATACACAGTGACGTCGACACCAATGCTGTGAGTACTACTGAATTCAAGTGGTAGATGAGGTTTTAGTAATTCAGCAAGACTTGCAGCTATTAGTCTTAGTGATTATTGTTCTAGGTATGTTGGCAATTCTGAAGTATCTTTGTATATGTTCTTTTCCTCTATGTGCTTGAAGTGATGGAAATAGCAAGGTGGAGGAAGGATTGGATAAATATTTAGCTTTTTAGTGTTTTTTCTGTGAACTCTTCTGTGTTTGTGTAAATGCTACATTTCTCTTTGTGTGGATTAAGCTAGATACATGTGCACATATGTAGATGTGGGCAACAAGTGTGAGAGTAGCAGTAAAACTTAAATTTTGTTTTGCTAATATGCACAAAAAGGCAATGAAGAGTGGATCCTAGAAGAAGGTATAGAGCTTAGTATAATTTTTTCCTGTGTCTGGTAAATCTTTTTCATTACTTTCCAGAGAAATGTCCCCTTCTACCAGGTATGCTAAACAGGCTTAATGGAGCTTCTCCATTTGATGAGGCTATTGATGTGCCTTCAGTATTCAGCAGTATAGCAGAAAGGTGCTAAAATGGCTTTTTAGACAAGCAAGGTACCTGTATTGCCCATTTTCAGGTTTTGTAGTCTCTTCATTATCATTCATGGCAACAATAACAGGATAATTTCTTGTGTGGTGTAACGGCAAGTGTAGTCATACTTGCATGTTCTTGTTGACTAGAGAGAACACAGTATTATTCCTTGCCCGCAAGAACTGCTACAGGACAAATGATCAGGGGTACCTCCATGTTCCAGGAAAGTTTGTTGAAATCCAGAAGGGAGTTAAATCCCTGTATTACGATTTAATAAGAAGTCACTCAGACAAGCCACCAGAAAAAAAAAGTATTTTGTGTTGGGTAGGACTTGTGAATATAGGTGGTGAGTTACTCAACATTAGAAAAATTGATGTGGTTCATGAAATCTGAAAGTAGTTAGAACTTGGGTGTTTTCGGAGTTAAATGAAAGGTGGAAGCTGTTGGCAGTTTTGGACTTTGACATAGCTTTTGTCTGAGTCCCTTTGTGGTTCTATTACTACATGACCAGCTCAGCTTGTATGAATAGGCTGTAGATTGAGCAAGGGACTGAAATGGGACTTTCTGAAATGCTCTACTGATGGATTTTTGTGGCATGTATTTCTTTCTTTGAGGTGAATGGAAATTACACTTGGTCTGGGTTTCAACTGGTAGCCATAACTGGTAATGTAATAGCTTGTGGGTGCTCAATGGGCTGTGAAATGAATTCTTAATGGGTGGACATCAGACATCATGATAAATTCTAATTCTTTTGGAAGCCAAGGGTTATGTGAATATGAATACAAACTACTCTGTATGATCTGTGATTCCTCTAGTAAAACTGAAGCATACTGATGGGTACTTGAATTCCATCTTATGTATATAGTATCTGCTGTAAAGATAAATGGATTCACTGTTTAGCAGTGCTGCGTAGCCTTTTCACTGGCATGAATTCATCCTGAAAATAGACTTAAAAAGCTGTTTAAAAAAACCCCACATGTTCTTTCACCAGCCCATAATAGACTTGAGAAAATGAATTGGTCTTCTCTCTAGTGTGTCTGTTGATTGTGTGGATTCTGCTATGAACTGGAAACTGTAACAAGATCTGAAAGCAGTAAGTAAAAACCAAGATTGAAGAACATAATAAGAGAGTAAGAGTGGCATGAAAAAGTACAACTCATGACCTTAGGGGGAAGGGTGTACAAATAGTGCATTACAAAAAGGAAATTGAAAATATGTCTATGCTGCTTTGAGCTACAGTGCTGTATTAGGTTTAAAATACAAATAGGGTCTTTAATTTGTAATAGTTCCCAAGAGAAAGAAAATCCAAGCTGGTAGGTCAGAAATGCATTAATATACTCATGGTAGTTCATCAAGATAATATGAAGTGTGTTAGAGGGGATGCTGCCATTTTGAGTTTATGGACAAAAGATGAGGCTCTAACAAATGCTGTAAGGGTGATGTAGTGTCTGCTTAGCTGTCTGGAGCCTTACCTGAAGACTCACCGAACTTATCTGTACGAGGTTAAGCATTAGCTGTCTGTGTTGAAGAAGCTCCAGGTATTTAAAGGAAAATGAGAGGAAGGCTACTTGAAAAACTAATTTATGTACTTAAGGTAGTGGTATGAAATCTAAGCTAGTTTTTTGGGTCTAATTATACATGTTGTTTGTGTCTACCATAGATCCTTCAGTCACTGCCTTGTGTGCTTG
>NW_005054363.1:2870825-2886313 GCF_000277835.1 Geospiza fortis
GTACTTCTAGTTTTTCATTATGGGAATGAGCTGGCCCATTGCAGTGATGTGTGTGATTGCCATTTTGGATGACCTTGATAGATGAGTCCACAGGCCAAATTCTTTTACTCTGTTACTTACAATAAAGTCACCAACAACAGTTCATAATTCTGTCCAATGTTTCATCAACAACATCCTTCTTGGTTGTACCAGTCATAGCAAAATGTCAAATGTTCTGAAGTCATGCTCAGGAGCTGATGCAGCCTGTCAAAGGAACCTCTGTCCTCATGGAGCTAGTAAAAATGTGTTTGCTTAGTGACGGGATGCTGCAAGAGAGTTGTTAGTATTCTCTTGATTTTGTGCTTGACAGGATATCTAACTCCTTCATGACTTCTATTGCAAAAGCAATGAGTATGGTAGGCAGCTACCCTGATGATGATGGTCACTGAACCAAAGACAGAAATAGCTGTAAAGACATGTGTTTGTCTTTACTAAAAATAGTGGGACTGGGTTTTAAGTAACCAAAGTAGGTAGAGATATCTTACAAAGAATTTTTTATTAACATGTTTAAAAGTAGCACTAGCTACAGTAGATAAATTTTATGCTTAGAACTTAGACTAACCTTTGAGGTGTAGTTAGAGCCCCTTATTACATTACTTGTCATCTGTATAGCTACTCACTGAAAAGCAGATAGCCTGATACTCTTAATATGAATTAATTGTAACCAATATAACCTTAAAAGGAGGGCAGTCCAGTTGGTCTGTTACTGATCTGGTTTTGTCATACTGTTTGAAAACACAACTGAAATTGAACAGAAGCAAAGTTCCTTCAATGTGCTCACTAGATATTTAAGGTGAGAAAGAAAACAGGTATCACAAGGTATTTAGCAATTCAAGCTCTTCAGTGATAGCCTCTAATTTATTCCTTATCAAGTGATATGCATAAATGATTCCAGCAGGCATTTTCACTAATGTTTGTATAGGAATTGTATACACCGTCTTAAAATAATGCTCTTTGAATAAAAGTACTACAAGACTTGTGAGTTGTCTTATCCTAGAGTTTTATTTTAGACTTCTTTTGGTTGAATGTTTGACTTTTTTTTTCTTTTTTAAAATTTTCATATTACTGAAATCCTTGTGGAATTTACAGTGCTGAATAGAGGTGGTAGGAATAAACAAAATGCATATAAGCTTTCTATGAAACAGCTTTTTCTTGTTCTTCACACTTAGTTTCTGTGGAGCACCATGGCAAATGTCTTGAGTATGCTGTTAGAGCAATACTAATCTGGACATATTTACCATTAATAGACAAAACTAGTAACTAGACAATAGGAGCACAAAGGAATTTTAATTTCAAGGAATTTAAACTTTGCTGTTATGAGGAGGAATCAGCAAAGGGGACTGTTATAAACTGGGAATGTGGCAAAAATGGAACAACCTGCTGAGAACCAAATAAAGCTTACCTGAAGAGGGAGAATAGAAAAACCAAAATATACTGTTTTGTGTTATTAATTTTAAAAATGACCAAAGATCTGACATATTTTTATAGGTAAATATTGTTATGGTGATAGGGAAGGGAACGTTAACAAGACTTAAAAGGATATAGGTGACTTCAGAGACTTTTGGATACTCCTGTATTAATGCAAATTTACAGATAGCTGGAAATGGTATTAAATGGGATTGAATTGCATTTAGTTTGTGGAGGTGGGAGGATGTGTGAACTGGTGGGAAAAACAGCCTGACAAAATGGCTGCTGAGACCCCCATAGAGCATTACAGTTGCTTATGTGGTACTGAATAAAATAGATCATAATGGATGCTTTCAGGTTCTTGAAAATAGTGGCTAATACTCTTTGATTGCAACTCTTATTTTGGGGAAAGCAGAGAAAAAAAGTTGTATACTGTTCAAAATGCTGAGTTTTGTTGTTTTTTTTTAACTTCAGTGCTCAGCTTTCAAAACACTGATTCTTTACACTTGAATAGGTAAAGTGGGGAAGGACCAGTAAAATTCACATTTTTTTAATTAAAACATCTGGCAGAATTATTTTTGAGATGAGAAAACAAGCAAAGAAGTTTTGTCTGAACAGGAGTAATCATATGTACTTTTCCCCCTGAACTGATTGGAATAGATGGTTAAGATGAAAGAGCCTCCTCAACCATAAATGTAACACTGATGGTGCAAACATTGTCAAGGAAAGCTAGAGAACTATTGTAATGCCTAACATAATCAGCTAAAAGTATGATAAATGAAGAACAAGCTTTCACTAATTGGATCTGAACAAAAGAAGGTATAGCATAAAGCAGTGAATGAGATATAATTTTACTTGGCATTTTTTAACACAGCAGGGATTCTATAGCCATATGAATCAATGAACTATAAATGACTGAAAAAATCCCATGGGAAAGTAATGTAAACTACTAAAACTTAACAGAGTAGTGAACAGTGAGTTATACTTCTTTCATATGAGGTTTTTCCTGTCAGTCACTTAAGACTTCAGGTGTTGTATTAAACTGCCTGTTCTAAACCTTGTTCTGCCACATAATATAAAATGAAAAATAATGCAAATGTTTTTATTGATGTAAAAGTAATTGCACAGAATTGAGCTGTTCTCCAGAAAGTGTAGTATTTTGAGTGACAGAAAATGGAAAAAATAAATTAACTAGAAATGGAAGATCTATATTCCTTTTCTAACATTTTTTTAAGCTGGGAGTCTGAGACCGTATTTCAGAAGGATGTTGGGGAAAAATCTGGTTTAGGGAAACTGCAAAGTTGATAGAGGCTATAAGTTTCTATACCATGTCTTTATTGAGCTGAATGAATTTGAGTGAGTAAGATGAGGTTTTTTTTCCTGCAACAATATAAACTGAGAATTTTGCTGAAGACTTCTCTATAGCTTAAGGGGATGCTGTCAGTTTGTTTTGTTCTTAAGAAATCCAGCTGGCAAAAATAAGCATTGGAGGGCAATTTGGCATTTAAGTTTTAATGTAAAAAAATTAGTTTGAAAAGTGAACGTTTATCTAAAACTGAGGAGTTTTATTTACTTGTAACTAACTTAGAGGTTTTAACATTTGTCCAAACTCTCATTTACTTTTTTTTTTTTTTTGCTGTTTTGTCTTTTAAAATGTGCAAAGCTTTCTTCCATCATTTACTACAAAACTAGAAATTCAGTCATTTTGATAGCTCCTTGTCTCCCAGTGGCATTTCAGGGATTTATACTCAGAAAACTTGGAGACATCTGTTTTGAGTACCTATATGAAAATGAAACTAATATTTTAATGTCTTTTTGAAGTACATGGGTGTTGTCCAGAGTGTATAGAGTGGACTCTGCCTCCCTGTAATGTCTGGAGAAATTCACTCTTCCTAAGTGGTAGTGTTTGCAAAGTGTGCAGAACAGGAGTGGGCCAGAGCAGTTGCTGTTCTGTTCTTCCTTCAATGTGCTTGCCTTTTGTTTCAAAAGCAAGACAGCATGTTGTTCATTTCTTTACAAGAGGGGATGGAGGTGATGTTACTGTCCTGTCCCCATGCTTTATTGAGTGAACTCCTGGACAGTTTTGTAAAGCATGAGTAATACAGATGGTGATAATTCCATGAAGGGAAATACCTCTGTGGAAGGAGTGTGCTTTTGGTCAGAATTCTAGTAGCTTGCTTGCCAGTAATTTGCCTTTTTTTTTTTTTTTAGTTTATCATTGCTTTGAAACTGAGTGGGTTGCTGAGGAAGTAATTAATTTTTCATTGCAATGAAAGGTTGATCTGCTCTAGAATCCTAAAGTTTCATTGTTTTAGTGTGTTTTAATCAGTGATAGGATGATGTGAAATGGATATATGACCTCTGAAATGAGTCAGACTCCTGTTGCATTGTTTGATGGTTAAGTTGAATGTCAATTTTGTTGGATTCTTGTTGGAACTCTACCACTAAGAAGGAGCGGAAGGATGTAGAATAGGATGCTTTAAGCATTACACTGCAGCCCAAGTGGGGACACTGTCTTGCAGGTGGAAAGTATATGTTGTAAAGAAGGAACTGATACCAGATCTTTGGACTTTTGTGGGATGGTTATTTAATTACCAAGCTGATTTTTTTGAAGGATCAATGCATGGATTAAAAATAATCTGTCACAAAGCTCATTTAGGGAAAGTGGCTGTTGTTGGAAGTACTGGACTACCCTTGAAGGAGGAAAATGTGGGAGCCCAGTCAGCAAAGTTAATTGCAGCTTAAAGGTGCAGGTCCTCAGTGCTGTGGAGACTCAAGTGGTGCTTCTGTGGTGCTATGACTGTCTACATCACTAGGAAGTGGGGAGTAGCAGGACTGTATCTGTGGAGTGAAATGGTTCATGCTGAAGACATAGTGTTCTTCCTTTCTGCCTTTCAGCATCTATGTGCTTGGTTCTAATCTGGTGCTGAGGGTTTGGTGTCTGCTTGTGGTGGTTTGCTTGTGGTGCCCAGCAGGTATCTGGTTCATGTGCTTTGAGACAGCTGATTGTTAGAGACAAATGGGTTTTAAATGGGGGTGACTGAGAGATTTACTTAAAAAAAACCAGTCCTGATTTGAACTTAAATACTGATGTGTACTGAAGTCACTGTAATTGCTTGCTTGGGACTTCCCTTCTAGAAGTCATGAAGTCATGTCCTAGAGCATCAGAGGTGCTCTAGCACTTCTCTGATCTTGTGCTGGGTTGTTTCTGTGCTCTGAACACACCAGACACCTTGATCAAGTCAGTTAAAACTTTTTTCTATGACCTTTTTATATTAAAATATTTCATTGGAATGTGTGACAGATGCTGTAGCCATTTATAGAAACCAGCTGAGTTGTGGTAGGTCAGTAAAGTGACTTTTATTGCCTTGGCTGTCTGCTCTGATGCTGTACCCAGAGCTATGGGGTTTGGAGAGATGTACAGACATCTCTGTGATCAGGTCTTAAGCTTTAGGCTGAGCAGAGCTGAAGTCATTAGGCTTTACCTGTTCTACAGATTTGTCTCTCTTGGGCAGTGGCAGAGAGCTGGCAGTTCCTTCCTCTGAAGCTACAGGTATGTGCTGAGGGCACTGCCATCAGCAGTTCTGGATCAATGTCTCCTGCTGCTATAATTCTGGCTCAAACTTACTGTCCTTATTATATTGGGTTTCCCCAAGAAACCAAGTTGGTGTACATCTATTATAGCCTGTTTGCTTTGTGCTCATCTCTAGACTTTTCCAGAGGTGGTGGAAAGTGCTGTATGTAGTAATTTTAATGCAACTGAACATTGTCAATGCGGTAAAAAAAGATAGTTTTACCATCTTCCTCTGTAAGAGAGGACCGGCAGCAGCATGGTTTCCTGCTGCCTCACTTCCTTGGATACAGAACATAAGGTCCCTTGGATTGCTCTTTTGAGGCTTTGACTGTCCTTTCTTTGTCCTGACTTCATCCTTCACCCATGTCCTCAGCAGCAGCAGCTGCTTCATTGTGCAGATTCATTGCTCCTGTGGTTCATATTGTCCCAGTTGTGCTATTTGTTATCAGCTGTGGTTGTGGTTATTCAGGGATGATCTGTTTTCAGGCACTATTAACCAACAATATTATTTGGTAATACTATCTGTGGTTTCTTATCTGTGTAAAGACTGGTGAGCAGGCCCTGGGCTGGGTTTCTTTTTTAGTACTTGGATGAGCTCTAGACAGAGAGTGACCTAAGGCAGATTTTCTATGAATAATGTTCACAAGTACTTAGAACATTACTTCTATAATTGATTTAAGACTGTGCTGTCTACTAAGAGTAGTTCTCTTCCTTCCTATCTTTTGTGTACCTACCATGTGTGCATCCTTTTGTTAAATTGATCCAGGCTGCTTATCTGTATGAGAGCAGTGGGGGAAAGAAAAGAAAGAAATGTTGATCAGCAAGCTGATGTGGCTCTTTGCATAGGTTAATGAATGCTAGAGCTGATGGCATCAGGACACATGGCTGGGGACAAGGAGAATGAATACCTGATTAACCTTTTGAGAGGCAGTGTAGATTTAGTGTCTTGAGTTAATGCCATCACACATCCTAATAGTGGAGGATGTGGGGAAAAGAGAGCAGGGAAGGAAATATGTATCAGAGATGCAGGTTCATACAATGTGAAGAGCTGGATTGGTGAGCAGAGCCATCTTAACAGATCCTAGTAAGAAGCATTTGTATTTAAAACCAGATATTTTCCTTTGTTCTTAGCTGTATCGCTCAACAAAAAGTTGCCAGGCAGTTGTGGAGTCTGGGATTCCACAGATGAGGTCCTGGTACCATTTTTCTAGGGAGGGGTGTTAAACAAGAAACTGAATTGCTTATGAGGTGTCTGAAAGATTGAAAAACTCAAGATGGGAGACAGGAAATGAAGACACAATTTGTGAGGTATAAGGTATAGATGCATATGTCCTTTTATGGGTGTTGTGGTTTTGGGTTCTGTTCTTTTACCTTGTTCACAAAAAGCATCTGTCACTTGTTTACTTTCATCAAGGAAACACTATATAAAGGATAAGTATGAGATACTGTTTTACTTATCACTGCTGAATTGTCTGTAGGCAGCAATTAGCATCCTTTGATAGCTGTTCGAAACCAACCAACCCCTCCCCCCAAACCCTTCATGTATCCTGTTTATTATACAGGAAGAATGGTAATCAGTGTTTGACTAGTTGGTGCAAGCTAATAGGTGTACTGAGTGGTGACTTGGTTTTATAGAAATGCATGTATTCTGTTTAGATACAGTGCCTCCTGCTTTCTGCCCCTGTTTGGCTGTGCTAATTGGGCAGTTCTTTGAGTTTTATTCCTGGATTTTAATTGGATATATAACATTGCATGAATTTTCACAGTCCCTTTGTAGCTGGTGTTTAATGTCAGCTCACCTGTTGACCTGTAATGTTACTAGCCTTGTAAAACAGCTGCTGACAGTTCTGAAAGTGAAATTGTTTTTAATGTGGTTTTAGCTGTTGACAAATTTGTGACAGCATAACATCTCCCTTGCTTTTTGTAGCAAAGGAGCATCTCTGTCCAGGAAGTGTATCTCCTAGGTTGATCTCTTGTAATTTTGTTTGGATGGGGGCCTGCATCAAACTGGTATTCTATACATTTAGCAAGAAGCCAGGGGAGTTTAGTGCTTGTTTGTATAACGTGATTTCTTTCTTAATACTTTTAAAATAGATATTTGTCTGTTCTTGGATGGTATCAACACTATATTTCTAAAGGATGCTTTGAAAGTAACGTGAGTCAAATATTGGGGTTTGGTAGCTTACGATACTTCCAGCAAAAGTTTTCTCCTGCCCTCATTAATCCCTTATTGTGCCATGTTGTAAGAGTAGATGAGAAGCATTGAGTAACTGAACATGTGTTAATCATAAATCTCTCCTGCAGCTATAAGTTGGTACTAAAAAGTTTGTGGACGGAATAGGGCTGTGGTCTTTCATTACTTGGACTGTAGCAATTGCCTGGTGCTTCTCTCTGAGAGTGACAGTAGGAGCTAGGGGCCCTTATAAACGTGAGCTGTGCTCTGGTTCAGGCACTGAGTTGTAGGGGAAGGAGCTGCAGGGAGATAAGCTGACTTGCAGGATCAGGAAGGACAAACAGACTGACAGGCTCTTTCCAGAGAAGCTGCAGAGCCAACAGATTTGTGTGAGACAAATTTGCTTGAGTAAGTGGAGGACAGAGAACTTCAGGGGAGGCTGTGATTCCTGTCATAGGCCAGGTGGTGTTGGATGCCATAGACCTGATAATGAATAAGAAGCAGATAAAGTCAGCTCTGGAAAACTGGAGGAAATGTCATCATTTCAAGTCACTAGCTCATATGTGGGACAGTGAAAACAACTTGAGGCGTCTTTGTGAATGTGGGGAGAATGATTTCTTGACACAAGTGATTGAGTTAACTAGAGGAGGTGCTGTGCTGGACCTCTTACAAAGAGGGAAGAGGTAATCAGGGATGTGAAGCCTGGGACTACTGTGAAATGGTGAGGTTTAATTTCCAAGAGGAGTAAGACAGACAAACAGCAGAATTGCAACCGTGAACTTCGGAAGTGCAATTATTTTTTTCCCAAGCCAAGGATTTGCTTGCCAGGGTGTCATGAAAGGCTGTTTTGGAAGTCAAAGTGGCTCAGGAGAGTTTGTTTATACTCAATGTAGTCTTCTCCAAGCAGAGGAACTTGGGCAAAGTTCAATGTATAGAACAGATAAAGGATGAAGGCAGGGAGATGCAGGGGCTTAATTAAGGAAACCAAAGCTTTGGTGGTTGACTATATACTGAAGGATGTGAAGGGATGGGAGGAGGTTTTTGTGTAGAAGCTGAATTTGTGAGGTGGTCAACTTAGGTAAACTACTGTGTGATTGAAAAGATGGATCAGCTCTGAGAGGTCCTGTCTCTTGCGCGTCCTGCTGTAATTGTTGTTCAGTTTTGTTCGCTGTTTTTTTTTAAAAAGCTCGCATGGTGGGAGAAGAACTTGCAAAGCAGAACAGACTAAACTTTTTTCTATTATGTTGACAAATGGGCAAATACATGATTAATCAATAATCCTTGGTTATGCAATGTGAAAGAAAGATGCTATCTATTTCACCATTTATTGCATCATATTTGATGACAAAAGGAAGCTTCTTCACAGATAATGTAAAATCTTATTATGGAAGTATAACCTATGGTGTTTATTTGGTTATTTATTTTTTTTTTTTTACTTGGAGGATGGGTTTTTAAATTGCTTGTTACCCATAGCAGACCTATCAGGTTCAGCTTTGGGGAAGCCTTTTTCAGTGAAGATTTTCATTGGCATAATAAAACCAAAATACTGATTTGATTCTGAAAAGGTCTAAAAAGCTAATAATAAAAGTACATATAAATCTCCACTTGTATGTTAATTTTATTAAAAGTTGAATGTCAAATTTCAAGAATAATGTCCAGGGAAGTTTAATTATAGCTCATGTTTATTACGAACTTTCATTTATAATTTTGTTGATCTTGTAGTTAATGTTTTTCCAATTTTATACAAGGTGCTTTAGCTGTTTGAAAGCTCTTCAGTTCAGCTTTTGGGGGATGGTTTCGTTCCAACATGCACAGCTATTGTGCTTGACTAGAACTTTTGGATGATGCTGCTGGTTTAAGTATTGGAACTGTCAGTCCCCTAAAAATCCTCCTGAACCCAAGAAAAATTAATTTGCTGACCCAGATTCAGATTTTTTTTTCCCAGATTCAGATTTTTTTTTTCCTTAAAGGCCTTTCCTGAATATAACAAAGGTAGTTGTATTGCCTGACCAATGTTTGTGCTCTGTGGAGGTGAGAAGCTCTACTTGAAATATGTTGACGACTAACATAGGAAAAAAAAAAGCTTAAAAAAAGCCTGGGCAGGGAGCAGACAGCAAAAAGAAAGAAGCTGTGGTAACAAGTTTTAGGTACTGTGACACTTGTGTAGCATTAGGGCTGTGGCAGGTCTGCGGTGTGCTGCAGTGAAGGCTTGGAGCTGGAAGCCTGCCCGGCTTGGCTGCCTGCTGGCACTCCGAGGTCACTCACTTGGGCTGTGAGAAAGGATCCCCAGTGCCTTTGGGTGTGGATGACTTAGTACTGCTTGCTTGTGTGCATTTAGCAGCTGCAAACCCTGGGTATGTGGGAGGGAAGGGACTGGGCTTGGGGGGCTGCCTTTGCACACTAGTGCCTGATAGAATTAGAGCCTGGGTTTTGCAAACTTTTCCTTTTGTAAAAGAGTCAAACGTAGAATGGTCGAGCTCAGGCAGCCTCACTGCCTGCCACAGTGAGTGGCTGTGGGCATTTGAAAACCCATTGCTGTTCTTTTGTTTTTCTCTATGCTTTCAGCCAGATCCTGCTTTGCTTGCTCTTAAATTTTAGGTAGGCTAAACTTAACTATTTGTGTTTGCTTGTGTTGTTTACCTCGTTAAGCATAGCAAAATTATGGAGAACTGTGGAAACCACTGTTGCATCTCTTGTACTTTTAGTTTGAGAAGCCATTTTTTGTGTTAGCTGTAATACTTGATACATTCAGGAATTGGTGATTCTCTATGAAGTAATTAAATAATGAATTCAAAGCTTTATTTTTGCAAGACTAGTGCTAGTAAGGATTTTGCCATTGGATTTTGTAATTTTCATGTTCTTCTATTTTTTTAGATGATAGCTTTTATTTGATAAGAGTATGTAGAGGGTCTCTAGGTACTTTAAATAGATTACTGTTCTCTGTACATACAAAATTATGACTAATGTAGGAGAGATTTTAGATGTATGATACGGTTTTTTGATAATAACCTGAATTTGAATAGCAAATGTAATTTTTGTTTTTCTTGTGATAGTTAAAGTGTAATTTGTATTTGATTTCTACTTGTTAAATATTTTGAGGAGTTCTTAATACCATTCTTGGATATGGATTCAACTGAGCCTGAAGTTTTGTCATGTGCTTTTTGTTTAGTATCTGTGGAGCTCAAAATTGGCAGATAAACTTAGACTCTGAACTCTGCAGTGCTGACACTTGCTGACAGCAGTTTCCCATTTACTCTTTTCTTTCTTCCTTTAGAGGAAGTACTGTAACTCGGTTGCAAATCAACTTCAAGAACTTAAGAGAAAGGTGTAGAGTTTTTTAATGTCTTAATGTGTCTAACTCAGTATTCATCTGATAATAAAGTTTGCTTCTGTGCCAGTTTTTTTTTTTTTGTGCAGAGAATTTTCCAATTTAACTAACAAAAACTATAATGGGTATTTTCTGTCAATTAGTTCTGAAAGCTAATTTTTTTAATTAGGGTGCTGAGATTCAAGAAGTGACACTGCTGTGTTAAGACTTTTTTTGGTAAAGCTCTAACATAAAGAAGCCCATCAGCTGAACTAAAGCTTAGGATTATTATTACAATTTCCTGCCCTCAGATTTCTGTGAGTACAGCAAACAAATTAACTTTGGTAAATTCACTTTGCAGGCATGCATGCTTGCATATTCTCTGCACCAGTATTCTTTCTGCAGAAGAAATTTGTTGTATGCCTTCAAGCAGTTAAGCCAACAGTAGCCTTCTCACAGCACAAATAGATCACGTGTTCTTTAAGAAAACAGGGCTGTGGAAAGTCTGGGGTGAAGGTGGCTGTTTGCTTTTAAGTTAAGATGAACATTCAACACATTTGTGTATGAATTTCATAATAGAATGACAGTTCTAAATTTTTTTAAAGCTTGTCTGGAATGATGCTTTCAATTTTGTTGCTATTATATTTGTTTGCAGCCCTTCTCTAAAGATGGGAAGGAAAGCACTGAGGTTGCATTCAGTGGAAAAAGATTCTGTTTTCGCTCATAATTTTGCCCTGACATGAGTGTTAGACTGAAGAGGTTATATTTATTTTCAGGCTCTCTGGTTCTTTAGGGGAAGATGCTTTGAATTCCATTGTCCAAGCATGTGGTGGTTAATGTTTCTTGGACAAGTTGCTGTAAAATCTGTTGTACTTATAGCATGATTGGTAGGGTTGGTAAGGCAGGTTTGATAAGCTGAAGAGGTGAGGGATGTGGGTCATAGATTTGAGAGTGAGAAATCTGTGTGCATATGTGGACTGGAAACTCCTGTTTTTTAGGGAGAGTATTTTGATAGGAAGCTTGTGAAGAACTCTTGGGTTTTCAACTTTGGTAGTGATCCACGCTTGCTTTGAAAAGCAGACTCTGACTACCATATGTCTCAAGTATGTGCATCCATACCTAAATGACTTCATTCAGGGTTTTTATGGAGCTTTGCTTCTCTGTTGTATTTGCATTTACATATATTTTAGAACACTTAGAACATTTGGAGGGGAAACCTCTGAGTTTCTCCTTGAAAAATGTTATGTTAACATTATCTGAACAGGAGCCTGTAAGTTGCTGCCTGTCCTGTGTAGCCCCAGAGGGGGGAGAGTACTTTGAAATGGGACAAGGGTTTCATTGTGAGCCTGTGATCGTATTTCAAACAGTCTGGGGCAGCGGAGGTGCAAGGAAGTGTGTGAGGGTTCCTGCCAAGTTCAGGCACCGTGGTGTGGGCAGGCAGTCTCTGGATGCAGAACCAGCGTGCCTGTAGCAGCAGTACCCTCCACACCTGCAAGAGAGCGCCCTGCCGCTCTGGCTTCTGTTGAGTGTTTAAAGTGCCTTCAGAATGTGTCTTTGTACTTGCTTTGTTCTTCTACTGTCTGCTCTTTGTTTTTTCTGCAGGGTTCTCAATTTTTGGTCCTTAGTTTTGGCTGTTTTTTTTTTTCCTCCCTGACAATACCTAGCACAAGCAGATGTTGTTGTGGGATTTCCTCACACTTTCCCCCATATTCTTCCAGTATTGTTTTCTAATTTTCTCCTTCATCTGTTGCATGTGATGCACCATAAATTGAAGAATATGATCAGCCATTGTGCAAGTTTAGTGGTGGTGCATGGTGATCTTAGGCAAGAAAATGGAGTGTATTACAGACCTAGAAGATGGCGGTGTTTGTAGTTCCCTCTCTAGAATAACTTTTAGACTCTGCTGGATAGCAAGCCCTGGGCTTTACCATCAGAGGCTGCTCCAGTTATATACATAATTGGACTGGGAGAGATGGAAGGATGATACTATTTTGGAAATAGGGGAAGAAGTAATATTTTCTGAGAAGGCAGCTACTCCGAAGTTGTTTTGCTTCTTGACTGATCAGCCCACCCACCCTCATCAGATGTTTATTAAAGGAAGAACATTAACTTGTATCTTCTTTTCATCACAGAAAGTGAACTTTGCACATGTCAATGAGTTTCAAAGCTAGCATTTCTTCTTTCAGACCTCTGAATACATTTATGTTGTTTCGGCAGGAAGGGTGCTTAAAATGTGAAACTGAACTTTGAAGCTTTAGGTTGGTTAATTTTCTTCTTAAATTAAGGAAATTTACCTGTCCTTCTCCTCCCCTTTGAAGAATCTAGATTTTTTTTTTTTATCACTTGAACCCTTGAGATGAATTGCCTTGCTTTCAGCATGTCCTTTTCTGCCAGCCTATATACACATGGTAAAATAGATGAATATTTGACATTTACCGTGTTAAAACAAAAAGCCAACAAAATTCATGAAAATCTCCAAGAGCTGCATCTTATCCAGGTGGCCTGCTGTTTGAAATATGACTCCTGGTGTGTATTGTACTCTTAGCCCTAGGATTCAGTAATGAGATTGAGTGGTATCTTGCGTGAGCACTTCTGGATGATTGACAGTGAGGTGATGTGAATCATCATTTATCAGGATATTATCATGCCTACCCTTGATAATTTCTCCCTGCTGTCTGGGGAGATGGTGAAGACAGATAGGACTTTGTGATGTCAAAGTAATTAGTGTGTGTTGGTTTCCAGCTGAACAAACTGGAAACTAATGATCAGGTAAATGAAGATGAAGTGCATTAGTGTAAGGATGAAGGTGCAAGGACCTTGGGGAAGAGCTTATCAAAATTTCATGGGGGTTATTTGAATATCTTACAATTTGTGCAGTTGCAAGCAGTATTTTTAAACTACTAAAGGATACTTCTGCAACAGTCTATTTACATGTCCTTTGTTGATATCTCTTCTAGTGAGAGGGTCAGCACTAGGGTTAAGGACATTAGACTCTTTCCTGTAAGGACTGGGAACTCCTTATGATTTTCATAAGACCTAAATGGTCAATTTCCAGCTAATGGCAGCAATTTTGAATGAAATGTTAAGGAATTTAAGTGTACACTGAAAAGGTTAGATTTTTCAGTGACTCCACCCTTTTTAAGTGGGGAGATTACTATTATTTGGCTCTTTTTTATTTGACCCATGACTGGATCTGTTATATTTTAAAAATATTTTACTGTTGCTTGGTCCATTTGTAAATATCTTTAAAAATGTGGACTTCACTACATAATTTGTGCTACTGCAACAGGCTTTTAAGAGGCATGGTAGCTTCTTGGTACAAGTTCTGAAAATTTTATGCATGTGTCATTAGTGAAATAATTTTATAACCTGAAAAAACTTTGTGTAGGTGTGTACAGCTATGCCAACGTTGCAAATAATGCTTAATGCACACGACTGGCTGAATATAATTGCTATACCAGCAGCAAGTGATCTTAGTTAATTTTATCACCTGTGATTAGATATTGCTAATTGTAATTAACTGAATGAAAAGCTGTTTTACATGCTTGCTTTTCAATTATTAAAATGGTAATTTACTCATTGCCATTTATCAGTAAACTTGTATTAATACATGCCAATTTCCCAGACACCTCCAAAAATAGCATACTTATGACAGCAAAGTTTTGTAATTAAAGCCTCATGGTAAAATTATTCTTTTGGCTAATTTTTATGTACACAGCTTTTTTTTTTTTCTTTTTATTTCAGTTGTTTCTTTGGAAGTGAGTGGGCTAGAATCTCTGGCAGGAATTTGTCTGTATTAATATGGCTCATCAGAGACATTATATTTAATTGGAGAGCCTGTGGTATAGTGGCAGGAGGCTGGAGGGAATTATTTAGCATTAGCAGTGGCTCGTCTGGGAGTTGTGCACTAATCAAGGAGCTTGTGTGTTAACTGGAGGGATGATGGGAGTTATGACGATTATGACATGTGAGCACATGTCTGAATGAGAACTGGACAGGCAATGAGTTAATCAAGAAATATATTAAAAGGCTCCCATGCTGCTTCATTATTACTCTGTACACTGTCTGTCAGATTGTGTACTTTAACAAAAAATAAAATCCAACAGATGGATGTTTTTGCAGGTAAAGTTAATACCAAATTTTTAAACAAAGAATGTCTTTCTCTGTTTTTGAAATCAATGTGTGCTTTTAAGTGCTGTGTTGAAAAAGAGTGAGTGCTTGGCCTGCAAAATGTATTTAAACACTCCAATCTGCAAGCTTTTGTATTTTGTCAAATGCTTGTTTTCAGTAAATGTGAATTATTTCCCACTTTCAACTAGATGTCTTTAACATATTTAAGCTTTTACATAATTAATAGCTTGCTAAAATATAAAATTTATTGTTAGCAACTTTACTTCAAGGAAATAGAAATGCTACTATATTCCATTACCAGGATGCTCCAAATCTTATAAAGTAAAGAAACCAAACACAGTGCACTTCAACTGCAATGCATGGACTATTTATATGCCAGGTAGACACATTCTGTGCTCAGCATGGTTATAGGCATCCATTTCCTATCTGTCATGAAGTTATCAGTTCTGCTGAAAAAATTCATGTTTAGAGGAAATGGAATTAATGAATTGAGTCCACCTTACAAAAAGTTAAACCAACTGAATTGTATCGGTAGGCAAATTTATCCCAGAACTAGTGGACAGGTGAACATGTGCATTTTTCCTGCTATTGTAAGCACTGCCAAATTTAATACAACTTTCTACCAAACTGTAACCTTCATGTATTAGCTTAATTAAAGCAGTATCATGGCTACTACCCAAAGTGTTAACCTGTAGGAGGTTGTTATTGAAATCCATTATCTGCAGAGTCAGTATTAGTGGTCAGCAGCAGCAGAAGTAAAACTGCTAGTAAGACCCTCCCTTGGGTGCTGTGAGCTCAGCAGGTTAAACTGTCAAAGCTTCTTAAAGGATGGATAGTTAAACCCCCTGGAGTTCAAG
>NW_005054363.1:2886340-2909381 GCF_000277835.1 Geospiza fortis
AACCTAAATGCTAACAGGAAAGAGGATTTAGGAGGAACCATTCTGTAAGAGTGTGTGTTGCTGTGCTATGTAGATTCCAAGCAACCTGGAAAGATTTTTTAAAACTACAGGCTTTTTTGAAATAGGAGTTTGTTTATATAGATATTTACTCCAATGGCTTATAAAACTATGCATAAGGTTGGGTTAATTTACTAAACCTGTGAATATTATCTATATGTTGTGAGGAGTGCAAAATTTTGTGCCTCTTAAATGGAAGCAGTTGTCAGTTTGCAGAAATAAATTTTCTTTCCTTTGGTGTTGTGCAGATATTGCCTGTAGGGCATGTAATGATCTATTTAACCATATAAAATAAATAAAAATATATATTTAGCATTGACCAAGTATGCTATGTTGAAGATCTAAGTATGTATTAATAGAATTTGTATGTATAGGCCACATGTATTTATGATACTGTAATTAGGCTGTTCCAATAGGGGTACTTCTCATTTTGTCTAGTTTTTACTTAATCTTCAAAGGTGAAGATCTGGAGCTTTTGTCTTAGCACTTATGAAATTCTTGCCGTAAGAAAGAGAATCCCAGAAGTGATAGATTATCATAGAAGGGTGGGAACTAGGTGGTGGGGGAGCACTTTACTATCATTCTGTTAATTGGAACAAGATCTGTGCTTGGGTAGGGAGAACTTTGTAGTGCCCTGCAAAGAATGGTCTTTTGTATATCAAGACCCATTTCCTCAAGACATGCTCTGTTCTTAGACTAAATCTGCTTGATGTGCTGAAATAATACTGGCTACAATTAATGGGATGCAATGGACACTAAAATTCTGCTCACTATCCATGAGTAACTTAAGTTGGGGAAGAGTGTATCATAGGAAATAAGCTAGGAGATGGAAGTATTGTTAGGGAAAATACACAATATGCTAAAATCCCCCAAGCAAATAAAGGATTTTTCTAGAGTCACACTAAATTAAAATTTTTACAACGTGAGTTGTAGCTATGGCAGAACTCTGAGGACTGTAAGGAAAAACATATAATTGAAAATATTTTTGTTAGATGATCTGGAAAAGAATGGGACCACATCAAGTCTGGCATCTGCACCTGTGAATGAGTTGTTCAGCATTGGTAGTAACTGTGTAAAAATTGTTTTTGCACAGTGCAGATTTCCTTGTCTATTCCTGCCTGTTTGTTAGACCATACATAGTCCTTACAGACTTGAGCTGCCTGCTTGTCTGTGCAGTTATTTTCGGGAATGCTTGATGCTTTTTCTCCATTGCACTGTTTTTGTAGACTTTATCTTGACATCTGCATCTTGAAATCTCAAAGCTTTCTTGTCTTTTAAAAAAAGACTTTTGAGGGTAGAAAACTTACAATGGGTTTTATAGAGAGGACCATCTTCTTTGAAGTTGTGCTATAATGAATAATTAGCATACACTGGCAGAGAAGTAATTTTTTGCAAAATGAACAGTTTTATTTAAGAACTTAACAAAGAATCATTTTAAAGAAATCTGAACATTCACGTTAGTGGAATTTTGAAGGAAAAATGCTTTACTTTTGTAAATGTCATGTAATAACATAATATTAAGTACAAATATTTTGTAAGGCATTTTGAAGTATTTAATTCCTCATAAAAGCATAAGATTATGCTTGCCATGATGGTAATGTTGAGATTTGATGATGTAATTTTTTGTTAATTTTATGTACTGCTTTAGTACTTAGCCTTAGTGGTAAAACCCCTCTCACTGGGTACCTAGAAGTGGTTAAGGGGTGTGTATGTATGTGTATATATACATACATGTGTGTATGTATTTTCTGTTGAGCATATCTGCATTGCATAGACATGAGGAAAATCTGTGGTTTAGGAAACCTGCTCGGGAATTTTGTCATCCTTAAGATATTCTTCATTCACTGACAAATGTTTTTTCTAGTATTTTCTTTGGATTATTTGACGTTGTAGAACTCGCTTCATATTATGTCTAAATTCCTCTAAGTCTAAACTACTTGTGAAAGGAGTGCTCTCCTGCCCCCTTTCATTCATTCACTGTATGGGATCTGATGGTCATGCAGCTGGGAGATGGTTTAACTTGCTGATCTGACAGAAGGTTAATTTCCCCTCCCCTCAGATTACTTTTCCACTGTGTCTGTTCAGTTCATTGATCTGTCTCAGCAGCACTGTAATTGCTGGAACTGAGTGTGGAGGAGCATTTAGGGGTGGGATCATCCTTTGAGTGGCATTTTATATATGCCTGAAATGAGGCTTATTGTGAAACTTGATGTAACTCTCAATACATGGTTCATTTTGGGCCTGAAGTTAGTCCACACCAGGAAGAACATAACTCACTGTCTGCATCTTGTGTTTGCAATTTAAAAAAAAATAAAAATCAATCTTCCAACTACTGACTGCTGATCCAGAATATGTTGTATTTAGCTGATGCCCACATTTCCCTTTTCACCTTTCTGCTAAATACTGTTCTGTAGTTGAAATACCAGGTAGCTGTGAAATCACCTTGCTGTTGTTGTGAGCTATTCTCTCAGCATTAGAACTGATTTTAGGAATCTCTGATCTTTGGATGCTGGAAGTAACTTCTGCAGTCCATCCATGTGTAGACATCTAATGTGTGCTGTGTTCATCCATCTGAAAGGGGAACTCTTATCCAAATTAGAGCTGAAAATGCTGAATAGGAGCATGTTACCCGTGCATACTACATGTTACTTTGTACTGTGGCTGAGTTTAACCTACTTTTTCTGAATCCCAAGTGTCTTCTGGTATATCTATCTTAATCAAGAACTAAATCTCTATTATATGAGGTTCTGCAGTTGACTGCTCTTCCTACCATGTGATACTATTTCCTAGACCTGTTTAACTACCAGTTTTCCCATCTCCTACATGTCTTAACCCCTTTAGAAGGCAAAACAAAGAAGCATGCATGAAATGCATTCCTTGGTGAGCTTGTTTTTGGGAGAGGCAGGAAAAAGAAACAGCATGAGAAAGATCTGTCCTATTGCTTTGCTAATGTGCTTAGAAGCTGAGATTCCATTAGGGAAAGGCTGACATGTGGGTGCAGATGTGTTTGAAATGCAGGAAGGCTACTAAAAGCAGGCTACTAAATACTGTAGGGCATCACTATTTTGTTAACATCACAAAAAACTTAATTCTTTTTCTAAAACACTGAAAGTACAGAATCACATACAATGTGAAGATGAAACTTGAGCATCCTCACAGAGCATAGTGGACTGCTCTAATAAATATGATGAATTGCTCAACTCTTGCAAAAGATGGAGACTCTTTCTTTGGTAAATACATTTATTAAGTGTCCTCCCAAATTGTTAGTGTATGTTCTGAACTAAAAATCTCCTGTTTATCCTGGAGACTTGCTGTAGATAATGTATTCCAAAGTAAAAATAGTCTGCAGACATATGAGTGCAGTTGCAAGCTTGCAGACTTTCTTCACAGCACTCCAGACATCAGCAAAGGTTGAGTTGAGTGGCTGTGCTGCCTCCAATTTTACTTGAGCAAAGAAACTTGGTAGCTCTCCCACCAAGGGAACACCAGTGGAAGGAGGCAAGGGGAGTGCTGTTCCCTCAAGATTTTTAATGTGTTTTGCTACTCACACCGTAGCTTGGAGTTAAAGTTTGGGACATTCTGGTTTCCCCCTCCTGGTTGCTCTACCTCTGTTAATTGTTCAGTTCATTCAAATGTAGATTAGTGAACAAGGTGACTATTGACCTACTTTTTCAGTTATTCTACCAAAGAAATGGACTGTTCCTGGTTGGTGTTGAGTAAAACATGTTGGAAGTTGTGATACAAATTAACTATTTCATTCTGCTAAATTTTCAATAGCAAACTTGTGTACTAGTTGGAGGGTTCAACACGGTAAACACTTGCAATAGAATTCTGATGGAGAAGCCTTCTTTCTCACCTTTTGTTCTAGAAGGTGCTTCACTGAAGCTATGTGTCAAACAATAAGCATATTGGAAAAGGTTTTTAGGAGCCAAGGCCATTCTGGAACTCATCTCTGGAGTCTTATGTGTAATGTCTTCAGAACTCAGGAGGCTTGTCCCACAAGCATAAGGCAGTTTGAGAGTATCACTCTATGACAGCTTTAGCATGGTCTGGTTTTTACCGTAGGAGTGATCAGGCCTCTAAGTACAGTGGGGAGTCCTTTCCTCTTTATGATGCAAGTAAAATTGTGTGTCTTTTTAGCAGCGTACAATGTTCCAGAACTTCATCCATGGAAGAGACAATGGAGATTTACTTTTTTTAAGGTTACAAAAATAAATTCACATGTATAAGCAAGAATGCAAACAGATGAAAATCTTGATATGTTGAAATGTGCTTTCTCTTGGTGTTGGTTAAAAATGCTTTCTTCCCTTCCTGATTCATGTTGCTTGTCTTTTAGTGATTGTTCAGTTCAACCTGGATCCATTAATTTTAGTTGAAAAATGGATTTTTGATGCCCTTGGTTACTGAGGTTATTTACTGTCTTCATTTTTTGACCAGCTGGCAAACTTGAAGGGCAAGACTAGGAAGTAAAGGAAAGGATGTTATATTTTTAAATTTATTTTTCTCAGCTGGTGTCTATGAACCAGGGATCTAATCCTGCAGATGCTAATGGATGGGCTGTTTTGAGGGTCTTTGTAGACTTGGAGGGGAATGTAAGTAAATGCCCTTTACCAAAACACAAAACAAAACATGATTGAAGCCCACTGAAGAATTGTTTTGCAGAGTCCTTGTTTAACTATTTGTGGACTATCAAATTAAAATAGTTTATAATAAGCTTGCAGAGAAATCTATTTATGTTGACTCTGCAGGTTGACCTGTTTATTTGCATGAACTTTTTTTTAGGTTTTTGGAATGCTGAGTAAAATTAAATGTGGGGAATGTAGGGTAGTTATGGTATTTGTCTTTCACAATTTTATTTTTTGTGTGCTTTAGACATGTTTCCATTATTTTGTTTTAGGCTTAAATGCTGTAATGGTGTGGCAGTATTTCTTTGCAGATAGCACTTTAAAGGCTGTATGAATACTGCACACTATGTGCTCATACTTACTGTATTACTGGTGTGTGTATTTTAATGTCAAGCTGCTGAAGACACTTAGGTCAGATGGAAGATGTGTTTTTGGCAAGTGAATTTGAACCTATTTTGCATCGGTTTGATTTTGTTTTTTTAACTCAAGACTGTTCAATGCCACAGGCTTTTTGTTCTGTTTTGTCTGTCTCTTTTGGCAATGGTGCTGGCAAGATTTGAGGTGGTTGGTTTTTTTTAGCTAACTTACAAAGGATTTATTCATTAGCCCTATTTTATGGGTTGAGCTAATTGTGATTTGTCTTGCTGAGCGGTATTATGCAGTTTGGGCCAATTAAGTGAATCCACTTACACCAACGGATGTTGTTCCAATGTGTAATATTGATTTGAACTATAAAAGGAGAATGACTTGTTTGATTAGATTTCTTTGTCTGAACAATGCTCAATCTTATCTAGTGTACCAAACAAAAGCGTTCTCTTCGCTGAGGTTGTTTTAATTGCTTCTTAGGTTTGATTAGCACTGTATATGCAGCTATAACAGTTTCTCTATAATATAAATTCTGAAACAGCTCAGAAGAATCGGGAGGAAAATGCAGCCTGCAACTCAGTATAACTGTCTCTGCTGTGTGAATACCAACTTGTGTTGAGACCTGGTGATGTGTAGGCTGACCTACTCTGAAAAACTGGGACACTGGGGAATCCCAGACATTTACTCCTCAGAGATGGAGGAAAAGGGGAGTGTGTGTGTGTATGTGTTAATTAGACATTTACACTGAAGTAAATTACATCTGTCACATGATAAACCTCAGAAACTGCTGAGGTATATAAAATCATCTGTGGAAACTATGCAGATGATCTTAAACACTCCAATGGGAAATGCACGTAGATATATTTTTCTTTGTTGACAAAGTCAGCCTTTACTTTTTGGAGTTAGTAAATGAGAATGATTGACTGTGAAACAAACTGGGAAGAAAAGCACTTTTTGTCATGAACCAGCTCCATAAGAAGGTAACAAACTTGAGCTGCTGAATAATTATAATGCTAGAGATAGGTAAATTTTCTTGGTGTCTTTGATTGTTTTATAGACTATATATGCACTGAAAATGGTTTATTTCTTTGCCTTAAAGTAATTTTTAATACATTCTGTGTTCATACTGGGAACTTTTCTATGTTTAAATGTTGAGAGACGTGTATTTAAATGTAATTTGTTTATAAAGTAAATCCCAACTAGTGATCTGCAGCAGCTGAGTGGCCCTGGAGAAGGTTACCTTGATACTGCTGTGTTAAACAGAATGCCTCTAGGAGACCTATATATATATTTTAGGTAGCAAGTTATTAATTTTGATTTTTGGAAATTGAGATACTGGTTTAATTATGAGGATAATTCAATAAATTCATAGTCTGGCTATGCAAGAGAGCATGCTGCTGTCAAATGAACATGTGTCACTCTCCAGGATAAAGGAGAGCTAACATAATCTAGGTAATTTGGGTATGTACTCACTCTGGTTCAGTGCAGTCCTTCTAAATTGGGTTGTCTGCAAGGCAGATATTGACTATTTTTGTGGTGTTCATATCCAAAACTTTGGGTTATGGAAGTATTTGTCTTCTGGACTAGGATGCCAAGCCCTGGCACCAAACCTGGCTTATAAATCCTCCTGAAATATTGAAATGTAGAAGGATCTCCAAACCCACTTGCTGCTACTGTTATCAGCTCTTACTGCACTCTCTACCCTGAGAGCTGCTGCAGCCTGGAGTGGTGCTTGAAACCAGTCCAGGCCAAAAACAACTGGCAAGTCATCCCCAATGGACTCCTTGCTTTATTTGCCTATTTGCTGGAAAGGTGGTGAAGAAACATGAAGTTGTTTCTGTGTAAAGATTTGGCAGGATCTGCTGATACAGATGCCTTGCTGTGAAGGTGGCTTCTGGACCTAAACTAATTTTGTAGCCAGTGGCCGCTTCTGTGCTGTTTGCTTCTGAAAGAATAAGCTTGTTGTTGTGTAATAAGATAATTGTTGTACTTCAGATTATTTCCAGTTGACTTTGTATCTTAATCCAAAAATAGTTACACCATTTAATAATATTTATTCTAATGTTGTTCTGCTAGGGCTCCTTGTTGAATCCAGAGTTTTATTATTAGTAGCTTATTTCTCATAGATACAGGAGTGTGATGAGCTGATTGGCTATTTGTGATCGGTTTGGATTTCCAAAGGTGACTGTATTTAGTCTCTAGTTTTTAAATTAGATTGAGGTTCTATAAAATGAAGATTCAGTAGGTTTTGGTTTTGTTGTTTTTGAAATATAATCAGCCTTTACGATCTAGACTACTTAAAGTATAAAACTTTTACAGAAATTAAACTGCTTTTACACACACAATGTCTTTTCATGATTTCCAGTCATTTGTATTCTTTAACACAGCAAGTCCTTGGTAGCTGCTTGAGACTTCTCTCTTGAGGCCCAGGTAGCCCAATATGATTAAAAACTGCAGTATAAACCATTAAGCACTTAGTTTCAACTGTTTCCAGCCTTTGTTGTTATCCATTCATGCTTGAGATTGCAGGGTCAATTCAGATATTTATGAAGGAATTGCATTTTTTCAAGAACCTCCTGGGACTTGCTTCTTTGTTTTTGTTGACATTGGGTTTTTTTGTGACCTAAAACAGAAAAGGGATAAATCACACCTCTGAGATTTTAGCTGTTAGGGACAGGTTTTGGATACCTAGGATTGTGTGATTTAAGTCACGTACTTAAGCAATCCTTGAATTTGAAAATTAATATATTTGAAATTTGTGGTGGTTGAGGAAGGGGAGTTGCTGGATTCTTTCTACAGTCTAGGAAGATTGCATTGTAAGTTAGCTTCTGCAGAGGTAAAGGTTTAGTGAATTACTGTGTTAAGTAAGCAGCCCTTGGTAGCAGGCTGAAAGTTTGTTGTCATGTAGACTCAAATGATGGCTTTTGTTATAATGTTTGCTAGTTACATTTGTACTATACAAAAAAATCTATAATGTATTTGTGTTACAATATTTGGGATATTCTTCATGAACTACAGTGCAATGTCAAAGAAATCTAAGTGCTAAGGGGAAATGTCATGAATTACTAAGTAGCAGATTTCCAGTCAATGTGTGCTGGTTTGCTCACAATAAAAGTAGATCTGAACTCATAATAAAAATAGATATGAGAAGCCCCCTAGATGGGGCTGGATCCTGGAAATCCTCCCAGCTGTCACTGGATCCTTAAAATCTGGAGGTTTTGAAGCAGTGGAGGTGGAATGGAGACCTCTTTTTTTGGGAGATTTGCTTGGTGCATTCAAGGCTGAAAAGGCACTGAACTAGAGAAGGCACCAAAAACTTGCAGTAAGGTGAGCAAGGAGAAATGGATTTACCAGGTTACAGGGTAATGTGGGAAAGGAAGAGTTGAAACTCCAAAGAGTTGAATAGAAACAAAACATTTCAGAAAGGAGTGGGGGAATACTGGGGAAAAGTGCACAAGACTGTTTATATGTATAAAATCAATTTGTTTGCAGTATCTTCTCTGGCTGCTTTTGGTACTAGCAGGACTCTATTGGTGTCTTAGTGCAGGAAGTGGGTGGGTGTGGGGTTTTCATCTTGATACCTGGAAATAGCTAACAATCTTTAGTCCTTTTCTATAAGGAAGCTTTTGGTTTTGTAAAATATATGTTCTTAATTAAGCTTAAGCTTGAATGGCTTTGTTTAGAACTGTACACCACATTGGGATTCAGAACAACTTTAAGCATATAAACTGATCATTGAGATAAAGCTGCTGTTTCTTCAACTTAGTGCTGCAGGAAGGATGATACAGACTAATCTTGATAGCATTTGATCAAAATAGATTACTTAGTTGCTAAGATGTGTGTACTAAACCTGCTGCTGCATGATTGTCTGCGCTACTGCTCTAAGATTTTTTTTTTGTTTTGCTCTATTTATATTGTGACACCAATGCTGTAGTGATTAAACAAAACAGTTGTGACTTTATAAAAGCAATAGTTGAAATGTGAAATGTGTGGCAATTCCAGGAGGTTATGTGAACTCTCATATACTTGAGAGTATAGCAAATTCAGAAGCTATTTAAGAGATGCCTCCAGAAAGAAACATGGGATTAGGTGACAAGTTAATATGCTTCTTGTTGGTAGGATTAACATTTCCCAAGTTCAGAAAAAGTCAATAGCACTGAAGAAAAAATGAAAATGCTTAATAAGTGGCTCTCTTCCTTTTTATACATTTGTTATATTTACCTGCTACTTATTTCTCATTGTATTGTTCAAAATATTGTCTCAGTGCTGCTTGTCAGTGTTTGTAGATGTTTTTTGGATCTTTCTGGCCTTGTTTCTTTTGCATGAGACAGTAGTGTATCCAGACTATGTAACTTCTAACTCGTTTGACACGCTTGACAGCCTTCATACTACTTGCAAATAAAATTACTTTTCACAAAGAACAAAATTTCCTCATAAAAACCAAAAATATTGTGCAGAAGTATGGAATATGCTGAGTTGGAAGGGACCCACAAGGATTATGGAGTCCAGGTCTTAAGTGAAGTATCCATACAGGGACCAAAACACAAGCTTGGTGTTTATTTATACCATGCTTTGGCCAACTGAACTCTTCTCAGGGTCTTATATTTCTCAAATGTTAATACTAATATTCTAAAAGAGCACTGATTCTAGACAATATATTTTCAGTTTCAAATGCTGAAGATATCAAATAGTTTTAAAAATTGGTAAGCATTGGAAATGTCAAATTGTCATTCTAAATAAGTCTTACTGACAGCTAACAATCTTACACAGTTTAAACAATGGCATGCTTTCTTAAATACATACTGAAAGGGAGCTTATAAAAAGCAGAATGAGGTAAAACTGGTTGTTTGGTTTCATGGTTATATCTGTATCTTACTTGAAAGAAGAGTATTCTGAACTCCGAAAACATGTTAAAGACCAATCTAATTAAACTTTTTAAACTTCAAGATAAGCATTCTTGTGAGATGTAAGAAAACTTCTAACTCAAAACCTAGTTATTTTAGTATTCTTGGTAAAATGTTGGAGATGTTTGTCCCTTTTTTGTTTGGCTAAAAAATATTTGGCAAATGCATATAAATGAGGATACAATGGATTAGAAATCAAACATGAGCCTGCTTAAATAATTCTCAAGATTTTCTGGTTCACGTGTAGTGATATTGAACTCTTTAGTCATAGGCTTTAATTTGTGCATGGTGCTGACCTGATGCTGTGCAGGGACACTCATTGCATCCCTTCATTCAATTCACTCTAATTATCCCCAACTTCCTGGGGAGCTGGCTTAGAACTGGTCATGAATGTTTGTTATTAAGTATTAAGATATTAGACTACCCTGGTTACAAGTAACAAAGTAGTTTTTAGTCTGAATTTACATATAGATGATCAGTATAGGAAGGTGAAATTATATTTGTCTTGATTTTATTTAATCAAATTCAAAATAATGTGTTAGAACAATAAAACATTTTGAAAGTGACTTAAGCTCAGAGCTAAATGAAATGAGATTTACTGTGCAAGTACTTGTATGCTAGTGTTGGTAATTTCAGTGTATTTTTGAGTGGCTATGGTATGTAAATGATCTTTGACACAATCAGATTTGTGTGCATGTGACTGGGTGATGTTAATTATTTTTGCTGGGAGCATCTGTTAATGCAGACTATTGCCTCTTCAGGTTCATGTGAAAATGGCGGATGAAGCTGTCTGTGTTGGCCCAGCTCCCACCAGCAAAAGCTACCTCAACATGGATGCCATCATGGAAGTCATTAGGAAAACCAGGGCCCAAGCTGTGAGTCTGAATGTGTCTATCTGCTGCAGCTGTTTCATATATAGCATGCAGAAAAGCCAGAGTTTGTATTTTTTTTTTAAAGGTGTATGGGGGGGAAGTGATTGAATATGCTATTCCAGTTAGTTCATGTCACATGAGTTAAATGTGTCTGAAATCGCTACTGGAAATCAAAGGCTTTGTAGCATCTGGCAGCACTGGTCGCTGATCCTGCAGGTGGCTGCTGGATTCAGCTTTCACACCAGGGAGCAGCTTCAGTTCATTTCCAAATTTGCTGGGGGAGGAAAAAAAATCCCAATTAGTTTTGAGTGCTAACCCTTTATATGCCATAATGGCTTTTTTGAATGTTTTACAAAGTGTGTCCAGAAAGGCTTTTGCTTAAACTTCGTTTGAATTACTTTCTATATTGTGTAAATGTTACTCGCAGGAAGGTAAATAGTACATCCTGTAATCGCTTTTGTTTCAGAAGGTTTACAAAATGCACATTAGCTTATTTGTGTAAATGTGGGCAAGTCTGCCTATTTTCCCTCCAAGTTGGCCAGAGATTCAAAGCTTAACAGGAATCAGTAGGAAAAACTAATATGTAGTCATGTTCACATTCCTAATGTTCTTTGTTCTGTCGCTGAAATGAATGTATTATTCAGAGCTACTGTATACAAAGCATTTATTAAAATGAAATTTGATGTGTATCTATCAGCATCATTAACTACCCTTGAACAGTTGGATCAGCACTGTGATTTCTTTCTAACATGATGTTTTGGTACAGTGCCTTTAGGGGCCAGAAACAAAACCAGTATTTTCTCCCCTTTGAGTTTCTGAATATGAAACCGAGTTATTGGCACTTTCAGGGGTGAATAAAATGGCTTATGCTATGTCTGTTAGAGTATATTAGATCAAGAATCTTATGTGACTCGCAAAAAGTAAAATGAAAACTTTCTCATGCTCCTCTCAAGTCATTAGGTGGAATGTATATCGGGGTGTGAGTAGCAAATGAGGCACACAGGATGCTTGACTTAGACTAATGAAGAGAGCATATTGTGCTCTCTAGCCAGGGTCACTAGAGGTAGGGGGCTTATGACTGGGGACCTGTGCACCATTCTTGTGGTTAGAGCTGGAAATATTTTGGGATGCAGAGTACCTTATAGTGGTTACTGAGGAGAGTGTGGATGAGCATATTTGGGGAAATCTGCAATGGAGCTAAAAAGAGCAAAAGGCAAATCACAGAAGGTAATGTTCATTTACTCTGCAAACAGCTCCATTTGCTCTGCAAGCAACCCTGTTCTCCCTAGTTAAATAAGGAAAGTTTGTTTCAGAAATGATAGCTCAACAACTTGAGCTAGGACAGAAAAATCAGTGTATTAAGAGAGTTTCTTAAGGTATTCAACCTGTTTAAATGCTTAGTGATCTAGTTTACCATCCCCAGTATCTGAAAACATGCTAGTGACTTTGGTGTCTGGTTTCAGAACTCAATCAGCTTGAATTTTCTTTTGTCTTCCAAGGTACACCCGGGATATGGATTTCTTTCAGAAAATAAAGAATTTGCTCGGCGTTTGGTAAGTTATTTTTATTTGCTTGGCTGTGACTGATGCACTAGATGGCACATACTTGTTTCAAGGTATCTAAGGAATCAAGCTACCAGCTCAAGGCAAATCTAAAAGATACTTTAACATAGGGGATTTCAGTATGCTTTCTGTACATGTGAATTCCTTGCATTTTGAGGATGTAATTGCAGGCTGTTTTCTTTTGGGAGAAGTCTGTTTGTAAGAACTTTACCCAGGACGTAAAAACCTTTCAGGATTTTCACTTATGCCTGGACTGTTTATGAGGCTGCTCTGCAGACTGGGTCACTGAAATAATATTGGTTAACAGTATCTGGTTTTAAGTGATGATCTTGGTGATTCGTAGCACAGCTGGTGAACAGCTGTATCAGCAGCCCTGAGAAGGTGCTGAACTGCACTTTGGGATGGGAATAGAAAGCTGTTTAAAAATTGGCTTCTCTGCTGGTGGTATTGTATCATGGAGCTGCATTCTCTGAAAGGACCAAAGAGTCAAGAAGGTGCTGTTTTCACTTTGTCTGAATTTATAAAAATTATTGTTCAAAACCTCTTTACTTCAGTAAGGTTTTTGTATATCATGAACTGATTATATGGTCTGATTTTATTTTTTTTCCAAAAGCTTTCATGCAGCTGCTTAAAAGTGTGGGCAGTGCTAGGAGGAAGTTGCATTCACAATGTTTGAACAAAGTCCTGGGTGGATACTGTATGTGTAGTCACTGCAGATCATGTGTTATTGTCTACTGATTTTGCTCAGAATAAGGACAAGCACATACTACATTGAAGTTCAAAGCAAAAAAGCCATTGCAGCTACCAACTTTGTTATAGAGTAAATGAACCATGTAGCTGAAGAAATACCTTATTTTACAGGCAGTAAGAGAAATTTGTTTCTGCTTTTGAAAAAAATTGGCACCTTTTTGATTTAGGATAAAAAACTTAAATGAAGAATGTGGTTCTTTTGTCCTTAGCATTTGTGAAACAGGTCTTCCTTGTACCTTCCTTGACTATGTTCCTTTAGGTTTGAGTTCTAGTTGTAATACAGACCCTTACTATTTAACTATTTAGTTGATTATTTGGTGTTAGAGGATACCACCTGCTCATTAAGGAGACTATTTGAGAATGAAATCTAAAAATTTCATACTTCAGTTGCTGTGATTTTTTTTTTAAAGCTCCTAGACAAAAACAAGTGCAGGTTCTGTGGGTTGCTGAATACACCCTGCTGGGTGCTGGTGATGTTAAAGTTGAAAGGAATTCTAAACACTTGGTGTTTGCCAGGATTTACCAAATCTAGGGTAATCTTTTACATGTTATTTTCATGCAGTTTAGCAGCTTTTTTATCACTGTTCTGCTTCGTGTTCCAGAGGTTCTTTTTACAGGGAAGATTCTTGGCTTAATTTTAAATAAACTCTGTTCTCAATGAATTAGACCAGCAGGATAACTGGCTTTACTTGGCAGTTCCTGGTTTTTTAGGAACAAAAAAATGTAATGAAATGGAGGGGTTCACTTATGCTATTTTGCTTTGTTTTGCTGCTGAATATGGAAATTTGGTAATTATTACTCTGAACCAGGCACATTTTACAGCGGTGTGGTTGTTATTAACAATAAAATGTAGATGGTGTGGAAATGTTAGTCACAATATTGGTGATGTGAATTGGGAACAATTTTTTTTTGGCAGGATTAAGCAGAAATGGAGAAAGTACAAACATTCCTGTAGATCTTCTCCACTCTATTTTTCATCTTTTCACTCAGATCCTAGGGAAGTTTCTTAACAATTTCCTGAAATAATGTGGTGACTGAAAACATGTTTGAATTTTTGGTTGGTGCTGCAGTCTCAAAATAGCTTTAATTATGTGTCAGAAACCCGGTGTGTTCAGTTCTCTAAAAATATAATAAAACAAGGTAATGTGATTTTGCTTTCTGAAATGCACTATTTAAAGTCTCAATTAAGACATAATCATGCTTCCCTTGATGTCAGTGGCTCTAGAAGATCAAACCCCTGCTGAGAACTGGTGAAATGATCTATCTTTTTATCCCTAGGGCTGCTTATATTTTTTTCAAGACGCTCTGATTAATATAGTTAGGAAGAAAACTTGCCTGCTGTTTCTTCTCTCTATTGAAGACTGTAACTGTTATGTTGGTAAACTGTTATGAAGCTGCAGAAGACGTTTTTGTTCTGTTTCCTTTCTCCCTATCCTGTTCTTTGTATATACACTATTTTGTTCTTTTGCACTGAAAGTAGTGATGGAACTTACGGAACTTACGAAACTTGGGCTTATTTCCTGGTACACATCTGTACTGTACAAACAAACTTCTTAAATTGGGTTACTGAGAAGGACACTAAACTTTGTAAACTTGCCAGTCTATCTGTAAGAACAGTAATGAGCTCAAAGCAAAGCTTTGTTTTCAATTGACGCATGGAGGGTCAGTTCACATGTAATCCCACTGTGTGTGATTTGAACAAAAGCATGTCTTTCTGTCCATTATTGCCTGAATGACTCATGGAGTAGGATACAACTGTAGACAGTACTTTTGAAGAATTTGGTAGGTACTTAGAGTATTGAAAATTGTGCTGGTCTTTATTTTTTTATTCTTTGGAAACTTAATTTTGTTCTCCCTTAAAATAGGCAAGGGAGGCGCAATAAATGGTCTTTTGTTTCCAAAACAAAATTTTCAAAAAACAGTCAGTGAGTGAATATCTGGCACGTTGTTCATTGTGATTCAGTAAACAAATGGGTGTATTCAGTCCTGTCTTTGTGTATCTACTCTGGTTGCTGTTGATGGCTGTCAGAAAAGAGATCCATGACATTTATACTGAGTGAGTCTGTCAAAGGTTTTATAAATACTAAGGTCAATTTCTTAAAGATTGGTGTTTGAACTTGGAATCTTTCGATGATTTTATGATAATGCTGATAACATTATGTAGAATAACAAAATATGGGTTTATGTAAGTGGGTGTATTTTCTTTAGAATCAGCAAATAAGTTGGTACTTTTAGTTTATGCATTCAATTGTATTTTCATGTAAGTAATTTCCCTCCTTCAAAGAATAATTGCATAATATTCATGTTTCCTATTTCTTAAAATTAATGCAGACCTTTTCTCAGAAGCTCTGTCAGCTCTGTTACCTAAAGCAGGTCTTTGGAATTTGGGAAGGAAATAGGCCTGAGACTAAGATGAGCCTTTTGGTTGACCTGTAATTGAAAAATATACTTTTCTGAAAGGGCCTCGTGTTGTTGTTGTTGTTGTTGTTTTGTTTTTGTTTGGGTTTTTTTTGGGTCTGGGTGAGAAAACAATGAGAAGAAAGCAACTGTGTGATTGGCTTGCACGGTCATTTTTCCAGAGTCAGTGTGGCTGTTTTTCTAGCTGATGTTAGCAGCAAGTAGGAGTCTTACACCTGCAGTTGATGTTATGTTCCTTTCCTGCTTCCTGGTAGTGATTATGCGCTTAGACCTTGATGCATGGTGACTCTGTGTTGCAGTTAGTCATAATGGGATCAATTTTCTTCTTAATTTAAAGAAACACAAATGAACTTCCACTTTATTGACTGCCATGAAAGCCCCTTGTGATGCTACTGTTAAAAATGAAACAAACAACAAAATCAGTTGAGTTATTGTTTTGCAAGCCTAGTAGGAAAAATATCAGTTTGCAAGATTATAAATCTTCAGTGTATTTTGATGTCTTGTATGTATGTGATAGAGTTTGTGCTTTCATAAAAGGTCATGGATTGTTGTGTCTTTTCTCCAAGAAAATGATTTGACCTGTGCATAAAATTATCTGAAAATGATAGCAGTTAGTTACAAATGCAGCCTTTATCTGGAATATTATTTTCTGAATGCAGCCTTAACAATGTTCTGATGCTCTGTTTGTTGATGTAAAAATAGCCAGCCACTGTCTCCTGCCAAAATCCGCTCCTTGGGACAGAAGCCATAAACATGGTGAGAAAAAAGCATTCAATTTTGGAATAAGATGAATCTTTTTGGAGTTCCTAGTGAAACCTGATTGTGTACATCTTTTGTGCCTTTTTAACAGCTACTGTTTGACATGACTAGGGGAGAACAAAGCACCCAGTGCTATTTCTCTTTACCTTTGAAGCTAGATTAACATTCTTGGTGGAATTAAAAATCCCAACAATGTATTGTCTGAAATAAATGGGCAAACAATGTATATGGAAATAGTTGATCACATGTTTGTAAATGGCTGCTAAGTTTGAGAAGGAAAAGGTAAACCAAAGAACAAGTTGTGTCACCTTCTGTAAGGGGACACATGTCTGATCTGTGAAGAGCTTTGTGCAGATGGATCTACAGACCTATGCACGGCTAATATGGGATTCTCACTATTTAAAATGTAAACTCTTACTGGCAGGAGTGTTTCATTACCATTGTTGTGCATGGCTTTGTTACTTGTAAGCAAATTGTGAAGTTCCTTCATTGTGGTTCAGTGGATGTTACATTTTTGAGAAACATTTGGTGTGATTCTCATGCTGTTACCACATGCATTAGCTTTTTTCCTGATAATTCTTGTGGCTGGTTATCGTTTGTGCTTTCCAAATTGTGAAAAGGTGGTCCAAAAAAGGTAGTGGAAGTTGGCATCAAGAAGCGGCTTATGGCAGAGATTGTATACTTGAAGGAGTGGGGAAGACAGAGCTTTTAATGTGTGTTTTGTACACTATGCTTTGCAGGCCAGAGTTTCATTGCCTACCAAAGCCAGCAGTGTGTTTGCTACCAGGTGCTTTGTCTGTTGGAGACTGGAGGTTTTGTCTGTACACGGTAATAAAGGTTAGGCAATGTACTGGCCTAAATGAACAGGTCACCACTTTGCTGCCCAAAAGAGCTCTGCCTGTGAACCTGTAATTTTGATGCTTATTTTATTTTGAGGCAGAGTACTTCTGAGTGTTACTTGTATTCTTGTATTTAATTCTGAGCAAATCTTTTTTTCATAGAAAAAGAATCTAAATCTGCTGTATCAGGTTGGGTGAAATCCATGGGAGAAACAAATAGTGTGTGTATTAAATCATGGGCAGTGTTTGTCAGACATTACTAGTCCATATGAGCTAGAAAAATGAAATTGAGTCATCTGAACTGTCTGCTTAGCACTTACTAGGGTGAAAGTAGGAAAGCTGTATTGCTCCTTTACTGTAGAAAACTTCAAATACTTTGCTAAAAGCCTTTGATGACTAATGTTACATCACCAGTGTCCTGTTGAAGATTGCTATGCAACAAAGCAAATTAATGCCAGTTCTACCCTGTTGAAAATTTCAAATAACTATCTCAAATAACTATTTCAAATAACTATCTTGAGAACTGCTGTATATAGCTAGAGCATTTCTTTCAAGGGCAGATGTATGCCTAAACTTAAAAGTCTCAGGATGCATATCTACAGGTCTTGTGGGTATACATGTGTATAACCTATATGCATGTATTTAAAGATGCAAGGTACTGTTTTGTCAAAGATTCATGTAAGTTGACAAAAGTACTCTCCTCCCTTTTTATTCTTTTGTCTAGACTTCATAATATTAATGCTTTTTCCCTTTATCTCCTTTGTGATTAGGTAACGTCCTATGCTATGGCAATCTTGAGCTATTTTTTTTAACTTGTTTTTTAAAGCTATGTCTTTTCTTCAAATGGCTTAGTTTGAAAGCTTTAACATGTGCAACTGTCCTTAGGAAAAATACAAACGCAAAACCTCTTGATTTGAGTAGTAGGGCCTCGCAGCTTGAGACTCTTGGTGGATGAACTGTGGACTTGCATGGCTTCTGGACCAATGACTTAATGCTGTGCATGTGATTAAAGAAGATGTTAGAGATATTTTTGCCTATATGGGCTATTGTAAGTAATTTAATGTTTCTCGTGAGATGCCTTCCAACAGCAGTATTTTAGCATGCTTATTAGGGTGTGTGGATCTGCAGATGAATGGATATATGGAATCCTGATTTGTAAAAATTCATTCTTTCTTGATGTGCGGCGTTACCGCAATAGTACTTCCAGACTTACAGGAATCCTTCCTATTTCTTTAGAAATACTTTGTTCTGTCCTCTTTTTTTCACTGTTCCTGTCTGGTTGTGAGAATGAAAATGTATTGTTCTGTTTCCACAACTGCAATTACATTAACTATGTGTACTTGTGCTTTCCCTCATTGCAGTCATAGAAGGTATGCAAATGAAATCCTATGTAATTATCTTACACAGATAATATTATTTCCTTTCACTTTCTGCCTCTTTACTATTGATTTGCAATCATGCAGACAAGTTTGTCTGGTTTTGGTAAATTCTGACCATTCTGATCTACAGTTATTTGTTAATTTGTCCTATTCTGTTTAACTGATGTAAGCTTGTGTGGTAACCTTGCAAATGTGATGTCCTTCTGTTTCTAAAATCAGTTTTAAATGTTCCATTGATAATAGTGGAGTTGGATTAACCATGAATAATTAAGAGATGTCTTTGCAATAAGAACTTCTGTTGCTCTGTAAATTCTAATTTACTTTTGTGGCAAGGCAGATGAAACTTCACCTTAGAATTCAACAATGCTTCCTTAATAATCACTTCTGTTTTCTGCCTGCATTTTAAGAAATTATGTATTTTATAGTGGTTGATGATCTGTGTTCAGTACCTCTACATTACAGATTGAATACTTAAGAGCTTATATGTATTCTTCATAAAATGTGTATCAAGAAAATGAATTCTGACTTTAAAGATGGATGCAACTTAGTAAAGGGGTTTTTTGTGCATTCTTACAGTTGAAATACATTGAAGCAATAATGTGTGTGGTAGAATCATTTTCTGTATCACAATATGACTTTTCTCTACTGTTGCTGAAAACTAATTGCAACAGGACTAAAATCAGTCTACTGAATACACACTTTGAGCCAAGATGTCTTCTTACAACTTGCTGTATTTTTCTACACAAGGGCTTTTGTTATTGCCAGTGGTGTATTACGTGAGGAGGGATATGAACATGCTATGTCTGTTTCATCCCAAGGCTAGGAGGTGGTTACTTTTGAGGGATGTTTTTTAATTTAATTCTTCAAGACTATTTAGCTTGGGTTGACCTGCTGAAGAGCAGCTCTGAGGAGGAGGACCTGGAGGTCCTGGTGGACAGCAAGCTGTCTATGAGCCAGCAGTGCCCTTGTGGCCAAGAAGGTCAGTGGTATCCTGGAGTGCATCAGGAAGAGCATGGACAGCAGGATGAGGGAGGTGATCCTGCTCCTCTGCTCAGCCCTGGTGAGGTCACATCTGGAGTTCTGGGTCCAGTTCTGGGTTCCTCAGTACAAGAGAGGCAGAAACTCCTGGGGTGGGTCTAGTGGAGAGCAGCAAATGTGATATGGGGAGTGGAGCATCTCTCTGAGAGCTGGACCTGTTCAACCTTGGGAAGAGATAAGAGAGAGGAGACCTCATCAGTGTCTGTAAGTATCTGAAGGGAGGGTGCCAAGAGAATGGAGCCAGGCTCTTGGTGGTACAAGAAGTAGGACAAGAGGAAATGGACAGAAACTGGTGGATGGGAAGTTTTACCTGAACATGAAGATGATCTTTACTGTCAGGGTGATTGAGTACTGCTGCAGATTGCTGAGAGAAGTGGAGTCTTTTTCCCTGGAGATATTCAAAGACTGTGTGGAAGTAATCCTGAGTAATATGCTCTAGGGATCCCTTCTTGAGCAAGAAGGTTGCACTAGAAGACCTCCAGTGGTCCTCTTCCTACCTCAGTCTTCTGTGATTGTTGTGGGGATAGAATGTGTTTGTCTGTTGGTTTAGTGACTTAAAAATGACAACAACCTGCTGAGTCTTTGTTCCTAGTTCACACCCTATAGCTGGCTCTTTCTGATTTCAGTTCTAGTGGATTCTGAAATTTTAGTGACTTCTACACTAGCTGTGGAAAAGGATGCTTGCTGAAAGGTTTTTGGTTAACATGTTTCTAAAGAAGACTTATTATCCTGGACTGGGCAGATATTTTTGTGGGGGGCTTTGTTTTCATGGTAAATATTTTGATTTTAATCTTATTTCAGGAAATATTTTCTTGAAATTATGGCTTAACATCATGTTGAATTATTAGAACTTAGTTTTGTAAACATAATTTATACACCTTTATATTATAAACATAATTTTATACATGTTTGGTTTCTTTTATATTTTTGTATTTGCCTTGATTAAAACTTTTGTATAGGTGCTTAATATCCGTACAGTATATAATGTTGATGCTGAACTGTAAAGTTGTCAAATATTTTGAATAGTTTCTACAGCTATGAGACTTAACTTACTTCTTTGTTTAGTGTACTATAGGATTCTCTTGTTCCAGTATTGCTTCCTGGGCAGGAGACTGTCATGTAACCTCTCTGGGCTGGGTGTTCTCTGTGGTGTGAGAACTGCTCCAGTTACCTCTGCGTGTTGAGAGAATCACTGCTAGTATGCCAGATACAGTTGGTTGCTGAAAGTGAATTAAGACACTGTAGTCAGGCATGTCAGGGTTAAATGAGGTTTTTCAGTCTTTAACCTGTTTAATGACACTTTAACTTCTTAGTCATTCAGTTACTATTCTCTAGATTGTTACAATATCTTCCAGCTGGTTGCACATTTTTATTGTATGGTTGTAGAATGCATAATTCAGTTGGACCTGGTTTCTACTGCAGCTATCAAATACAGTCTTTATTTTACAGAATGGCTGAGATTGGAAGATACCTCTGGGGATCAGCTGGTTCAAACCCTCTGCTCATGTAGGCATACTCAGAGCTGGTTGGCAGGACCTTGTCTGGTGGGCTTTTGACTGTCCGAGGATGGGGATGCCACAACCTCTCTGGGCAACCTGTGCCAGTGTTTGGCCATCCTCACAGTCAAAAAAATGGTTCCAGATAGAGGAAACTTCCAGTGTTTCAGCTTGTGCTTCTTGCCTCTGATCCTGTCACTAAGGGCAGCACTAAGCAGAGCCTGGCTCTGCCCTGTTGGCACTCTCCCTTCAGGCATTTATACACATTGAGCTCCCCTTTAGCTTCCGTGAGGTTGAACAGTCCCACCTCCCTCAGCCTTTCCTCATAGGAGAGTTGCTCAAACAAAAGACTCTATGAACATATCAACATAAGCACTACTTAATAGTAGTTTACCTCATTTGTCACATTTTGTCAATGAAAGCTCTTGCTGAGTGCAGCAGGAATCATGACCCTCAGGTGAGAGTAAGAATTTATTAGATTGCTTGCAGTCGCCTTATTGTGTTTAGTGGTTCATTTTGTTCATTTTGCAAATCTTTTAAAGAATTCCCTGGAATTGTTTAAAATTCCTTTAAAATACTTCCTGCTCATTCTTATGCATGTATCTGCCTTTTCACTTTTCACTTCCTTCAGGTTTGCTTACAAATAAGCTTTGTCTATTTTCACAGTATATTTCATTCATTTCTATTTCAGACTGAATGAAAGACATCAATAACATTGGTAGCTTAAAGTACTGCATCTACTGCACAATTCCTGCTAGAGTTATGGGGAAGGTCACTAAAATACTTAGCAGTTGGAATGTTCTAGCAATGAAGTTTTGAATTAACACAAGTTTAAAAGTTGATTTCCTTAAGTTAGGTGATGTATTTTGTGTAGAACATAGTAAGTACTTCTTGTTCCCTGAAGGCCAACTGGTGTTCAGGTCCTGAGGATCAGGTTACTGAGCTGTGGCCAGTCCTCGTGAGGGGTTATTGCCTTCCTTGGATGTGCTGGGATGACAGTGACACCTAGTCACTTTGTAAACCTGTCCTGTTAAAATTATCTTTGTTTAAACAAATCGTATATCCCCTGCTCTGAACTCCCCTATTGAAGTCTTTAGGCTAATTCAGCTGATCCTAGCAGAAACAAGTTAATGAGTTTCTGCCTTACTCAGAATGGAGGTGGACTCAAAGGGGTGGTAGCTTGGGATTGGGGTAAAGGATATGGAGAAAAAAATAAGCAACTGAAGTTGATAAACTTTAACTTATTTATAGCTGAACTAGTATTAGACAGAAGCCTTATTGAGAGGGATTTAGGTACTTAATTTAGGCTGATTCAGGTACCTAATTTAGCTTTTTAAAGTCCATTCTGAGCACCATCTATTTATTATGCATCCTTATAAAAATGTTATTTAGTAAAGCCTTTGAAGAACATGCTTAACCAAATAATCTTTAAATAATTTCTTTAATCTACAAAACATGAAGATCCCCATTTTATGGATGTGGTTTTTCCCAAAAAATTGTCTCCCCCTTCTCCAGCATGTAAGTTTATAGTACCTTCTTGCAACATTGATAAGTGTGAATTATTAAAAGCTTTGAAACTTGGAGTGAATATAGTTGGTAGGGCTTTTATTGCACTATGGAGTTGCATCACTGTTAGATGCTGTGGAGGCAAAAGTGTTGTTTTCTGTGACTCTGCAGGCCATTGCTGTTTGGAGAAGATTATTTTCAGGGTCTTTACCTCCCTGTGTGCATAATAGGAAGGGAGAAGTTGCTACAAGTTGACTCCCTAACCTTGGGGCTTATTGGCAGCTAATCCTGTTTTATTTGATCACCTAAGATCTGGCACTGCTAATGTTGTAAACCTGGAAATTTATGTATGTTGTCACGTTTATGAATTTTTTTTTACTGATATCTTGAAGAGTTTAATGGAAGATTAAAAATAAGGCTGTTATCAGTGTGCACACATTTGTCTGTCATCCTGGTTTTTGTATCAGAAC
>NW_005054363.1:2909391-2978859 GCF_000277835.1 Geospiza fortis
CATTTATGGCTTTCAGTACACACAGGGTTAAGTGAAAAGGTTGCAGTAATATCTAGTAAGCTTTTTTCCCTTTAATGTGCTCATTAGCAGTGGCAAGTGCAGGTTTTAGCACATGTCAGTAATTTACATTTCATTGCTGAGAGGCTGCCCTTGTTCAAGAGTTGTTTTTAAGCCTGATGAATATACTTGTGTTGGGAATAAACTGAGTAGAAGAATTGAAAGCCAAATACCCTGCCAGGCTTTTCAGTTGGTGCTGAAGTTTCTAGTGGGCCACTGATTAGTAATGAATGAAGCAGCAGAAAAATGCAAAGATGATGTCTAGAAAGGTTACTTCAGGTAGATTTACCCTCGAACTACTCTTCTTTTGTAACTACTTTTACAGTAATTTTCCTCAAAATTTCTCCTTTAGCAGGCCTTCTCTTAATACAAGGATGTGGTACATTAGATTACTAATGTAATCCCAATTACGTTACTTATTTAGAAGTGCTATAGAAAAGTAATGCTTGTGCAGTGAGTCCCAGAAACAGATGATCTTGCAGGCTGTGCAGGTTCCTGCTTTCAGATCATGATGATAGGCATCTCAGTGAATATTTGCTCTTGTAGTTTCTTCTTTCCTCTGCCTCATCTCCTACTGACTGGCTTAAAAATGTGTGTGGTTCACTGCAGTAATGGCAAATATATGTGTGTTAGGATGCAGTCACATCGTGGTTGGCAATTCAGATGCAAAATAAAGGTTGCTTTTGGAGGAAAATTGATGCTTTTATGTAACAACAGCTTAGTTTGGTAATAAAACCATATGATTAGCTAAATGTATTCTTGATGGAGTGATATTCTTGCTATTTCCCAAGCCACTCTATTTTCAGAGCACTATGTGGAAACTTATACTGTGAAATTATACTTTCCTTTGTAGAGAGGCCTGCATATATTTTCTATCCGAAAGGATAGATATTGTTGAATTTACATATGTACAAGGACAACGAAGCATTTTTATTCCAGATGCCTGTTAGGATCATACTGACATGTTCTTCAGAGATCTTGCAAAAGAGTACTGGTGCTTACTCTTTCTCAATTTCACTCTTAGGTATTGTGAGCACTGTTTATATTCAAGTTACTTACAGTTTGGGGATGGGGAATGCATAAAACATTTAAAATGGGGGGAAAACCAGTAAAAGATATTCCAGAATATTCTTGTGAATAAAACCTGCCAGTTTATTGTGTAAGAATCTGTGAACCCTTTTATTACTCTATCTGAACATTGGGTGCACATATTTAAATGAGAATGTTTGTAGAAAGTAGAGCCATTTGAATATTTTTCGCACACTGAAAATATTTTCATAGCTGCATTAGTCAGGTTTGGAATTCCTATTGATAATTTGCAAAGTAGCTCTTAGGGTTGTCTAGAAAGGCTGAGTCCTTTTCCTTTCTTGTGTTAGCATGGAGCTATCTGCAGTGGTAATTCAATGATTGAGATTGTGACAGCAAATACTAGTTTGAGTTAACAAGTAATAAAGTATCTATGGATGTTACTGGAAAAACTTTTTTGGTTGTAAGCCACAATTTTTTTTTGTGACTTGTTATAAAAAAAACTTGAGCAAAACTATGTTTTTTTTCTTGAAAAAGAACTTATGTGAGATACTTTGCCTCATGGTTAGAACACTTGTATGTTCTTTGCTTTCTAAGAAATATGGAGATACTTGCGTGGCAAAGTCATTGAGGCTAGCAAACAGTTGAGGTTGCCTCAGTAGAGCTTGCAAAAAAGTGGGGAGAACATTTATCCATTAAACTCGGAATGGTTTTAGTTTCTTTTTCAGTTGCAGCTGAAGTCATAAAGTATTTGCAGATTATGTCTTAGAACTGGACTGTGGTTCTGAATGGATCAAATGGAGGGGGGGCTTAAGAGTGCTTTCAATGAAGATTTCTTCTTGGAGGTTTATGGTAGGGCAGGCTTTTGGGCTGGGGGCTTAGTCTCTACTCAGTAGGTCCTCTGGCTCTCACCTACTCCTGCCTGGCTGAACGTGCTTCCTGATGGCTAACCAAGCACATCCTGTTGCTGTTGTGGGTGCCACTGCCATGCCTAGTCATCCAAGTAACATGGAGTTGTGTCCTAAGGCATTGTTTATTGTATATATTTGTGTGCAGGGTTGTGCAGTTGTTAAAGGCAGGGGAACTGTTTGCTTTCTGCATCTTGTGACTTTTTGGAGCATTGATCCACATCTTGATTGAGCATCTTGTACTTTCCTGTATGTGCTCTGGTAGGAATAGATTGTGAATGCTGGGGCAAAGCTGTTATCTCACTAAAGGTGGTTCTGAGTAATGAATGATCCTTTGGTCTTTGGAACAGGATCTGCTCTCAAAATGTAGGATGTTCCTACAGGCTAGTAATTTAGCTATTATTTTGGGAGGGAGTTGTTTTTTCTCTTAGTTTAAGTTTCGAATTGGGTTTCTATGGAGCAAGAGGCAGATTCTGGTCGGCCAAGTTGGTATGGCCCATAACCATGTTTGTCTTCAAGGACATTTTTGGTAGAAGGCATCTAGGGAGTTCAACATCCATGCAGCCCATACTGCAATGTTCAAAGGATAATTTTCCGGTTGGTGTATTTAAGTTTTTGGTGTTGTGACATATGTGATACTTCAGGCATTAATCCTTGTATCCCAAACTGTGATGAAAAATTTTGAGTCTTAGGGAAGACAATAAGTATACATAAGTTAGGCATGAGTTTAGGAAGGCAGAGAAAAATTATATATATATGGGTTATGGCAATCTCTTATTTTCAGTGTATTTTGTAATTCTGCTTGCAGGAAGAACATATTATTTTAAGGTGGTACCAAACTGAAACACTTGAATTTTGTAAGATTGGTACTTTTATTCATGGGTTGTTTTAATAATGTAGATAAATAATTCCCATAGCAGCCATATTATAAAGCTGTGACTTCTTTTGGTAAATGACTGTAGTGGACTGTGCAAATACTGTGTGAGCTGTTGCATGTACAAAAGCTGAAAGTACAATATGTCTCTATGTGGAGAGTATGCCTCTTAGCACAAAAGGGCTGCTCAGGAATCCCATATGTAAATTTGCTTTTCAAAGGCAGGCAGCAGGTGTGCTGCAGAGTGGTGCTTCCACCTATCCCACCAAGAGAAGTTGTTTAATTTGCTCAGGCTAGAATTCAGGAAGAATCAATTCCCTGCCTGGACTTTTGGGCAAGGCATCTTGCTAGCAAGCTGTGCTTAATTTTAAATTCAAAGCCACCATACTAAATTAATATCAGGGTATTTAAAAACAGGTTATTCAAAAGGTAAAAAATGCCTGAATGAAGACTTTCATTTGGGTCTTGTGTGTGTAGGCATTCACACAGTTCTGTATTACATAGTTGCTTGCTTGCTTGTTTACATGGGATTCTCACCTTGCTTGAAGACTGGGTATTTATTTGTGTTTATTCTTTAGTGTTCAGCTTCAGACAGTTTTCAAACCTTGCACTGGACACATGTATATTTAATTTATCTGGGAAATTTTGTCAATTTCTATTGTATTTGTGAATTTATACACGTTAATGTATTTATTCTCAAAATATCTTGTTGCTCTCAAGTTGAGCAGGAGAGGATCCTGTCCTGTTACTTCCTTGCATGTTTTTTTGTCTTTCTGTGTTCAAGAATGTCATCTAGAAGGCACAGGAAGCTCAGGAGATAAGTGGCCTTTGCACTTACCTAATATGCCTATTTCTAGCTCCAAGGAGCAATTTCAGATAGTCTGGGCATCTTGTGGGTGGTGTGTGCTCTGATTGTAATGAGTTTTCATGTTACCTGACATCTAGACTCTCCCTAGAAGGTAGTGCAAATAGAGGTTTTCCATGACTTACGAACTGAAATATGCAATCTTTTTAATGAGAATAGTAATGGCTTCATTTATGCAATACCATGCTTAGTATGGTACAGTGTGGCTTCCATTCTGCTTTCACAGTTGTTATCTGAATCTTCCCAGCTGCTGTATGAAACTCCTTTTCACCTAATTGTGAGTAACCGTTTAAACAGTATTACCACCATTCTTTCTGAACTCTTCTTACTGAAAGGTCTAGCCTTTTGCAAATGCTGAGGGAAATTCTTGTGCAAGAAATCTTTAGAGTGGGAGACTTGAGTCCAGTGAGATTTAGAATTTGACAAGTGTCTATTCAAGTAAGTGTTTCTAAAGAGTAAATAAAGGTCACTCTGGGTTCTGCTCTTGTATAGGCTGTCTCTAGCTTTCTACTACACCTTATACCAGAATGTCTGTGTGATAAGAAATTAATGGTTTATTTACAAGATGTTGTGTCAGATATATTAGGTTGTGTAGTAGATTATAATTGTATCTTCTTTTGTTTTACAAAAGGTTTTGGTTTTTTTGTATTTAGTTACTTCCAACTATAAAAAACACTTTTCCAGTCATTTTAATGCTTGATAAGTTTAGGCTTCATTGCTTCTGTACATTTTTCAAATTATTAGTTTCCTAATGCTTATGGCTTTAATTTACCCCCTACTGGTATCTTTAAATGGATTTTCAGAATTTTGAAAGTGGGCTACTATAGTTGTATTTCAGCATTGCTCCTGACAGACACAGAATTTCTTAAGTAGCCTTCACAATTAAAGGGATGGGAGGTTCAGACAACTCCTACAGCAAGAAGCCAAAGAGTCTCTTAAATTTGTACTTGATTTCTTAGAATGTTTTTGCTTTGATTATTTCTGGTAATTTGCCTGTTGCTTTTGCAAGTGCTTTTCTCTCTGATGTAACTTAAATATGTTAATTTCAGTATCTGTTCTTCTAATGCAATATACTTACTGTTAAAACATTTGCCTTGTTTAAAAAATAACAGATACAAAACAGACACACTGCATGCTTCACAGCACCAAAATATCCATAAAGGATAGCTTGAAGAGTTGAGTACACATATTGTATCCATGGATGAATGTATTAATGCATGTTTGCACATTATGTTCCAAATATAGTTCAGGCTATTGTTTTAGCTCCAAGTGCCAGAAAACTACAGAACTGTTTTTCTTTGAATTTACAGTTTGAATTTTCCATTACAGCCTAAAATTGAAGAAGTAGTGATAAAATATCTGCAGTATGTTAATGCATGGACTGTGGTCTATATAACCTTTGAATCATTTAGCATTCTGCCACATCTCTGTGGAAAAAGTATCATCCATAAGGACTGACAAAATCAGACATTCTTCTTGCAGTTAAACCCTAATGTTATCTATCCCTCTTCCTCTTGGTAGGTTTTCTTTTTTCCAGTTTCTGACTACTCTGTGATTTAGTGGAGATATACAAATATGTTTTAATATTTCCACAGTACAGGAGACTAGGAAATTTGTGACCAAAGTTTAAAATCTATTAAAGAGCAGCAGAAGAAAAGGAGATGGAAAAACCCTACCAACCCCATCTCCCAAAAGTTCTTGTCTGTGTATTAAGGTTTCAGTACAGCTAATTCTTAAAAAGCCTGCATTATCATTCAGTGCAGGAATGGTTTCCTGAATCTGTGGCTCCATGACTGAAATACTTAAATGTTATTCCCTTTTAAGGAGTTTCTGGGGTGGCATGTTTATATCTTGGTCTGGTGGAGTGAAATAAAATCTGATTATTGGATTCTGTTATAGAAATGACAAATCTTCCTAAAATGTTTGGACTGAAAAGCTACTGCAGTAATGACTAGAGTTGAAATGGAGATGGAGCTTGCCTAATGAAAAGCCTATGTAATCATGAGGTTTCAGCATGGACAAATTTTGTAACTCATTATGAGCCCAGTTCCTGTGATAGTTGAATGCCAGTGATACAGGTGATGTAAAATAATTAATGTTAATATTAAGAGTTGAAATTTAACTTCTGGTTGCTTACTTTTATTTGAGTATAAGACTCCTAGTTTGATCTTGTATTTACCTATATAAGATATCTGGAATTTGGCCTTTGTTACTGTCTTGTAACAAAATTATAAACCTGAAGTTTCTCATTTATGTTGGACCATATTTTGAGGATTGCAGTGAAAGCTCAAGGTATCGTTATGATGTAGTAGTTTATGCTGATTATTCCAAATCAGAGATTGGTCAGGATACTGTACTGTTGCAAAGTACAAAAACTTGAACCTCAGTCTTAAAATTGTCACAAAACAACAATAGAAAACAGCTGAGGTTCTTTGGTGGGCAGCAGAGGAAATGCTATTAGGTGTCAAGAAGTTGGTATGTCTTGCTGCTTTTTTGAATTGTGTGCTTTAAAGGAATTTAGCATTTAGCTACATTATATGCATTGTAATACCTGCTAATGGAGATACTTCCTTAAAAGAAGGATCCTGTGTGATCTTCCAGGGAGCTTTAAAACTGCTCAGATGTCACGGTGATTTTAAAAAACAAAGTCTGAACTGTTTATGTACTATAACTTTCCATTACTAAGGCAGCTAACATTTACAGGATAATAATATTTATGTGTGATACTTAAGAGTCTTAATTCTCCATGCCTTTCTAAAAATTAAACTGGCTACAAGACAATATGTGAGGTGATGGATATATTCCTTTTTGGATTAGAAAAGCATATCGTATGAATAAATGGCATATGTGTTTGGACCAAGAGAAGAATGTTTAATATGTTGAGCATTGTCAAATTAATTTTTCTTCAGAGATTAAAATAATGGGGTTCAGATTTGTTGTGGAATTGGAGCTCCATATGAGAGAGTAAAACAGAAACTGTCCTTTCACCAATGTATTCAGCCTGTTCATTAAAAGATATGGTAAATGGACCATGAGAGAATTATTATTAGACAGCAATAGTGTAAAATAAATTTAGAAATATGTAGGCTTACGTAAACTAGTTGAGAGATAATACATTGGAAGAAGACCTTGAGATTATAGAGTGAATGTAGTTTTAATTTTGTGAATGGCAAGAACTCTTGTATGAACTGTTCATATGTCTGCAAAGATGAGATTTGCTCCTTGCACAAAGGTCACTCTGTGTTTTCTGGTCTAATGCTGAAGGATAAATAGCAGTGAAGATGTAGTCCTGGCGCTGAAGAAAATTTGCTTGAAAGTTCAAAGATAGAAACAACTTCAATCACATTTTTGACTGCTTAACACTTAAATAGGCTCTCCATTTTTTAAGTGTAATGATGGATATTGTAAATTATAATAAATGTGATTACATTACAGTATCACTAATGTCTGTTGACTTCATCTATATTGCAGCAAAATCCAAAGAAACTAATTATGCTCACCACATCCCTGTTGTGCTTGATGTCATGTGCACATGTGTAGTGAAAAGCTGGTTTATGCCTTTTCCCCTTCTTCCAATTCTGTTTGCATCTGAAGAAAGATGAAAAGGGGTAAGCTAAAAAAATAAACGGGGAAGAAAAACTTCTGGCTCCAAATGCTTTAATGGCTGCAACCACAAAAAGGTCTCAATCCTCACCATTCTTTAAAAAAGGGAGACATGCAAGCAGGCCTTGTGGCTGGGTAAATACCCATATTTAAGTACCCATATTTAAAGGTATGGGCATTTGTCTCTCTTCTTTTCAGCATTTGTAGTAGGAAGAGTCTTGTGCTCTCCGCTAATAGCAGCTTTTCAACATAAAACTTGTTTAAAATGTGACCAGCAAAGGCCAATAATTATTATGCAATATAATGCAATATGATGCTTGTGATGCAATGTAAGCTTAAGAGACTACTTAATGTAACTTTTGTTTTATTTTTGTAAAGAATAAGCTCTTTATATTAATTCATAAACCCTACAGGTTTAGGGACCTGATATCTGTACTGTAGTCCTTAAAATTAGAAGGTGTGGTTGCCTGGAAAAGTGACAATGTTGGTCTTGGTTTCTATATTTTTGGAACTTTCCCTTCCTATACATAATGTTTTGGAATTCTTTTGGAATGTATATCTATTCAGAGTGGAAAACTTTATTTATTCCAGACATGAGTTAATGAGTTCCTTATTTTCGCATTTCTTTCCTGTATTGAAAATCTTGGAAGTCAGGATCTTTGTTTGTTTGTTCTAAAAGAAGTCAGTCCCAACCACCAGCTCTAGTTCTAAGTACTTTTTTGTAGATGAATATCTTCTGTCACATTACCTCTTTTTTTTTTCAAGGCTAGTCCCTTGTCAGTTCTCATTTAGTTTTGTTCTTTTATTTTTTAATTTCTAATTTGTTGGAGAGATGATGAGCATCAATTTTACACACAGAGACTAACACATACATGCTTCAGATTGTGGTTTTGTTCAAAAATATACACAGACTGAAGCATGGACATAGAAAAGGAGTTAATTTAACTTGTCTCCAAGCAGATAATGAAATCTTTTATTGCAACAAACATAGAGAGATCATTATGACACCATATTTAAAATAATGACTTATTTCTCACTGGAAGTGGTGATTCTTAGTTATTTTAAAACTTTGCCAAGCTAATCCTTTTATGTTCATGGAATCATGCTTACTTTGTGTTTGCTTGAGATTGTTTGTGATGACTCAGGTAGAGCCTGAAGCACGAGACTTGGGGAAGGAGTTCTGCTGATGCTGAACTGTTTTTCAACAATAGCTCTGCAGCTTGTTAGAATTTCTGATTTGGAGCAGATCTTTCCCATCTTTCAGCTGATTAAAGGCATACTTGCTTTGGAATTGGGAAAGATAGTTTTTTTAACAAGTGATTAACAGGCAGTGTTATTTTTTCTAGAAGTTTCAATGATGGGACCAGTTACTGTTTAGGAGGGTGCTATAGAGCTTGCATGGTAAATTGCTTTCTGTCCTAAGCTTTCCTCCTCCTGGGACTCCAGAGTGAGTGTTTCAAGTCCTGCTCTAGCTCCTGCTGCCAATGGTACTTGAGTTGCTCCTACAAAGCAAGGAATGGGAGCCATAACACCGCCTTATATCTTGTGTGCATTTTTGCAAAGATGCAGTTTCATAATCTCCGTAAATGAAAGTTTTCCTGCTGTTGTTAGGAGGTGTTGGCCCTGGTCATATGTTCCTGCGATGTCCCTTATGCTTGGACTATTATTTATGTAGTTATCTAGAGCAAACTTAAAAATAATCTGGAAAGAGAAGTTATCAAAATGCAATGGCTGAGGTGTGAAAAATGAAAAGCCTGGAGGTCAGGACCCCACTTTTTTGTGGCAGAATGGCACTACATTCTGGCTTTGTTACCATGGTGGAGCACTTCTCACTGTTGACAGCTAAATTTCCTCTTGAGCTCAGCCCATCAGAACAAGCCTCTTGCTGCTACCTGATGTGTTGTTAGCAGGTGACTCCAAGGAGGATGAAGGAACTTTGAGACTGTAAAATTGGCCTTGCAAGGGTTAAAGCATGTTGGGATTAGAGTTGCCCTGCCATGCTGTACTTGTTCTCTGGATACATTTATGCTGTGATGCAGTTGTGGTCTCTCCTTGTCTCTTTGCCTCTCTTCTTTGGTGCAGGAGGTGAAATGTAGCCCTTTGTATATACTTATGGAGGCTTTTTTACTGCTTATGCAGGGAAAATTCTACCTTTAAGGATTTTTTCTGTAGCTTTGAGGAACATGTAGTTGCACACACTTTCAGCATTCAATTTGCAAGTGAAACCCCAGTTTACTAAGAATTTTGAGAGAATCCTAGCTTAGCAGATAAACTGGATGTTGGACTTCTGGAACTTGTTGCATTTCACCATTTTTATGTAACTTAGCTGAGCTATTAAAATATAAAAATTTTCTAGGGTACTGTGGTCTTATTTACTACCTTATGCAATTCTGAGACATCAGTTTGCATCAAAATGAAGCATATGAAAAATTTGATAGTTTTCTAGTTTCACTCCTCTCATACCTTTGAAAAGAAAGAAACACAAACTTTTCCAGAAAGATTGCTTTAATTTAACATGCTGATTCCCTCTACAGGCTAAAATTTTGAAATTTAGGGCCTGTAACTGTTTAAGCATGCTTAATTCCAAGCACATGCTTATTTACAGGATCCAGATTTGTTTGTCTAATTACTTTATAGCATGAGTGAAGCCAGACTGTCCAACTCTCAGGCCCATCTGTTGGGAAGGGGAAGGAGGAACTTGACTGTGTCTGTTCCAAAAAGCTGTTTCACCCATAGTCACCACATAAAATTTGTTTCAGATTCAGAGTTGGTGGTATTCAGAATACATGGTAGATACTTTTGTCATAATATATTATCCTGAGCTCAGAATAGTTGTGGTTCTTAGAAGCAGGACCACAAGGACATCTCATGGATTGCTTCATTTTAAGTGCCTGTAAATTCTCTAATACTACATATTGAAACAATTTATTGACTTGTTTTATTTATGACACCGAGATAGTGAGAGGTTGTTGTTCCAAAGCTGTAGCATTTCCAGTGATGTAATATTGCCTGTCCATCACGTTTTGTTCCACAAGTTTAAATGTGCCAAATTCCAGTGTGACTTCCTCATGCTAGCCAAGAAGTGTAACTTACACATACTTTGAAAATAATTTGAAACTTTTATAATATTCAGTGGTTTTTATTATCACATGTAATTCTTTGCCTTCTGTGGAAAAATAAAATTAAATAGCCAGTTTCATTCATGTCAGAATATGTGAGTAGAAACAGGGCTTGGTGGAAAACTCCAAATTTGTATATATGAGTATAAAAATTCTATTCCTTAAAAGAAAAATATTATTCCTAATTTTATTATCTTTAACTTTGGTTACAAAAGCACCTTAGCTTTTTTTTAGTTTTACTTGAACATCCACATTTAAGAGGACAACATAATCACACACATCTCTGCCCATAATATTTAATGTAAACTTCATGTAAGTAGAGCAAAAAGAGAAACTGGAGGGAGAGCTGTGTACATTAACTGTTAAAACATGTAGGAAAAAAAATATTTTCTGGGAGTGATTTCCAAAGGGAAAAAGAAATTGAATTTTTCATTTACATAAATGTAGTGTATCAGGTCTCTCCTGGTTAGAGAGCTAGTTATCTTTCATTACAGGGTAATTAATCCACAGTTTTCTCCAAGGAACTGTGTATAAGATTTAAATAAGAACATCTTCCATTAGTAATACCATGACTTCTTTGCAAAAAGATGCATGTAGTAAGGGAGACAAGGCGGAGTGTGCTTTGTGGGATTCCATGGAATGGTATTTTTGCTGTGACCATGTTGTCTGATGTTATCCCATATATGCACTAGTGCTTGCTCAGCTGATGAGAGAGCATCACAGAAGTGCTCCCTTGCCATCCTCTCTGATTGTAGCTGCTTCTCCCAACTTCTTCCATGCCTGTTCTGGTGTAGGGAGTTTCCTCTTGTCCTTGCTTGCCCCCAGCTGTGTTTTCCTAACACCATGCTGTATCCTGTGTTGACCTAAGACAATTAGTTAAGCTTGCCTTTCAGAAATGGGAACCTTTGGGTTTTTGGTTTTTTTTTTTGTTTTTTAACAATTGATCACATGTCTGCAAAACTAAAGGAGCAGCATACTTTAGTACAGATGTAGAAATAAATGGCTAGAGATATCAATACCGCCAGTTTTTAGAGAAGGCTCAGCTTTCTCTTAAGGAAATGAATGTTGTGAGATTCAGTAGGAAGATACATATCCCTTTATCTTAGACAAAATACTTGGGTCTTGTCTATTTTGTGACAAGGATTGTGCCAGGTTCTCTCTACTTTTAGTTGCTGTCCCTGTCCAGAGGTTATGATCTTGATACACTTTACCTAGCTCTGTGGAGTAAGCAACTTTAGAAAGGAACACTGGAGACTAGTCCCTTTCTTGAAGTGGCATCAGCTGGAATGGTTGCTTAGATTTATATCCAATTGAGTTTGAAATATCTGTAAGGATGGAAACTCCACAGCCTCTCTCAGTTATGCATTCCTGTGTTTGATCAAAATCTTCCAGTATTCCTTGCCTTTCTAGATTGCAGCTATCTCACATGTGACTTGTCTCATCACCATTGCCATGACAGTACCTCTGTAACTCCCAGTTTTCCCTGCTAGTGACTGCCATAGGCATCTCTGGTCAGAAAATGTAGTTTTCATTTAGCCTCTACTTTTCCTGCATGCTTTCCCCCATGTACCCTCTTAAATGTCTGGTGACAGGGTATTTGTTAGCAGTTGTCCCTTCTGCTGTTAACCTTTCTTGGGACTGTCCCTCAAAATCCTTTAAGCACCCCCTGCCCCTTTAGCTATTTTTAGCTCATATGGTTCCCAAACTGATGGCTGCACAGCTGCTGCTGCTGGGGGTGTGAGAGTCAGGAGGGGTTGGGCCCTAGGGTGCAGGTACTGGCTTTGTGGGTCACTGCTCTGTGACAGTTACTGTGACCTATGGGACAGCATCCCATCCTTGGGTTTTCTAATGGTTTTATGCTTGAGCAGCTATTGCCCTAGTCCTATCCTTCCCTTACTTGTGTAATGTTTTGTGTTTTTTTAGTAATTGCAGGGTCAGTATATCATGGCTTTGGTAGAAGACAGTCTGTTGGTTTAGTGAATTAAACCCGGTTTGGTGTGGAGATGATGAACAAACAAAACCACAAACAAATGTGTGCTTGTGCACATTTTGTTATTGATATTTACTGCTTCTTTGGTTCTTAAAATAATTGTGATTAACATAACTGACAACATGATATTTATTTTTTCATAAATATGCCTGTTTATCATTTAATGTTGTGTCAGAAATTAAATTTAATGCTGTTTAATTGCTCTCTTCTGGGAGAATAACTCCAGTTTACTAACAAGATGTAGATGCTTCTACTTTTTTGAAGGAGACTTGGCGATTTGTTCTGCATTTTCCAGTGTAGTTTAGAGAGTCTTTATAAACTCTCTGGAGGTCTTCAAACAATCTTTATCAAATGTTTGATGATGGCTATTTCTGTTGACACAGTAACACTTGTCTAAATATCAGCAATTGCAGCTATTTGACAGGAAGTAAATTAGTAACCTTGTGAGGACAGTGGAGAGGATTTTTAAGTCCACTGGCCAGCTGAGAAAAGGGTGCTGTAGATCAGAATGGCATTACCCATGTTAGAGTTTGGTTAGGGCAGTGGGCTTTTAAGAGTCTTGTTTTCATCAAAAATGTTGCTTATTCAATGTCTTTGTCTGTTATAATGTTTGAGAAAGGACTCTTTTTCAATCTAGTTATTAGAGAAGATAATTCTAGGGTCACTTACCTTCCTGGCTGTCAGCACCAGGGTTCCTTATGCTTAAATCATCAGTAAATTCAGGGTCGTGTGAGCTTGGACAGTCATCATAAGTTTTCATTTGGTTTTTGAATGTGCAGTATAAATATCATTATAGTCACCTAAATTTAAAAGCATTTTAGGATGTCTGGAAAAATACCAGACAGGTTTTTTTCCCAACACACAGGCATAAAATTAATACCCTTTGACTGCAAGCTCAATGAAACATCTCAGTAATACAGTGCTAATTTTTCATTACTCATTCACTTCTAAATATATTCTCATGTTTTGATTATTGATTTTGCCTCCCCTTTGAAAAACACAAGGTACAGTATTGCAAAGTACACTTACTGATCGAGCTATATGTTTGTGTTCTCTATTAATTTGCAAAGCTTTATGTGCAGCTTTAGGACAGGAGATAGTATGGCTGGATTAAGAGTATGTGCATATTCTTGTGTCTGTGCATATTCTTAATTTGGTCTAAAATTGGAGTTTTTGAACTGTTTGTTACTCTGCTTGTTTTCCTTACTGAACTTTCTGTTTGATACAGAAAATTTTGTATATGCCATAAACTTGGGTCCTTGGTAATGTGACGTATTGCTTTGGCTAGAGTGATGCTCCCCTGTTTTTCCCTCTCATGATTGCCTTGTTTTTTCCTCCACGTCTGCCTGGTTTGAATTTAGACTAATGTATATTTTTTGTTAAACATCTCATTGAGCATTTTCTGCCAGGCTGAAGGCTTTTTCCAGACCAAAAGCCAAATGGCCTAGAAAATAAAGTTCTGCTAACTTTCTCTGCTATATTCAGTGCAGTAATTCCAAGTGCTTTCCCCCTCCAAACAAATTAAAAATATGTAGCTTGAATCCTAATTTTCGACAAAGAACTAATACAGTCCAAGAGTAAATAGTACTTGATAGTGGTTTTTTTTGTGAAACAAAGTAGTTAATAGATTTGACCAGTTGTGGCTCAAATGTATTCTTTAATTGATAAGATGGGGTACTTACCAATCGATAAGCAGGGACTCCTTCTTACCTTGCTAGCATATTCAGACTGGATTTGTGCAACACCTGGCATATTACGTTTTAAACTAATTTTGAATTAATGATTAAATAAATGCTGCTTTTACATCAGGCGAAATCTTGTGTGGTCATGCAACTGGTGGAACTATTTTGTGTTGCATGAAAAATGGAATGGTCTTCCTGAGGCTGGATGATCGGGAAGACTAAGATTATGCTCGGATTTGCTATTTCCTTTGTGCATACCTGATTTCTTCTCTTTATCTTCCTGTAATCAGCAGCTATATCCATTGCCAGGATCTAATTGAACTTAATGAAGAAAGAGGTTCTGCTGTTAAGCTTCTGCATTTTCTGCTCTTTGTGCTGCTCACGGTGCTAAAAAGAGATGAGTTAACATAAACCTGAGTAGGCTGTTTAACCTTCTTTCTCTTCTGGAAATGTAGATGCAATAACATTTGCAGCTGAAAAGGCTCATTCGCAGTTTCTAATGTTTAAGGATGCAAATGAAGCATTTTGTCTTTTCTGTCGCCTGGAGGTGTTAAGCAAGGAAACAGAAAGAGGTTTCTAGGATTAGTTCCACAGATTTCTTTTATCATGTAAAAATCAAGGGTGGTTTCAATGACATGAAGAAAAGCAATATGGAAACCATCCAGGGAAAATTCTTAAGTTTAGTTTGTTTCTCCCTAAATTTTCTGGGCATTCCTTACTACTGATATAGGTGAGTACTCAAAACTCTTTCTAGCATACCAGGGCTAAGTTTCTGTGCCTCGGGTGCTGTCTGTGTAGTGTTTCATATATGGTGAAGTTAATCACTTACAGTGGCATGTCATGCAAACTCCTGTATGTTCAAATTTTATAGTTTGTACATGAGAAATGCTTCTGAACTCAGTTAATTCGATATTGCATTTAGGTTCTGGACAAACATATAATATATAGACCATCTAAAGCCTTAAATAGTTTTAAAGTGGAATGATCAAATAAGACTTCAGTTTGCAGATCCAAAGTGAAAACTTGTAAGTGTAGAGCCACAGAGGTAGTACTTGTTCTCAGTGTCTTGTGCTTTGAGGCCTTGGAAAAAGCTGGCTCTTCGTCTTTTCACTTGCAAGGGTATGATTGGAAGCTATGTATTCCACTTACAAGTTACAATAAACGCTATGAACTTTTTGGTAAAGGGGAGTTTTTAATTTCAAAATGCAGAATTGGATCAATGCAAGCACATTTACTCTTTCTACGTATAATCTGTGATAGTCGTTTACAACTTATATCTTGTTAAGGATGTTGTCTACAGATCACTATGGTTCTTAGTTTTGACTTTGTAAATTTACCACTTCTGTGGAATTAGAGGAGATGACTTTAAATTTTATTTAAAAAACGATTTTCCATATGGCATTAGTACTTAAGGTAGTGCTGACCATTTAGAGTTACTCTGGCCCCTCCCTGGTGTTTGTGCAGAAGGCATAAACCTGTGTACCTTTTCTGTGGTGTACATGTTTTTTGGACGCTGGAGTTTAGTTGCTTTAGATTGTTTATACTGGTTTGGCAACTGTGCTTTTTGTTAAAGCTGAGCTTTAGATTAGTCTAACAAATTGAGTTCTCTCTTTGCACCTCCAGTATTTGAATATACATATACTACATTTTAAAAAGCATAATTATGCCCATCCCTCTATATATTATAAATAACTATATGCTGTTCCTGCATTCTATTCCTAGCCTACTTTAAGGAAGGCATGTTTGGGACCTGTATAAGACTTATTTTCATTTCCTCCTGTAGAAGTTTGTCTGGCCCTTCTGGTAACTGATTAATGGATTTTCATGCCTCTGCATATTTAAAACTATGGAGACAGGCATTAACAGACTCATACAAGAGTTAAATAAGCCAGTTAATATTTCTTAGAATGATAGTTTAATGGGAGCATATTAACACATCTCCCTCTCCATGGTAAAGGTTAAACATGGGAACTGGCATCAATTGGCTTATTTTCAAGTAACTGAGTGTATTCTAGTTTTCATTTTTCTGGGTATTGCTGCCCAGAAATTTCCTACTTTTCTTAAGTTGTGGCTGGAAAATGCTTTAGTGTTCTTTAAATTCAGTTTTAAGAAGTAAGACAAGCTTCTTGCAGCTGTGTTCGATTTTAGGTAAAGCCTTTTTTTCCGCTAGCTTTTTCTTTTCAAAGGAAACACTTCCAATGTATTACTTTCTCTTTCAGTACATACTCCTGTTTGAGACAGTGAGTAAGATAATTAAAGTGGCAATGTAGTGTCACAGGTAGTGACATAGCTTGTGTGGGTGTTCTGACTTCTACATTGTAGTGTGTTTTGGAGCCAAGTAACAGTTCTGATTTTGAAGCAGAATTTAGAATAAGCCATGAGATCTGATGGGCTGGGCAGCACAGTTTTTTATTCCCACCTTCCTCTGCAAGTTGCCTCAGGCGCTGTTACTTTGCCAACTGCCAATTTATATTTTGCTTTTGAGGCTACTTCCTGTCACAGTGTACCTGCCTTGTGCTTCTGAAGCTCAAAGTGATAGTAGTAATCCATCTCCTTCCAAAGACCTCTAACAATACAAAAGCCAGACCTCTGCAGAAGTAACTGCAGTAGTCAAAGGCAGGTGTAATCAGGGAACAGTAAGATGCTACAGCCCTTCCCTCTTACATATCTGTGCTTTTCCTTACATCGCATACTGTCTTCACTGGGCTATAAGCTGTATAGAAGGCTTTAATTTACTTCAGCATGACTCATCTTATAAAAATATTTGTTCTAATGAAGGATGCAACTTGTATGTGTTGTCTTTTCTCTCGTGTGTGTTGGTGTAAATGTGTGTGCATTGTAAAGATCCTTTGGAATCCTCAGAAGTTCTGCTTTTTTCATTGTAAACAAGATTGGAAGAAACTTTTCTTCACTGAATTGCTGGAGGGTTACTGCTCTTGATGATTTATGACAATACCTAGGCTTTTTACTGATTCAGGCCCTTTGCAGCTTAAAATTAAACATCAGAGAATGAAATTTTCCATTTATTGGTACTGATTTTGGAGGTTGATGCCAGCATGAATCATTGGCCACTCCTGTGTATGCTCTTAATTCTGAGCCTTCAGGATAGCAGCAACAGGGCCAAAAAATTTGAGCTGATAGGTCATGTCTGTGCATCTAGCAGAAAGCTTCAGGATGATTTTTCATGTCCACCACATTGTATTGTAGAGTATTTTACCAGTTCAGTATTTCCTAAGTTATTGGGTGGATGCTTATTATATATTCTTACAGTAGATTTCCTTGAGGAATTACTTCCCAATGTTGAATGGACAGTTCCTGAATTCTGAGGTGTTTTATGTACCTGCCTTTTACAACTGATGTTAGTGTGCTTGTGTTGGTGGTGGTGTTAGTGGATTTTTTCTCCCCTTTTTCCCTGCTAGTACTCATGAATCTTATCTGTCTTTGGATGTTTCATCTGGATTTTTCTGTTCTGCTTGGTTTTTTCCTAGGTTGTTTGTACCTCTGTTGGACCTTCCTTTTGCTGCCAGCTCAGCTTTTCAGCCCTGCATTTAGCTCATGTGACTTAGAGGCTTTTTGGCCCAGCTGTCTATTCCAGTCATCTTTGAGGTGTGCTGCTTATCTGCTCTGCTTTGTATGTGTCTGCAGACAGCTGCATATTCAGGTTTGTGTCCTTCTGGTGATCTCTGAGCTGTATGTGGGGGGGATTGTGTTTGTGGATGATACCAATTTTTCTGGAACACTGTGAATACCAGACTACTTGTACCTGTTCCCTTCTCCTTTGGGTCTGCCTCCTTGACTGGTTGTGTGGCAAGAGGGAGTACAATGGTGAAAGAATCAATTAGCTGCATATAAGAATTTAATGGAACCCTTTTCTAGTCTCTCCTGTGAACAAACTTGTGCATTAAAACAGAACTCCTTTGAAAACCAGACCTATGATAAAGTTCCTACTGAAGTTCTTATCTATGGACCCTCCTTCATAATCTTACCAATAAATTCTTCAGTAAATGTGGTAACTTGTGCTGCCCACACTTGCTGATCTTGCTGTTACCTCACTGCCACAGAATCTTGTTTCTGTTTCTCTTCTGCTCTTAAGTTGGAATACTTGAAACTACATGTCCAGAGTTGTTTTTAGCAGTGGCTTTGATGCTTCAAACTTCAGCCATTCTGTGACTCAAACAGTGCTCCTCAGAGAAGCATCATGTTTGATTTTTAAAACAAACCTTAAAACAGTAGTGCAGATTTGAGAAGAAGAGCAGGTCAATATGGCAGCATGCAACCACCCTCCAGAGCACCTCAGAGTTTGAGGATGTTCCATCTTCCCAAAGAAGGTTGTTGTTTCCAGTTGCATGCACCAGCAGCTCATGGTCTTTCCTTCAATACCCATTAAGCTTCTCTGATTAGCTCATTTTGTCTCGTGAAAGTGATGGAAAACGTTTCTTACACAAGAAATAAACCGTTGTCTGCCATGTTGGTCAGCTAGGTCAGCTGAGAGTGTTTAAGCCTGTCTTTAGAGAAGGGGGATAGATAGGACTGTGGGCAGGCATGTGCAGCGGGGGAAGGAGAGTGGATGAGGAAAGAGGAGCTTGGTTGGTTGCCTCAGTCACTTGAGGGCTGTTACTGTCTTCTGTAAATATCACCCTGAGTTGAAAATATCATATGTAAGTCTGAATTTGAGAACCTATGATTCAGTGGCAGCCTGCAATAGATTGTTTGGGTTCTCCTGTAAGTTTCATGAACTTGTTTAAAACCAGCTCTGTGTTCACATAGAAAAGCTTATTTTCAATAACAGCAGAGCAGCTACAAATGCTTCTGAGATCTCTCTAGCCTTTCAGCCATTTCTTCCTCAGAGATGAGAAATACTTCCCTAGACCTAGTCCTTTCAGGTACTAGGGCATGAACAAGAACAAAGCCTGCATTATTGTCGCTGCTTCTGTGTGGTAAGGTAACTGTAGGGGGCTCTTGCACCTGGAGGCAGCTGAGCACTCAGAGTATGCTTTGCCACATCAGCATGCTGTGAGTGGAAAAATCCCCTCATCCAATGGTCCTGAAAGAGAAAACACAAGATTCTTGATAGCACTGTTTTTGTACATAGCATATTCTCCTTGTTGGTTGAAGCTGCTCCTCTTAAGCTGATATTACATGCAGATTCAAGTATCTTGGCTCAAATGAGGACACCAAAAACTGTGTTTAATTGTCCATAACTAACATAGTAAAAGACAACGGATAAGTTTTACTATCACTTGTTTTGTCTAAAGCTGAGTTGGAACTGTTCAATAATTTCCTGCAGCTCCAGGAGGCCTGGCAGTGAGTTGGCTGCTTTGCCACAGATTCATAAGCCCACAGAAGAGTATATGTTGCCAAGTATACGTGTGTAAAAGTTGCTTATGCAGTTTCCTCTCCTTCATGCTTTCTATCTTTAGTTCTGCTTAGGCTGTCACTGAGACTGAATCCACTACTGACTGTATAATATACTAATTGTGAATATCTACATTCGTAATTTCCAGGAGGAGGTGCAAAAGAAACTGCCCCTCTAGACTGTCTCTTCAATTACTTCAGGTCCACAGGAGTTTATCAGATGGGCAGGTCCTTTCCAGATGTTGAGGGTATGATGACTTACACTAACATAGGTCAGTCTGGCCCACTCTGTTCCCAGAGCGGTCAGATGTTTGACAGACTGTGACTGTGATGGTCACAAACTCAATCATGAACTTCTCAAAAGGATTTTCCAAATCTTGCTTTTGCTTGTTGTACTTTGACACTGTGTTTGGTTTTTGCTATATTAGGGGTCCTGCATTCCCTGAGGGTAGACTAAGGCTTTTGTCTGGCTTAAAAAGAGCCAACCACCAAACAAAAACGAAGGGAGAATAAACTGTTCACAGTCCTTATGGCATGACCATTAGACCTGTTGTTACTGCTTTCAAAAATAGTAGGCTGTTGGGGGAAACTCTAATATCTGATACTTAAGACAACTAAAAATTAACTTTTTTGCATGAATTTCTATGAACTTGTTCTTCTATAAAATATTCCTTTTTATTTGCCTGTACCTTTGATTATGCAAAGTAGAGCAGTGATACACAGATATCACAGGTATGTTTCTAAACAAAGTGCTGGTGCATATTTATGGTGAAACTTTTGATGTGTTTTCTGCAGCCAGATAATTAGTCTTCAAGGCTGAAATATTCTGCTGGATGTGTGGAGGAGTAACAGAAGTTTTGGAAGAACTTGTTTGATATGCAGTGTGTAAGCTTGTGTATGTACAGCAGAGGTTTTAGTACTTGCTGCCACACTGACAAGTCTGTGTGTGACCAAACTGATAAATCTTTGTGGGAGCTGAAGTGTTTGCCACTGCATTCTTTCTTATGGTGTGTTTTTGGTATTTTCAGTATTGGGCAGTAGACTTTTGAATGGATTGTTTAGCAGATTGTGTGAGTGTGGGTGATGAAGAAGCTGGGGCACTTTTCTGGTGATAAGCTGAGAAGCTTTGGCAGAGGGCTTGAGCAAGCATCTTTGAGTGATGGGGTATTAAATTGCTGTAGCAAGACTTGCAAGACTTTGTCAGCTTAAGGCACTACTAAACAAAGTATTTTTTAATGTGCTTAACTAAAATTAGTTGTGAGTCATGTCAGAGAATGCACACCTTTCCTGTGTAAGAGATGGTTAGACACACTGCTTGGAAACCAGCAGAACCTCCTAGGTTTGTTAACTTATTTTTGATTTGGGGATGTTGCAGAATCACATGTTTTAGGTGTACTTTGATATCATATTGAGTTAAGCTATTTAGTTTCAGATTGTTGAAGGGGAAACAGCTGGCTGTGGTGACTGCCCCAGGTGACTGATGTTATGAGGGAATAGCTGGTTGTACTATGCTGCTGCTTGTTCACCATGAAAGAGCTGATCTGTGTAAGGCACAAAGGTTTGAAGCAATTAAAGCCAAAAGCTGTCTATGTAGACAAGAGCAGTTTGTAAATTCTGACCTATGAAAAGTATGCATTAAAAAAATACAAAGATACAGGTTTCAACAGGTGATATTTGCATTAGAGTAATGTGAATCTGCTGCACATCATCTGGTACTTAATTTTTAGTAAGTAGTATGGGCTGTGTCCCTGTGGAATACTGCAGCTCTACAGGATTCATGTAACAAATATATTGGATGCAGAGATTAATTTCTTGAAATGGCCTGCAGTGTTCCTTCTCAGGTGGTTCATTAATCTTTCCTGAATGGTGCTGTTCTCTTCTTATCCACCTATCTGGACCAGGAGCAGGGAGTGAACTGGGCACTTTGGAAGTCCATGCCACAAATCAGTGAGATGAGACAGTAGGTCAAGCATAATGTCCTCTAAGGGCACTTGGCTGGAGAGGTGCATGCTTGCTGATGCCATCAATGTAATTTTTATCCTCCCCTGTGACCTCCAGTTTGAATGAAGATTTTTCATTTTCTGTCAAGACAAAGAGGAGATAAGAGAAATACTGTAAGAGTATGGAAGTAGGCTGCAAGCTACAAGTCTGGGATGGTCTGTTATGGCAGCAAAAGTTTTGAACCTGATATCTTGACCTCTGTAGATCTCATGTTTTTGATAGTAAACTCTAGGAAATTGAGGAGAGGAAACAATACATGGTGAAGTTTTAAGTAGTGCTGGTCAGGATGCAAATGCCAGTATTGTGGCAGAAACTGTGGAAACAAGGTGTTCCAGGTTAGAAGTGATACAAGAGGGACGATGGAATCTCCACTTGTCAAGTGTGTAAGTGATCCTTTTCCACAAGGCTTTTTGAGATTGTGATACAGTCTGATGACAGAACTCTGCCCTGCCTCTAGGTGTATGCAGGTACCTATTTCTGCCTCTTTTTAAGAGAGGAAGAAGTATGAGTTTTCAGGTTGTTTCTGAAACAGTTAGCTCCAAACTTTGTGTCACTGTGGTTTCATGCATCAAGTCCTTGCTTTGTTTCCCTTCTCCTTTAAAAAGTGGATCTCTTCAAGTGCCAAAGGATCTGAGCACTACATAATTATGGGTCTGCACCCTTGTTTTGGTCCTCCTCTCCCTTCTTTGTATAACCGTCTTCCCAACTTTCTAAGACAGCTATTAATCAAGTTGTTAATTCCTGAGTTGCTAAGCTAAGAATCCCAATGCAGTAGAGAATAGGTGGGCAGAGATAAACCCCCAGATGGTTCATTGTGTGTCAAAGCTAACAGTCCTTTGATGTAGCGGAGCCTGATGCTCTGCATTTGGTTTGGGTGTCCTTGCACTGAGCTTCCTTGTGTGTCTATAATGCTTACCTGGTCTTTTCTGGATGATCTTTATTTCCCTGTTAGCTAGGATGGTATGAAATAATCTACACAGAGCTGCTGCTGGCACACTGGTCCTGCTAGGAAGCTGCTGATGGTGACTCCCAAGCAGGTTGAGATCTCTTGGTTCTTATAAGATCACAAATAGGAGGATGTTTCCCAGCTTAAACATATTTTTCCTATATTCTGGGATTGGATCATGTACTTCCATCATGTAAATACACAGAGCTTCAACAAATGACTTTTTATCATTAGTGACTGTAACTATATGGTTTGTGTAGCATAAGTATGTGTCAGAAAGACAAAATACTAAGGCATGAATTGTGATACAAGAAACTGCTGTTTACCATTTTGCTAGTAGTGATATTAAGTTAGCTGCCCATTGGCTAGAAACAAGTTGGATTTAGACATTTTACAGATGTCTTAGAACGGGAAGAAGAAAATAAATGGAACTTTGAAAAATTGTGCAAGGCTTGATTTTTAAAAAAAAATTAATTTTTTTTGTTTCATCCTTACCCCTCTTTCATCTTCTCTTTCCCCATCCAGTACAAAAGATATAAAGTTACCTGAAACACATGTGTACTTGCTATTGCATCAGTAACTTTCAGGGAACAGTTCTGATAGAATTGTCTTTAACTTAATGTAGTACTGACCTGAGGAAGTTTGAAAAAATGCCTCTATCTGAATAACTTTGCTGAAGTCTATTGTTGGCATAGAGAAACAGGAAGAAGAAACATGCAGCTCAATGTTTTACCTACATATTGATGTTGAGGTATTAGAACATTTTATGTGAACTGCTTTCCACATTATTATTGGAGAAAAGTTGCCTGAAAGAATCAGGAAATTATTTCACTTATTGCTTTATTTTCAAGGTCTTTTATCTGTTGAGCTAAAGACTGAATTTTCATTGTGGTGTTTCATTGAGGTTTGGTTTTAGGAATGCGTACGAAATAGAATTTTAAACTGTGTTATCATTTGGCAAGTGCATCTTTGTAAATAATTTTTGGTTATTTCAATGGTGAATTAACAAACCTCTGTTTTCTGAAGGGATATTTTTAACTTCCAGGCTGGAGTACTTCCACTTGCAGCTATTTTTCTCTGGCCCGGCTTTTGATTTATACAAATGCTAATTATAGGGTTTTGAATCTGTGTGTATACATAGTTTCACAAGGTCATACACATTTTTAATGAACTGTCTGAAATATTTATATATTGCTCTGTTGTTATGTAAAGAGATCACTGCCTTATAAGTCTTGTTGTACTAGCTCAAAAAGAGAAAAAAGTTAATAGCAATATCTGTGTATGAAAAAGCTGATTTTTATTTTTGTCTCTTAAAGTTTTATCTTCATTGTCTTTGCAGGCATCAGAAGGTGTCACCTTCATTGGACCTGACACACATGCTATTCAAGCTATGGGAGACAAGATTGAAAGCAAATTGTTAGCCAAGAATGCAAAGGTCAACACGATCCCTGGCTTTGATGGAGTAGTCAAGGTGAGAAATCATTTAATTACTGTCTGCCCACTGTAGGAACAGTGTCTAAATCAAAGTACACCTATTGAAGGTCTGATGCAGAATCTAATTATAATTTCCTCTTCTTTTTCAGTAAAATGTAATTAAAAATGAAGTACAGATTTTTATTAACAAGAGAGCTTTGGAAAAGAGGAGAAAGTCCTTGATAATAAATGATGTATTAGGAGTTCTTCAGTGGAGTCTCTAAAAATACTTTGCTTTAAATTTAACATGAAGGCAGGTAGATGTGTAAAATGTCAGGTGTGGATTTGCCTTATTTGCACATCTTTACATTTCTCAGGATTTCTTGTTGGCCAAGATCTTGACAGCTCTAAGTTAAGTGAAGTTTGTTAAACTGTGTGAAGTTTCCATTTTGTGGTCAGTTCTGATGGTGCATATTTCCATGTGTTGCAAAATTCAGAATAAGGATGGGATGGGGGGGAATTTGACGGCTCTTTATCAGAATCTACAGCTAATGCTCTTTGTGTGGTTTTAGAAGGAATGTCTTCCAACAGTTTTGTAAAAAGGAACTTGTTATTTCTTTATAGTTTGTAAGGTTAAATAAGGTATATCTTCATTTTTGTTTATTTTCTGCCATAGTGATTTTGTTGGATTCTTACAAGCTTTCCTTTGTGTCTTAATATATTGTCTATGTTAATGTAGTTAGGCTTTTCTCTTTTAAAACCTTCACTGGATAAAAGTAAAACTTGGTACCTTATAAAATGTTGGCCTCCTGGGTTGAAAATTTTTATGCTTTACATGTCAAATCAACTTTTTTTCAAATGAAGTTTGAGTAAAACTTTAAGTTGCATGGAAAAGAGCATAGTAGCTAAGCTGGATTTTAAACTCTGTTAAGAGACAAATTACCCCCAAAACCCAACTAAAAGTGACAGGTAAATAGAGTACAGAGGGGCTCAGCCTCCACAGAATTACTTGGTCCTTTGAGGCTGCCTGGAGAACTTGACTAGAGAGAGAGAATGATAAAATCACAAAATAGCTGAGGTCAAAATGCCCAAGAGAATTTTCAGTACTTGTGATGGAGATGCATGATGTTTGTAATGTCTGGTAGCAGGATAATGCTGCAATGGGTAGAAGTGCAAAGACTTCTTTCCCTTCTGGAGGACTCCATATGAGTTTTGGACTGGAATTCATGGCCATGTTGAAGTCTGGGAGTGGCAAATTGGCAAATTTCAGGTTTTTGTTGTATGTTTTAGCAGTCCCCTGAGTGTGTGGTCCTTTAGCACTCGTAAGATATAACAGCAGCCAAGCTGCTGGGCATAACATTCTTTGTTCTGATATCCTGTATATTCTTCTAGGACCTGTATATTCCTCTAGGAATCCTGAAAATAACTTCTAGAAAAGCATCTAGCTAGGAGATAACTTTGAATTAATCATTTGAATACCACAAAGCATTCTCTAATGCAGAGTTAAATACTCAAAATGCTGGTTTTCTCATTGTATCAAATTAAAACTTATGTAGGGGTCTGCTATTCTACTAATAAAAAACCCAAACCTGACAAAGTAGGATAATGGTTAAGGAACAGATAGGCCTAGAACCAGTGCAGCTGAGCTGCTTTCCTGTATGCTCTTGTTTCGTAGACCTTCAGTTGCACTGTTTTTGGCAATTATCTGAAGTTCCTGACACAAAAACGAAACTTAAGTGATGTGGTTGGCCATGGGCTGTATGCAACAATACCCTTAAAACCAAATGAACTGGAATGTAGGCCTGAGTTGAGAACTCCAGTCTTCTGCTATTGAAAGGATCTATGTGGTAGTTCCTTAATCCCAAAGTGTCCATGTCACACTGGTTTCACCTACCTCAGCCCTGCACGAGTTCTGGTTATCTGATGAGTGTTGATGACAAAGAGTACATATCTAAAAAAAAAACCCTAAACCCAAACCTGCAGTGTGCCCACCAAATAAGAGCAAGGAAAGTCCGCAGACATTGCCGGCGTTGTTGTCTCCATCAAAAAGTTGCAAATTTTAGGCTAACCAGTGCTTTGATAACCAATTATAGGAAATAAAGCTTCTGATAATCGATAGTGTCACACTTGCTATGGATCTAAATATGTGCCTGTGTTTGGTCTCTGATTTCCTTCCTGTAACAATGTCTTTTGCTCAAATGAATACCCAAATAATTAGGTCATACAGGATGCCTGATCTTTGGTTAGAGTTTGATATGTTATTTTGCAAATTTGGACTAAGATAGGAAGGGCAAAGCTGCATGATACCAGCTCTAATCAGAACAGCGACACACAAGGAACTGGAGACTGTTAAGGATTTCTGCCATTCTGTGGGAGACCTATTTTAGTCACAGTTATGAAGCTTTCAAAATCCTTGAGGGCTCTTTTTCCTGGGAAATAAAGATTATAAAGGCCTTAGGAAGGAGTTAAATGTCTGCTCGATGCTTAAGGTGGTTAGACCTGGCTTCAGCTTTAAAGAGGACTTCAGTAAAGCTGGAGGAAAACTGTATTTATGCCTCTGACAATGCTAGAAATTAAGATGGATCTGTTGAATGTATTCTTGTGGATGAATAGTTAAGGCAAACACGGGGCAACAGCTTCTAGTGCTTCATTATTCAACTCAAGACAGCACTGAAAATCTTTGTTACGAGGAGAGTTGTCTTTATCCTTGTTAAAAAGTGCTGCAGATACTTAGGTCCTTCATGAATAAAGACTATTTTTCCTCTCTTATGTTGCTTAGCACTCAGACATGGGAGACACTGCTAAGGTTTTGTAATAACATCTTGGAGAAGTTGCATGCAGAAGAATTCCCAGTGAGTAGTAATTAAACTAGAAATTTAAAAGAAGGAAGCCCTTCAACAGTGTACTTAAAGCGGGAAGGATTGAAGAGGAGGATGCATGGTATCAGACACAGCTAACTGTTCTTGTACTGGCAAATACTCTAGCAAATATGAAACTGAGTGGAAAGATGTGGAATGGAGAGGGCAGTTTGACAAAGAGTAATTTTCTTCTCATCCATGGTTCAGTTTCTCAGTTGGCTGGGCCAATTGAGAAATCCTGTTTGAACATATTAGGAACTGGAGTCTTGTGCTGTCAGCTAGATAGCCAACAAAAGTGATCAAAGGTAATTAATTTCAAAATGTGTAACTAGAATTAGTTTTATAAAACCCGATTGGGAGATGTAGTCATAAATGGTTTTAATCAAAAGAATTAGCATTAATCCATGTGAGCAATAGCTATACTAAAATTGGGTCTGAGATGATGTATTGACTGTAAACAACTAAAGGGGAGTACGAGACTAGAAAGTGGAGGCTGAGTAATGAGCATAAGAACATGCTGTGGTGAAAAACTGGAAAAGGAATGGCAAGGGAAGAATGATTTTTGTATTGTTTCACCATATACAGCTAGTTTGGTTTTATGGCTGGTAGAACGCAGCTGAGTGTAGACACAGAAGAATAATGTCTGTGTCTACTTAGTTTCGCTGATGTCAGTAAACACATTAGAGGTCTTCAGCTAGGCTCTGAATTTACTGTAGTTAAGTTTTGGGTGCCTGTTTTGGATGAATTTTTGCGCTAGGATATTGACATTAGGATTGAATGGTCACTGTTGGAGAGGTTGTTAAAGATTCTGGATATGAACTGGAGGTTCTCTAGGGCTATAGTACCCTCAGCCGCGAAAACCATGATGCAGTTCTTCATCATTAATACAATGTTTCACAGTTCTAGGAGTCACTTAATCAGCTTTACCCTGGCATTCCCCATATCAAGACCGTTTTGTTTTTCTGTCTCCACCTGCTGGTACCTGGTTGAGAGGCATGTACGTGAAAGTAGGAGGTTAGGAATTCTTACGCAAAAGGAGTATTTCATGTCTCTTTAACTTAATGGAATCACCTATTTGTGAAAACACTGACATAATTTTATAACTCTTAGGACTTTTATTAACTTCTACCATGACTTGAACATTTTTATTTGTACAATAAAAGCTGGTGCTAAAATTATATATTCCGTTACAGTTTCCAGTTTATTTTGGGAAAATGGTAATGTAGCTAATGTGCTTTTGGAAGAAATAGCAGTAAATCACTGAGGACTTTTGCTTTAAAAAATAATTTAAAGTGTTTTTAGTACCAGTGTGGTATTGTATATTTTGCACATATGGACATGGGTGTTAGGCAGTATGATAGCATTCACTTTTTTGCCCCTCTTGTGCAAATATTGTGTATCTGTCATAAGTTTTATATACCAAAAAGCTAAAACAAATGTCCTAACTTTCCTTGATTACTCAGACTGTTTCTGTATTTATGTAATCAGCAAGTGAAATTCATATTTTAAACATATTCAACATACCTTCTTATGGAAAAAGATCAAAAGACTTATCAGAGATAGGAATATATAAATTTCTTTTTTTTTTTTGTTAGTTTTCCTCTTTAAATCACAGCATATTTTTGTTTTCTGAGTTTTCAGAAATGCTCTTTGAAAGCGAAAATTGGAGCATGCATGGATTTTTTTTTTCTCGTGTTTTAGAGTTTGGGTTCTAATATGTTAGAACTGTAAAAGAAACAGATGTTGACACAGTGTAAATTAATAACTGTGCTGGGCAGATGACTAAAATCTTTTCAAGCCTGAACGAAGACAATTAGTGCTGCTGATACCAATCAGTTGTTACTTAAAGTTGTTGTATGCATATGTAAAAATACAGTGGCAGTGAAAAGTTCCTCTATAATGATTTGCAGCTTGTCTTCCTGTAGATTACAGTGTATCAGTTAGCCACTTGTTTGCAGGTAACTAAGTGAAAAAAGATTACCCTGTTTGCTTCCCCCCCTTAATTCTATTTTGCAAATATGTGGGGGAATTTGCAAGAGAAAAGAAATGTAAAAGTTTCCTTCTCAACTATAATCGTGGCTCTTCATCAGTCATCACTCTTCCTGCATTTTGTTCAAGAGGCTCTAATTGTCTGCATTTGGCAGGTTTAACACTTCCTGACAGAGAGGCTATTAAGGGGAAGTATTCTCGCATAACTGTCACGGGCAGGAACAAAGAACCTTCAAACTCAATGTGTGGAAACCACTAACATTCTTAAATGACCCTTTTCATGCATTTTATCCCTTTAAGCTAAAATTTGGAGGGTGCAGGGTCATGGAAAGCAGCAAGGTGTAATAAAACAGTAAACTCTTGAGGTTTTTTTTTTGGGGGGGGGGGTGTGAGGGGCAAGGTTTTTTTGCTAGATTTATCTCTTGAGTTAAAAACAATTGTTATTTGGAAAAATCTCATTAACAGATGTGACTGGAGTAAAAAGACTTAAAACTGATGTTGCTTTCAGGACTGCTTTGAACTTAACAAGCACCGATTTGTGGAGCAGACTAGCTAATGAAAGGAAATTAAATTTTCTGACAACTTCCCCTGCCAGCCCTCTTATTCTTCATGGGGCTGTTACTAGGTACTGAAGACTTTTAAAGAGGATTTTGTTTTATTATCGGACATAAATGAACCAGGTATGAACATTTCTTATGTATTTTTTTTTAAAGTTCTGACCTGGGTGCTTTTAAAATGGATTGCCTTGAAAGCTTTAAAAATATCAGGTTTCAGTTTAATGTTCATAAGTCAGCCCCCATAGTTTCAGACACACTTAGCAGCTGGTGGTTTCCAGACATTACTGCCTTCTATACAAATTTTTTAATGTATGTCATGGGATAGTATAAATATTAGCAAATTTGGATGGAATTTTCAAGCTTAATGTGTACCACGGTAATTTAACCCTTTTTCTTTCTAACTTTGTATAATGGAGATATACTGTTATCAGTAGAAATAACTACTGCAGGGGAAGTGATTTGGTTATTGAAATGTAAGTAATTCAAGTATTCTGGTTTTTATTCACTGAGTTTCCCAGGACTTTTTCCTGTACCAGGCTACAGTAGTATGAGACAGCTGAAGCAATAGGTGGCATCAACAAAAGAATTTGTAAAGTTGGCTTACGCAACTCTTAAATGAACACAATTATGGGAATCTTCTCCTTTCAGATACAGTTTAAAATGATGCATTTAAGGTTTATTTTGTCTTCATAATGCAGAACTTCCAAAACTGAAGTGCTTGTGTTCTTTCTTGAGTAAACAAAACCCATTTGTCTTTGAAGAAGTTCTACAAGGTTTTTTTTTCCTGAACTTGAATTACTCCCAAACAATAGAGAATCAACTCCCCCTACTGACAGCAATCAGGAAAACACAAGGAATACCTGTGAGGACAGAAACAAGCTGGTAGTGGACAAACTTTAACGATCTGATTTATGGTCCATTATTGATTGTAAACGTCTAAATTCTAGCATTAAATTCCTACAACTGCAGAAAATAATTTTGCGATCCTGGTTGTGTTTCCTGTCAGCTGATTCCTTGTTGCTTTGAGTTTCTCAGTGCACTAATGATGAGGTAGAATTTACATTCCACTTATGGTATTAATTTTACATTCCTCTGGCTGAAAAGGGTCAGGAGGTTGTAAAATCAAACATTAAATGAATCGGAGGAGACAGTAGTGCAATATATGACTGCCCTCAGGACATAGTGCAATGGCTGATGGGATTAACGTTGGGTCTCATTTCCTGCTTTTACAGGATGCAGATGAAGCTGTCAGAATTGCAAGGGAAATTGGTAAGTTCTTAAATTAGCTATGGTGGGATTTGTGTGCCTCTCAGCAGACATGGTTGACTAAATTGAATGTGTAATAAGTAATCCCTATAGAACAAATAATGTTTTAATAGTTTTTAAGTTCCCTGTTGCCCATAGGGCTGGAGGAATCTAGGCATTAACGCCCTGTCTCTTAAATCATCAAATTTGAGCTTTTCAAACTGGACTTTACAGAACAAGTGCAGCCATGATTTGTGGAATGAATGCAATATGCAGTAATGAATACCTTACTAAAGCAGTTGCCTGAAAGCATATTTGCAACTGGACATGATAGTCAAAAGTTAGGCGTGGTGCACTTCTCTGTATGTGGAGACTGACACCTGTGATGTTATGATCTTCATTCTTCATCACTGTGTGGACTGCAGCTAGCTTGAATATGAGCACCAGCCTTCTGTGCTTACTGGAATAAAGTCACTATTCAGCTTCTGGGTATCTTACAGAATGGTGAAAAGAGCAACCAGCAAATGAGTCTGGGACTAATTTTGATGAAGGTTAAGTGTAATATGTGTTTAATGAGTTTTGGCTTTTATTTACTAAAGCTTGATATTAGTGAAAATGCTAAACCATATGCTTGAAATTACACGTTTTTAAATGCTTTCTAGAAGAGGAATCTAATGCAGTAAGATATCTGATTTTTCTTGGGGTTTTTCTTTAATTTTCCCTTTGAGATTGCAACCATGAGAAGCTATTTAGGTTTATCACAGGTAGATAAACAGCTTTTCACCTATGTCAAGAGCTATTGCTGTGCCTTTATGTGCCTGATAGAAAGTGGGAGTTGCACAGCTACAGTTAACTTCTTAGCAATGCAAGATCTTGCTGCTTTCAGTTTAAGTTGGGGCTTTTACCCTGCACTGGTTAACTGCTCTGAAACCCCCCTTAGGCTTGTCTGACTTTTAGGCTGACACAATTGAAGTCAGCGTTTCTGTGAGTAGTCAGGCTTTGTGTCTTGGTTGTGAAATCCAATGATAACTGATCACTGTCATGGGAGCATCACCAAAAGAAAGAGTCTATTAACCAAACTGAAACATTCAGAAGAGAATAGTAAATAAAATTTGGTTTAGTCCTGCATAAAGACATAGTAATGTGATTATTTCAGTTCACTTTCTCTTCAATACCCTTTCTTGCTCTTGTGTTTTAAAGATTTCCTGCAGGTATTTTCTTAAACAGTTTTGATGAATGTAAGTTAGAAGGCATGCAGTGGCTTTCTAGACACCCTTTAAAATACATTCTTTTTTAATTTTCTTCCGAGTTCTTCTGGTGTTCTGTTGACTGGTTCCTGTCTTTGATATCAGTAGCACTTTGGAGGTCATTATATCAAGGCAGTCTTAAATCTGTGATAATAAAGTCAATTACAGACAGCTGGGTGGTGCTTTATTTAGATGAAAAATTCTTAAACTGCTTTGATACAAGAAGGGTTTGTACTACAGTGCCATGTAGTGAAAGAAAATTATTCCTTCTAGCTTTTTCTCCACCCATGGTTTGACAAGTTGATCAGTTTGGTTAAGCTTCTGTCTAATTGTAATCACTGACCAGAATTAAAGATAGTGATTTTAATTTCAAAGGATCTAAGGTAGAATGAAATTATAGTCTCTTGTGTATGTATGTAATGTATTTGTCCTTGTCTATGAAGCACTTGATAAGCAGTGAAATACTTTCAGATTGTTTCTAATTTCACTAATTCCGTGTTTCAGTCTTCTAAGAAAGCTTAAGTAATTCTTAAAAAAGTGACTGTGGGTCAGTGCTCAAAACAGTAGAACTGTGTGTGATGCTCTCTTGCTGCCTCTTGTTTTTTTTCTGCTTCTTCCTGCGGTGTTTTGGCCAAATATCCAGTAGTAGTGAAGCATGGCACCTCAGAGTTGAGAATGCAGCCTTTACCTGTTTCAGTGACTATTATCTATGGATACACATTTTCTAGGTGTGGTAGTGAAACCTTCTTTTTGCCCCTGATTTAAGATGTTTTCCTGTATTGTGTAGAGAATGTGACAGGGAAACTAGGTTAAATCAGAAATTGGAAGAAGTTCAGGCACAAATTGCTGTATTGGCTCCTTTCTACTGTCTCTGTTTTCTATTTGTTGGTGTGGACTGTTGTGCTCTTCTGATCCTTTCTGTATGCTTAATTGCATTGGCCCTTTTCCCATGCTGCTTTTAGGTCTGTTTGTAGGATTGTACATTAAGAACTGTTGGCTTCTTAATTCTGAAGCATCAATGAAACTCCAGAAAGTTTGACTCCTCTATTTGAAAGGATTGAGCAGCTATGAAGTGCAGTCAGTTAAAACAAAATGAAAGTCTGTACAAAACTGAAAAGATGAACAAGATGGTTTTTTTGTCATGTTTCATTTGATGTGGGTTTAGTTAGTGCTTGCATTTAATGGATATTAATGGATTTAATAATAGATATTGAAAAGAATTCTGTATTGTCACATGCAATATTGCTAAAACTGATATTGCACAATGTGTTCTGTGGTCTGCTACCTGCAACTTTTTAAAAATGGGTAAATTACATCTAAAAACCGTGGTGGCAAAGGGTGGGAGCTAACAGTTGCAGGACATCAGAAGTTTGTTTACTCCTTTTATCATTCAGATTCTCAGAACAGTAACTGTCCTGGAAACAAAGCAGTCCTAACTTATGAGTTTACCTATTTAGCAGCAAGACCAGGTGCAGCGATCTTCAAGTCTGACTGCTTTTTGCTTTCTTGCCTCCTAAGATCTTTAACTCCATCCTTAAGAGGCGTCACAGGATTGGAAAACTATAAAACAAGAGTAGGTTTTAATCTCACATGCAATTTTAATTTCACATAAAGTGGCATCTAATTTGAGGGAGGGATTGAAAACCTAACACCTACTCAAAAATGTGTCTGCTTTGTGAGTCTTTTCATTGCTGTTGTTGTGGGTACTTACAAATAAGTGTTAGAAATTGTTTGCATGCCTCTCCCTTCCCATAACTAATCCAACCAATTCATGGGAACATACTTTAGCCATTTTGATTGCTACAAAAATGGAGAGTGTTGAGTAATACATTCTGATCCCAGTATCCTCTACCCAATATGTATGCAAAACTTAAATTTTACAAGGCCTTCCTTTCAGTCTTTGGTATTGGCTAAAGAGCTGCTCTGTAGCTGAGTTCAGCTTAGCTCCCCAAGGGTGAGCAGTGTGTAACCTCATATTTGGGCAAAAATACCAGTACCCTTATTTTCAGGTGACTGGCTAATTTACATACTAACATGTAAAGGTCTGTTGCAATTTTTCCTTCTCAACCAGAAAAGCTGTATATATTTTTTCAAAACAGGCCTTACTTTATTTTTTTTAAACCTATTTTATTTTTACTTATGTAGTGGCACTTGGGAGTCTTGTAGGCCATGCTTGTCTACAAGCCTGGCTGACATATTATCACTGTATATAAAAGGTGGGAGGGAGTGGAAGCAAAGTGGTGCTATACTTGGTGAATGATACTAGTAACCCATGTATACTCCCTGATAATTTGACCATGTGAGTTGTGATAGATTTTTGAAGCATACAAAGACTTACCAAGGCTCATTTTTGATATGCCTGTTTTGCTTTGGAAATGAAAGAACAGTAAATTAGGACTAGATTCTGCTTACAGAATTAAAATCAGCAAACCATTCAAGGGACTGATATTGTTAGACTGAAATTGGTAGCATAATTAATGATGATTTTTTCAAGTGCAGGTAACAATGAATAACAGATTAAGTGATGAAAATTGCCTTAGTGCATTTGCCATAATAAGGCTTAAAACAATGCTTGTTTTAAAATATTGCTCCTGCAGCTTTTGGGTTGGACAAGGTCTCCAGATGGTGATAATATTGCCAGAGATTCACTGGAGTTTTCCAGTAAAATCTCATTTCTTGCATGGAAGTAATACAAGATGTGCTTTTAGCTTTATTTCAAGATATCCAGTGACTTGTGTAGGAGCCTAGCAGCTGCCAAGGATCTGGAGATGCACCTACAGCATCAATAAAATGCTCTTGTGTAGGTATTGCATATACTACATTTCATGAAAATTGGTTGAGCTTCACTGTTGCTGCATGTAATCTAGAATTATTTTGACTTTACCCTTCAATCTCTGGGGTTGTAGAGGCCTGGATCAGGGTAATTGTTACTCTGTGGTTTATCCTGTACTTCTATGGGCAGTATCAGATATTTCATAAGAAAACCTAAGAGACTCTAGAAAGGTTATTTGCATGGCTCTGTTTGGTCTTAATCTTGTATGTTGTAACAACAGACTACTTTAGACTCCAAGGCGTGGAGATTTATAGCCTTTTGGTAATCCATGCCTGTAGGAGCTTGGTTTGTGCTCTACGTATGCTTAACTATGACCTCTCTACAGCTTTCAGCCACGTGAATGCTTTACAGCCTGGGGTTTCACAGTCTAATAATGTGTTAAGTTGGAAACTATTTTACTGATTTTTTTTTTTTCCTGTTTCTTTGTTAATGGAATGTTCTCATTTACTGTTGCTGCTTTTCTGCCTTCCAATCAACACTGCTGTTCCTTATGCTTATCTTATGCCTTTTTTTTTTTTGGTATCCATTTCAGACTTTTTAAGAAAACAAAGATTTTCCAGATCTTGCTGGTTTTAATTTTCTTCTCCTGAACCTCCTTTCAGTTAGATCACTATGAGTCAGACGTGGGAATGTTGTACTGCTGTCACTTAACAGAGCAAGAGTAGACCTACATTCCAGAAAGAAACTGTAAATATCAGTAACACATATGACAGTAGACTGGACCACTTCTAGGAACCATACTCAATTTTCTCTTTCTGTCCCCATATCAAAGCCTTTTACACAATATATCTTCAGTTCTCAAGGACTGATAGACTCTTCTTTGCAGACGATATCAACTGGTCTCATATTTGCCTAATGCTGTGATTTTCATTAAATATTCTGGAGACCAAAGGCATTAAGAATTTTCTACTATCCTAGAAATGTCAAAAGTATTTTAATCAGATCCTTGATTTTTAGTTTTCTGCATGTTCGTGTAGAGAAAGGTGATGTTCTCTGGTATGATGGAATTGTATCAGGAGTTGCTTTGAATGAAATAATTTGTAATAAAAGATAAACAATCTTTACCAGTCTGCATTTAAACTGTGTCCTTTTTTACTGTAATTTTCTAGTTTTCAGAAAAGGAAGATCTGCCTCATATCCATATTACAGTAGCTTGCTCTATGAGTAAGATATTGCTGGTTATGGACAATGCTGACAGATTTATGCTCCTTGTTTTTTTTTTTTTTACTACATGTACATTTGGGGAGAATACTTTTTTAATTGTAAACAAAAGTAATCTGTGTTCTGATACTGCTATATAATATCTAAGCAGCACAGCTCTCAAGCTGCTCTGTTATTTAAAATGTTCTGCACCAGAAGTGTTGATAAAGATGCATATTTGTTTACTCAATCTTTAGATGTATTTTATGAAGGTCTACTAATTTTTGCTATCAATTAAAAATATTATTTAAGCAGCAACAAAGGAAAAAAAATATTCCTAAAGAAATGTGAGCTTAAAAAGGTCAAATGCCTTATTCATAAATCACTTCATTATTTGGGAATAATTCATTCAGTGTTTTTTTGGTATAAATGAATTGGAGAAGACAGCCTTTCTTGGCTGTAGAAATTACTGCACTGACAGCTAAGTTTTGAAAAGAAAAAATTCTCTTCTGTTCTCCCTGCAAACAAAGTGTTTTAATAAACGAAGTTATTGTCTACTGGCTTTATTGGACATGTGGTCAGTTGTCATGTTCCTCTGACCAACTGAACAAAGTTTGAACTTCTGTCTAATTGTTCCCCGCTGTTAGGCTACCCTGTCATGATCAAGGCCTCAGCAGGTGGTGGTGGGAAAGGCATGAGAATCGCTTGGGATGATGAAGAGACCAGGTGAGATGCTGTCCAAAAGCTTGCCTTGATGAATGCTGCAGTTACTGAAGTCCCATTAAGCCATTGTAAGCTGACAGTTGAGCAGATATGAAATGTTAGACAGAGAAATTGGATATTATTTGGTTTTCTCCTTTAGCACAGTGAGAAATATACTTTGGAAGTTTGCATGTGCCTATTTCTAATTGATTATTGCATAAACCTTACAAAACCTCGTCCATTAATTTGAGTAAAAAACCAACATTTACAACTGCCGTTAGTCCAATGTTAGACTGTAAATAACATTTTGCTGTATGCCTTTCAGAATGCTGATTTATTAATTTCTCTGTGTTAGGTAGAATATTTATTGGCCGTGATTCACAAACATTAATGCATGCCATTAGTTCTGTTAAAGTTGATGAGTCCGATCATTCATACGTGGTAGCACATACAGTGTTACCAGAATGTGCTCTAATAAATTGCATACTTCTGTGTTTAAACCATTTGTATCAGCAAACTATTGTACTTTTGTCTGTTTTGAAACAACACATGTTTCAACACACAGATGTTTTCATGTCTCTTATTGGTTGTCTGAATCCTGAACATTGCATGATGCTTTGTTGTTGACTCAGAATTTTACAATACATTCTCTGCTGATGTTCTGGCAGTGAGGGAGCCTGATTTCCACTCCGTATGCTGATCTTACAGAAATGTGTATTTTCTGATTTTTCTAAACTTGTGATGAAAAGCCTATTTGATCCAAAATAACCTGAATGGTTTCCTTTCTGCATGGAGGGAGCAGCCCATGTGCTGGAGTAAACGCGAAGTACAACTGAAATTTTCATTAGTTTGATTTAGCCACCTGCAAGACTTCCCTCTCATTTTTCTGTCCCCTGTTAAGTTTTTGTTTATCAAGACCTAAAAACTGGATGAAGGAATAATGAATGTCTAGCAGTTAAATTTTGAATTTAAAGAAAACATGGTGAGTTTATTTGTACCATGCTCTGTGTAGTCCATTTATATTCAAATCTAAATAGGAAAATAATGTTTGTGCATTAGAATGAAGATCTAGAATAACCTACTTTCTTAAAAGGATACTTTGTTGCTACTGCTTTAGAATCCAAAATTACTGCCTTGATCTTGTGCAGGCAGCTCTTCATCTGTTGGACTTGAAGGAGTTAATTTCTTGTTTAGTTCAGAAAGAAGCATAGGAGCTTGATTAAAGTAACTGTTTTAAAATAGAAGTGGATCTAAAGTCATGATTGCTAATTTATTTTGGAGAAAGTCTGTGGTTATGGAAACCACAGCCAGTGCCCAACCACCCTCTGGGTGAAGAATCTTCTCCTTGTTTGAAACATACTTTTGGATTTTCAGGCTAGTTGAAAACCTTTCTTGTTTCAACTGGCTTTGTGTACAATAAGGAGCCTTAAATTAGTGTGTGACACGATGGCAGAAATAGCCACTGGAAGTGGAAAAGACTGATCTGAGGAACTGTTACAGAATTATTCTCTGTGGTAACTTACTGCTTCATCTTTCATGTCCCTTATATATGCCAAGTGGTGATAATTGTTTAGATCCTCTATTATTATCTATATAATTATATATACTATTAATATAATAATTATTATTCCTGCTATAGCTAAGATTTCTGTTAATTTTCAGCTAATATTTCTAAAAGAAATACTGGTACAGTTTTGTCAGTGTTACAATTTGTGTTTTGAAACAGCTGTTCGCACGCTCTTCACTGTTGAAGTCTGCAGTGTTGACCCCCCTCTCTGGGTAGGGCTGCTGTTGTGTTTTTTAAGATCTGAGTCCCTCCCATTTCTCAATTCTATTGCTTTTTTCCTAATTTTGGTCAAGTTCTAGAGTTGAATTTTGTGTACAGTTCAAGCCACTGACACCCACGTCTGAAATTAAAATTGCCTTATGTTCACTCTAATGTAATCCCTAGCTAGATTTCTTGGTTTTGAGAAGTATAATTTAGCATGCCTTTTCTTCACCTAATAGATGCCCACTTGAAATTATATTGAAAATGAAGGGCAGATTTCTGAAAAGCAGTTTAGCTTAAGTTCAGGTTGGTAATTTTTTTTTTCTTCAGCCTGAGAAAGTTCTGCTGTGCTCTGTGTCTAAAACTATTTTAACTGAGTCATTGATCATGCCAACTCTGGTCTTGTATGTGAAGAGCCTCTGTGCTTGCACCCCAGCAAACCTGATCTGAAAGTGCTTTCCAGGCACAGGCAATGTGAAGTTCATGATGCAGTACAGCAGAACATGACCAGGACGTGTCTGACTACCTGCACCTCATCTGTATCATTCCCTCTTTGTGCAGAAACTGAAGGCTTCTTGCTTCCAGTATGCTCATAACAATTGTACATCTAACTAAACCTTTAGGCTTCGTGGCTCCAAATGGTGGCATGGCAGCTCTGAAAAGGAGTCAAATTCAGGACTCTGTCTTTTCCAGAGAACAGATTGAAATTTTCTGGCAGAGGTTGTGATGGGTCTTTGCATGTGAAGGCACTTACTTGCTTGTAAGTTGAGTGTCTGAGGTCCTCATGCAGAACCTATTGGCCCATGTTTTAAACTCTGTGGATTTGCACATAGAAATTAGTTTCTTTAGCTAGTAGCTTCAGCTGCAGACATGATAACGTCCAAGTTGGAAATTTGTTCTAAATTATTTAAGAGTTACCTCTGAAAAATTTGGAACTTTGTGTTAGTAATTCCCCCGCTATTGTCTCACCTTCTGTAACTTTTCCTAGATATTCAGGTCTTGCATGCTTAGTGGGTATCTGTTTTGAAAGTTTTTACCAAGGCAGCTTCCAGCAGCAGATGTTTAGAGAGATGATTTTGTTTTTTAACATGTAATAATAGGAAAATGTAAATTGTCCTGTTTCTGAAATTCTTCTGTGTGCTTATGCCCATTTTATGAATGAAAATCAAACATCTGCTCTCAGATTCTAAGAGCTTCTTATAATTTCTGTTCTGTGGTGTTGTGCTTGTAATGAGCAGTGGGACTGGAATGAAGTTAATGTGGAATAATAAACAGCAAAATCGTTCTAAATCCTTGACCTCCTAAAGCACAGGGTATATGAAGTGTGTGTTCTAAGAGGACAATGCTTTTAAAATGCAACAGAATTACCTATTACAAGCCTATGCATTAAGTTTATTATCTTCCCAAAGCATTGCATTTGGCCTTTCAAAGTACTGTGCAAAAACAGAGTGTATGGGCTTGACGTCTTTGGTCTGTCCTGCACAGGTATGTGCTGTTCAGGTAAGGGGAAGGAATCTGTTGGATGAGTAAAGAACAGTCTTTCCTAAAACCCTATTTTTTAAAAATCCCACACATTCACGTATTCATGCCATCTACATGTGTAAAATGCTGTGACTAGATAATTTTAGTTGTTTTTTTTTTTTTAATTTGGAGTTAAGCTGAAGCAATCCATATTGGTTCTGTGTGTGAAGTCAACAACATTTGAGGATCTATCGGCTACTTCTCAGGGTTTCAAAGGGCTGCTACTATACTAATGGCTATCAAACATCTACTTTTTAACTAGATGGCCCTTCTAATGCTGACCTTGACAAGAAAAAAAAAAGTTCTTTTACTATTTCCTGATTCTGAAAACTGAAATTTTACATAATGAGTACAGTCTTTTGTTAGTGTCTGACTGCCTCGAAAGAAAATTGTTTTAATTAAAGCAGCAGTGCTGATTTCAGAGCTGGAGGCAGAAAATTGGCATGGCTGTTTCACTTCAGACAGCCCCAGGAAGGCTTGTGGCAGCATCAGTAATGCTTTTGTACAACTTAAACTTCAGTGTAAGTAAATGTACTATAGGGAGAGAGGTGAACCTTAGAGAGATCCTGTTTTTCCTCTTTATAACTGTGCATGTTTGAAGGAATCTAGAGACAGCATCTTGTCCAGCTTCATCCTGTGAATAACATCAACTCTGTTTAAATGGATTGCTTAGAGCTCTGCCTGATTGGGTCTTGCACTGAGATTGCACAGCCTTCCTAAAATGCCTGCTCTGCTTCTTCTTTCTTTTAATTTTTTTTCCTCATGTCTATTTGGAATTAATTTTTGTCACTGACCAATTACAACTGCACAGTTTTGTAAGATAAAACAAGGTCAGAATATCTGAGATATTCATTCCTATTATATGTAATTTAAAAAGATTTACAGATGTATGAATGAGATGATTAGGCACCTGTCTTTTTTTAACAAGTATTGCAGTTTAGATTTTGAATTAGCACGCTTCCTTCAGTGAAAGAAAAAGTCAATTGTGAATAATTGTGCATAAAACTATGTGACACGAGAATGTTTACAAAACAAAACAGAACCTTTGATATAGGAGTTAAAATAGATGTAAATCACTTTCAATAAGAAACACTATGTGTGGCTGTTTGTTACAGCACTTGGGGTTTTTTTTGACAGATTAGGTAGTGCACAGAATCACTAATTTTGATGCCCCTTTTTTCTCTTTACTAGGTAGTTAAATTTATTGAAGTTAAGTATGAATTTAAAGTTGTACATTAGGTATAATCTCTCAAATTAAATATATTGAAGTTAAGTATGAATTTAAAGAAGTTGTACATTAGGTATAATCTCTCAAAATTACAACATGTATTATCCCACAATGTTGAAAAAAATGTGAAGATATACTTTTGAATATACACATTTCTCTGCTGTAAATTTTATCTATCATGCTGATATATGATCTGGGTTAACTACATCCGAGATGTGGAAAGCATGAAATCTTCAACTCAGTTGTAGTTCTTATTCTGGGCACAGATGTCAGGGATGCTGTTTCAGTAGTCAGTCACACACAGAAATATGACCAAGCTTTCCATATATATCAACATGGATGGCACTAATGTGTGACTTACAGAGCCTGTAGAAAATTTCAGTGAAGCCTTTGGGTCCCTGCATTGTGATCTGTCTCACCCTGAGAAAGCTGTTGATGAACTTGTTTGTCAGAGCTTATGTCCCAAGGAGTATTCTTTTTGCTATTAAAAAAATTAAATTAATAAATACAGTAGCTTGCAATATTTATTTTGTTTAACTATGTGTGTAAGAGAAGAAACAGAGGGAAGCATACAGAGTGCTCTGTATAACACTCACTTATATTTTAAGGCAGGGAAAAACTATTAATACAGCTGGTGTGTTCTGTGAGGTCAAATATTGCATCTTTAAGTTGTGTTCAGTGGTGGAATTTGCAATGTCTGTAATGCTATATTTGCAGTTCTTTAATGCAGAATTAACCAACTTCTGCTGTTCTTGAGTGTTAAGAGGGCTGTGTGCTGTAAGTAATGGCGAACTTCACCTTTACTTCTGTGTAACAAGTAGTTGGTAATCACTGGGTCTTAAGATTCAATTACTTTATTAGTTTTGCAGAAGAAAATGAATACATAATTGTAGTAAATGCTCAGGATTTTTAAACACACTGAAATTTTTTGTGCTTTGAGAAAGTTTTGCTTTGATTTGTGGTTGGTTGGAATTTTTTTTGACTTTGCAAAAAAGCATGAAAAAAGGGATTAATTACAGAATCAACTGCAAATGATATGACTTAATTTTTGGATGTGTGTTGATTAGAGAAGATTGATTGTTTACTGAAATCAGTAAGTGTTCTTGTATGCTTCAGAACTTCTTAAATACAGATTATTCTTTTTGTTTTCATTATTTAAGGGAAGGTTTTCGGTTTTCATCTCAAGAAGCTGCTTCAAGTTTTGGTGATGATCGCTTACTGATAGAAAAGTTCATTGATAACCCTCGTCACATAGAAATCCAGGTTTGTACTATTATTATTATTATTATTATTGTTACTAGTAATTATTGTGTATTTATTTAATGAGATTTGAACTCATAAAAAAATCAAAGTTCAAAATGTTTCAAACGCTCCACTAAAAAAGGCCTAGAGTCTTGTGTTTTCCGGTGTCTTGGGTCATTGCTCAAACTACATGGCTATCATGTACAATACAGCCTTCCTGTTTTTATTCCCTAGCCTTTCTTTAGCAGGAAGACTGTGAACTGTGCTCAGTTTGTTGGGGGAGAAAAAAATGTCATAGGCATCTGTCCTGAAGGCTGGAGGTCTGAACTCTGGATCCTGTTGGTGTGCTTGAGTGCAGCAGAGGATGTAGGAGTTAAAGAACTGCCATGCTTAATGATTTATTGCAAGATCTAGGTGGTTTTGTCAGTGTTTTTGAATTCTGTTCTGAAGTATCTAATTCTACTTGGGAACTCAGGAGGATTTGTGTCCCATTTTGGGCAGTTTCTGGTTCAAAATCAGGTGTATTCTCTTTAACTTCTGCATTATTTCCATTTCTGTCATTTATTGGATTTAGGGTTACGTCTGCTGATGCAGAACAAAAGTTGTTTCTTTTAGGCACTTGTTCACAAAATTACATTTTCAAAATATGTGATGTTTGATCTTATGTAGGTAGCTGAATTGTAATAGCCTTGAGGTATTTCTTGACAAGAAATCTGTATGGAGCATATTAATTTCCTCAACAGAAATGTTATTTTTTACAGAGAAATTTCATTCATTTTTGTGTGAAATCTAAACCCTTTCTGTGTTGTGGCACATGGTGTTTTTTTTTTTTTTAAATAGCGAGAGCCTGAAGTAGCTCAATAACTGAGTGAAACAAGAGCAGCAAACTTGATAGTGTGGAATGATTTCTAAGAGAGAAATATTTAGCATTTTTCACCCTGCCAGATGTGTGCCCACAGCCTCACGCTTCCTATGGGGCTAATTTGCAGATCATAGAATTGTAGAATGGTTTGGGTTGGAATGGACCTTGAAAAGCCATCTAGTCCAGCCCCCTGCAATGAGCAGGGACAGGTTCAACTAGATCAGGCTGCCCAGAGCCCTGTCCAACCTGATCTCGAATGTTTCTGGGGATGGGGCATCTGCCACCTCTCTGGCAACCTGTTCTGTTTCACCACTCCCATAATGAAAGATTTCTCCATTATATCTAGTCTAAATCTATTATTTTGTAGTTTAAAGCTATTACCCCTTTTCCTGTTGCTATAGGCCCAGATAAAAAGTTTGTTTCCATCTTTCCTATCAGCCCCCCTCTAAGTACTGAAAAGCTGCAATTAGGTCTCCCCAGAGCCTTCTATTTTTCCAGGCTGATCTACCCCAAATCTCTCAGCCTTTCCTCACAGCAGAGGTGTTCAGTCCCTCTGATAATTTTTGTGGCTCTATTCTGGACCTGTTCCAACAGGCCCATGTCTTTCCTGTATTGAGGACTGCAGAGCTGGATGTTGTGCTCCTGGTATGGTCTCAGCAGAGCGGAGGAGAAGGGAGAAGGAAAGATGAAAGAGTGAAATGAAGAAATGGTCTGTAAGCAGTCAAACAGCAAAATGAATAACTGTAAAAATGAAACCTTATTCTCTATTGAGAAGTCATGGAAAGGCACATAGTGAACTCAGTTTCAGCATTGATCTTAGGGCTCAAAGAGGTCAGATTTCTAGAGCATCTTTCTGTATTCTCTTCCTATGGCTAAGAATTTTTGGCTATGTGTATCTTTTTTTTCTTTTTGTCTCTGCAGATCAGTATACCTTAAAGATCTCTTTCAGTGTTTGCAGATTTGGGAGATTCAGCAGGTTCTCACTGATTCTTCAATGAGAAAAGTTAGATGAGATTGGTTCCTCCATACTTCTATGAGTTTGGGGCAGTATTTACATTGGCTTGATTCCTTTGGGTTTAAAAAAGGGTTACCCCCAAAAATTAAGTAGTGCTGTATTTAGGAACAGTTGAATAAGTTCAATGACATGGCTTTGCTATTAATAATTTATAGTTTTATTTATAATGGGTATACAGTGAATATTGTTTTCCTTATACAAGCACTTTGATGGTACCTTTTAACATAGCATATCATTTTAACTTCATGTTCTAATCAGCTTTAGGACGTTGACCTTGGTTCATTTTCAACCTGCTGAATATACAAACAATTTGAGACCAGATGCCAAATATTTATTAATTTAGCAGTGACTTTTAAATAGAACTTTTTTTAGCTTTCTTATATTTCTCCAAAGCACTGGTACTTAAAATTGTTAAATAAGAAGTTTCCTGTGTCTAGCTATAAAACAATCACTTTGTAAAACATGAGAAAAGACTAAAACAATTAACAGGAAAATAGAGTCCAAATACACTTTATGCTTGAACTGATTTGAAGTCTTGTTCTCCTGAAGTATCTGATAAAAAGTTTAAAGTAAGAGTACATGGAATGTCTACTACTTGGCCAGACAACAGTCCTACAAGTGGAAACAGAATTTAGCTGAATCATGTAGGAGGGATTCCACTACATAATATTTAATTATTTTTATTATTACAAATGCATGTGGGTGTACATAGCATGTGCTAATGTCCTAATCATCTAATCCTGCAAAATAGGACATTTTCTGTTATGAATGCATAGATAATAGAAACAAAAGCTGTAGCTGGGACATGCATTTTTAGTGAGATGTGTACTAGATCTCACAACACTCAGATTATGATTTTGGAATGCTGCAAATGTCTTCTGAAATACAATTGTTTTATGGTTAGTTTCTTTTACTGGATACAGTGGACACAGAATAAAAATAAAAGCCTAATGCTGGATGTTGTTGGATTATTCTATTTGTAATTAGTTTCTCATAGTGTGTTCTCATAGATGTTCATGCATATCTCTTTTTTCTGTTCACTAATAATAGAAAAACATTTCTTTTAAGATCCAAGTTGCTGAAATTTAGTAGGATGTGAGAAAAGTCCTGAAGTGGAAAAAAAAAATTACTGCTTGGATTGAAAAAAATGTATTATCCTCTTCGGAAAAATACAGAGAGAGAGAGAGGAGAGAAGCACAATGACCAATTTTTATTGTAATGTTCCAGTTTTTTTTGTTTGTTTTGATGAGAGAATTCTGTGGAAAGTTGTAGACTTTCTAACAGTGCAGCAGAAGTTCTCACAAGGAATCATTCTGCTTACAGGACAGTGATTTTTCCTTCAGGTACCATGCTATGCTCTAGAGGTACTGCTTTAATCCTAGAGTAACCCCCACAAAAAATTAGTCCAAAAATCTTTGTACCTTCCAAATGATTTTGTGTAGGGCCCCATGAGTTTGTAGAGCTCCACTCATCTGGATTGGATGGGTGAGCACTTAGGTAGGAAGTACCTGTTTTTATTTTCCCTTTCCCTTTCCCTTTCCCTTTCCCTTTCCCTTTCCCTTTCCCTTTCCCTTTCCCTTTCCCTTTCCCTTTCCCTTTCCCTTTCCCTTTCCCTTTCCCTTTCCCTTTCCCTTTCCCTTTCCCTTTCCCTTTCCCTTTCCCTTTCCCTTTCCCTTTCCCTTTCCCTTTCCCTTTCCCTGCTGTTCTTTGTGTTGAGTCCCTTGCTAGGGAATCTAGCAGTTGTCTGAAGCATCCTGGTGCTACTGCTGCTGCTAAACCTCCCCCTGCACAGGAAAGAGGTTTCTGGGAGATGCTGTAGTTTACAAAATCCTAAAATTGTCTTCTAGACTCCTTTTTCCACTAGAAAGCTACATAAATTTGTGGGAGCACAACAGAATTTTTTAGGAGGGAAAACATCTGATCTTACAGGGTGCAGAGCAGCCTGGATCTGATGCTGCACAGTGCACGTGAGTTGTCTTCATGAGTTCACTGCCTCATTTTCAGTCACATCTACCCAGATTTTTCACGCCTTAGCAACCATTGGTGTCATAGATGCAGGAATTCATCTTGCCTTGTGCCATACTTGCTCTGTGGTGCTAAAAGGAATAATAAATAATACAGATTCGTTGTCACAAATGTGAGTAGATATGGTTGAGTTCACACAGTTTGAGGAAGATTGTCTCCTTGTTTTATCTTGTTGGTTTTCAGTGTAGGACTGAGCTATTAAAGAATGAAGCATGAATATTGGCATGGGTTCCTGCAGATCAGAGCAGGAAGATAGATGGAAAAAAAATGGGCTAGAAGAAAAATTTTATAAGGAAGAAAGGGAGCAGGTGTGGTCTGTATTAAAAGAAATTGTTCTAAGAATAAGTGTAGAGTTATCATCATAAGATGGGAAGAAGTCTACTTGAATCTTCAAATTTAGTATTTGTTATTGGAAATGGCTGCATCATACCATCAATTTCATAAAGGGATAGAGTTCCTTTTCTTACTTTCTCCTCTAATTTGAAGTTGAAGAATCAATTAAGAGTTCTGCTCTGCTCAACTTGTGGGCTTCTTTCTAGCATGTAATTTATGTAGTTGGGTCTAGACACTTGATTTTTTTTCTCTCTTCCATGAACTGAAGCTGTAGCCAAGAGCTGTAGTTATTGATTTTTTAAAAAATGTCTTGAAACCACTTTTGTTTCCTTTGAAAGTACTGAGGGTGGTGCAAATTTTGTTCTCCTTAATGAAGGATAAGAAAGTTTCTGCGTTTTTTTTTTGTTCATTAAAGACAGGGCATTGTGGTTTGCCGACTAAGGAAGCTCCATTAGACGTTTTTTTCTGAAAGCTTTCGTGTGTAATTCAGGAGCAAAATTTGGCATCCTTTGAGTTTTTTTTGTTAATGCAATATTTTGCTTTTGTGTAATTTTGTAATGCAGTGCAATTTAAAATGCTTGAAAATGTAGTTTTAATCTTATTTCAGCCTTTTGTAAGAAGATCCCTAATATTCAGAAATAAAATTTTGAAGTGAGAGGGTGTTTTGCTATGTACAGACTCTACATAGAGGCTTTAGAATAGTCCCACTCAGAATTTGAAGGAATGTTCAATTAGTACTTCATATATAATTAATTTCCTACATGAGCTTTTTTCCCCCTGGCTTTATTTTTACGTTGGGAAAAAACCCCATACCCTAAATGCTGCATAACAGTATTATGCCAAAAGACCATATGCTTACATCTGTTTGTCAATAACAGTGTGTTATTGTTTCAGGTTTTGGCAGATAAACATGGCAATGCCTTGTGGTTGAATGAAAGAGAATGCTCCATTCAAAGGAGAAACCAGAAGGTTGTGGAGGAAGCACCAAGGTGTGTATACTGGATTCTTGATGTGTCTTCATAGTAACTGAAAGCACTTTTGGAAACCTGCTGGTTCTATTTATTGTACAAATGCAGGAAATTTTTATTCTATTAAAAAGCACAAAGAAAATAAATGTTTGTTACAGTCCTTTAACTGTAGTGCAATTTTGATGTTGTTCTTGAGGGTGTTTTGATTTTGCTTTACAGTATCTTTCTGTAAAAAAACTAGTGTTGTGTAGTTAATTTTTAAAATGATCTTGTATAAAATGGATTTGGATCTTACAAATCCACTGTATGTGGTATGGTTTTGTGTGTATATATATATATATGATATTTTTCTTTGAAATTCATTTTGTCAGGTAAAATAAGGAATAAGTATGAATTTTACCACAGATACAGGTATTTGACTGTTAGAGTAATTGTGTAGAGACTACATAATACTGTATATTTCCATTTGAATTGGAATATGAAGTACAAAATACTCTGCATCACTTTTAGGACTGTTCATGGTAGTAAACTAGAGATGTAGGTGTCTAGTAACTCAAAAGTGCAAAATTGTTTTAAACTTACTGGTTAAATGTGAAGCTGAGATTCCTTGCTGCTATGCAAGATATAGCCTTGCTGTGTTTTCTGTTGCATAGCAGTCATCAGTGAATACGTGTATAAAAAGGGCAGCAAGAAATTCTGATTTCAGAAAGGCAGACACAGGTATACCACTGCCTGTGGGTATTACCAGTGTAATATATTCACCAGCTGAAATGGGTTTGCCATATTTTTTATAGCACAGAACTATGTGATGCAAGAGTTTGGGATGTGAGTAAAAGCACATCACCCAAATGACATTTCTTTATAGATTCCTTATTAGTTAATGTTGAATCATAATTGCAGGACTGGCACTGTTTGACCTATATTTTAAATAAAAGAACAAAGTTCATATCTGAAGATACAAATCCAATTATAGTGCTTGTGGATTTCTTGGAACCTTATGCTGCTTATGTCTAAAGATCTTATTGTGTTGTTGTGGAAAGTAAATACTGGTCCTGATACAGTGCACATGTATACCTGAGCACTTAAATACTATCTTCTGCTTCACGAGTGTATGTAAGTGCCTGTTTTTCCTGCCTGCTCCTTCTCCATGCCTGTGGTCAATTAAAGTGGCTTGATACATCTTTCTCTCACCAGCCAGAGTGTTTTCTTTCATCAGAAATGCCAACCTTTTAATTTTCTTGGGCTTCTCTGTTGGAGTAGCCAGTAAGTTGTCTCATCCCCTCCTATGACCCTACAAGAGTGTGGGCAAGTCAATAACTTCCAAAATTTGGCATGAAAACTTTTCTTCCTTTTTGTTGTTGAATGTTTTAGACTCTGCCAGACTTCTGCTGGCAGCTTTGGAAGTGTTACCTGCCTTGTAGCCACTTGCACTTGGCTGCAGAATCCATTAATTTTCAAAGGGTTACAAGACTTGCAGATAAGCAGAGCACAAACTTCTGTGAGACACCAGAGAGACCCTAAAACCTCAAATTAACCCTTCCTGTGAATGTTGTTTCAGTTTGATAGCTTAAGGCCTCCTGGACACGACTCTTCTGGTAGGGATGAATGTAGGAAATACTGTCCTCTTTTCTCCTGTTTTAAATGGTAGCTGTTATTAAGGACTCTGAGATAGGTCAAACCTTTTTATTTTCTTTCACAAGGCCTGGGAGATAGGGATGTTATGGGCTAAATTTTTTTTTTTTTGTCTTTTGGAAAATTTAGGGCTTTGACATAGGCCTTCTCTCATGCCTTTTTTGATTTACTCTATTATGATGGCATTTTCCTAAGTGTCCAAGTTAGGAGACTGAGGCCCTTTTGGCTTTAAGAGTAACCTATGATTTTCTTTAAGCTAAGTCTGCAGCTGCTGAACTTATCCATATGGGATCATTTTGTGCTTGTATGTCTAGTTCTCCTAGGGAAATTTAGCCTTACGTTAAAAAACCCCAAACAAAACCCCCCTCTCTCTTTTGAGGAGAGAAACCCATTTAGTTCACACACTGAGGTTAAAATATTCAAGGGACCTCTGGTGTTCATGCTGGTCAATCCCCCAGATTCAAAAAACTTTGCTTGTACCCTTTTCACATGGTGAGTTTCGCGTATGAGTTGTTGTTTCCTCTGATTTGGGAACCACAGACAATAAGAGACATCCAACCATCTCTAGTTTTTTAGTTTGTGCTTGGCAGAGTTAGTGGTGCACAAAGCTTCCAGTGATGTACCATAATTTTATCTGCTTCTACTTTCACATGGTTTTGGATGTGCTGTTGTCTTCTCATTTCACAGAGGGTGACATTTAAAGAGATGAGTGACTTTAGTGGCGTTTAATAGTTCTAGTGTTGTTTTTTAGTTGAGTTTTTGTTCCTCAACTGTCCAAACTCTTTGTTCGTTTTCACAGACAGTTGCCATGAGACACTGTACTTTGGCAAGAGAAAATACAAAGGTGTGGCTGTATTTTCCTGTCTGCTGGAGTGGTTAATAAGAGATTGTTTCCCATGTGGAGAGACGAGGCCTATGGGTTTATCATAAAACCCATGGATCCTTTGGGCTTAATCAAAATTAAATGCACAAGAGTATTAACTGTCATCCTATTCAATAATTGGAGTAGTAAGTCAGAGGAGTGCTCTAAAACTTTACTTTGCTGAGCATGTGTCCTATCTAACAATATCTGAACGTGTTAGAAGCTTCTTAAAGCACTGCAAATTTGCCTCACCACTTGTGTGAAAGGAAAGGTACTCTGTTCATTTGAATGAATGTATATAGGCAGGAACTCAGCAGAAAGGTGCATTATTGAAATAGACTCTATCTACAAGTTCTCCTTAGAGTTGTTATGCATATATATGTGTCAGACTCTACATTTCTTCTCACTGTCTAGAAATCCTTGAAGGATTTTGGGTTAAGAGAAATGTGAGCCTGTTCTGTTTGTGACTGTGCATGTGATTCATAGGTCGGCACCACTTAGATGTGGGGGCAGAGCTGTGTACTCAAAACCTTTAGCCTATTTATGCCCATGGTCTGGTAGTACATAGTGAACATCTCAAACGATAATGTTTTTGGTAATTTTTTTAAACAAGCAATATCCTTGAAGAAGGGAAGCTAACCTTGACATTTAGAAAATTGAGGTTCACCGCCCCAGTGTGGTGGAATCTTCAGATGAAGGGAAAATGTTATTGATCACTTATTTATGTTTTTGTCCAAACTGAGCAGTAAATTTCCATTGATGGTGTAACTGTATTTTTCAAAATCTCAACTTTGTCTGTGAGTGAAGGTGATAGGGGTATTTTGGGAAACCTTATCTTATGAACTAGAAGTGGGGGAGTAACATCTTGCCCATGTGGGTCATTTCCATGGCTGTAGAGATGAAGTGACAAACCAATTGTATTCCCTTTGATTAACTTTACAATAACTTGATGAAGGTCTTGTGAATAAAGTGTCAGGTCTGATTTATTTTTTCTTTTTCATGCTTTTTTTTAAATGAATATTTTAAATTTTTTTGTGGTAGCTTTTGTGCTGCCATAGGAGCTGTTTGGTCTAAAGAAAAATCAGTGTATGTGTGAGGAAAAGATTTTGAAGTCAGGTTTAAAATACTGTGTTTTCAAGTGATGCCTAATTAGACTGGAGAAGAGTCTTCTTGGTTATCAAAGGTGCATTGTTAAAAAGGGGAGAAACAATGTGTTTGAAAGGTAAAGCAATAGAGGGGAATATGAAAACTTTGGTTAATTAACCAAGCCAATGATAGGGATGATCCAGTCATTTCAGAGTGTAAAGCTTAACTGTGTGGCAGAGATCAAGTTTAGCAATGTGACACCTGTGTTCCGTTCTCTGGCTGCAGCAGGCGGTGAACAGTGAGATCTCAGACCTACATTTAAAAAGTACAGGGAAGACACCACTGTAATGAAGGGGAGTAACTTTTTCATCTATATGAGAAGTAATAATGGTTTTTCTAGAAATAGAGTATGAAGCTGATATTGAGAATGTTTTGTTCTTCATAAGCCACTCATTGACCTTTCATGATCAAAGCCCTGCAGAAATTACTGACTTATAGAATGTTGTTTTTGTGTAATGTATTATCCTCTTACTGAATCAAAATAAAAAATATTATGAAACTATTTTTCATTTACCAGTGCCTGTTTTTATAAGTATGACACAGTTTTTGTGTCTTCTAATCTTCCCTTTCATCTGATGTAGGATCTTATACAGCTTTCTTGAATGAGACTTGATTTCCTTTTCCTGTTGGTCCCATTGTTTGCTAAGAAAGAAATTTTTTCCTAAATTCTGAAAATGCCTGCCTTATGGTGCATCAGAATCTGCCTATGTGGGCACTGGAATGACAGAGATGTGAAGTAGCATTTTTCCAGTAAAGAAAATTATTCCACTGTTTCCTACTTTGCCTAGATATTTGCTCACTTCTTGTGTCATGTCAAATATGGTTTGTTGTGGCAGAAGTCTCTAGCTCTTCTGTGAGTTCAGGTCTCAGTGAAGAACACCAGAGTAAGTGCTGGAAGATAAGTCCTGACCCAGCACTGGCTTCTGTCTGAGAGCAGTCTGGGGCTCCAGATGGAGCTTCACTGGCTTTGAGGCCACTTTAGATAGGTGAGGGCCCCTGATTGCTCCTTTGCAGAATAAGGGCCCACTGTTCAAGCCATCTCAAGAAATATATAACACTTGGTGGTTTTGTTTTACAGAGTAACTTAGAGGCAAGGTAGAAGTGACTGTCTATTCCCTTGCAAAAGTACTTTAAAAATGATAGCTGAGTTATGTGCCTAATGTAAGTCGAAACAAATATAAATAATAAGTGTATTTACAAGCTTATGTAAGATGAATAGCGACATGTTCTTTCATTGAAAAATCAATGTATCAGGTTGAGGGGCAACTGGGTTCAAGGCTTTGGTAGAATACCACAGAAATACATATCTATCTATCTAATCTGCATAGGTTAATCTAAATCTAAATTTATGGTACAGAAGAGAGTAATAAGCAAAATGTGTTGCTTCCAGAAAGACTTCAGAGTGTTATGATTCACTGGCCCAGTGGAAGTTGTGGAGTGCTCTCCTAGAATGAAGGACCTTGGCATTTGGGCAGCGTTCACAGTGGCTCCCAAAGTGGTAGCTGAGCTGCTCTTTGGGTGCCCTTGAGTGTGTCCAAGATTTGTGGAAAAGAATGTATTGCAATTAATGTGGATAATAAGTATGTCTTCTAAGATCACATTGGTTTCTATGTCCTTTTTTCATTTAATTTGCATTATTTTAGATCTCACTGTTTTAAGAGCGTTATTTTATATTTAGAGAATATGGTTATTAATCCTGAATTTCTTGTGCATTAGCAGTAATTGTAAAGCATACAGTGTATCTATTTAGGGACAATATAAGCGTAAATACATACATTTGACAGTTTTGATATATTTTCATAACTTTTAATAATGGTGCTGTCCTCTTTTGACCATAGTTTAAACAGAAAAGTAAATGATAGAATAATTACTATTTTTTAACTAAAAAAAGTCATTGTTTCTGTATTGCAGCACTTTTCTAGACCCTGAAACTCGAAGAGCAATGGGAGAACAAGCAGTAGCTCTTGCCAAAGCAGTAAAGTATTCCTCTGCTGGAACAGTAGAATTCCTTGTAGACTCCAGTAAGAATTTCTACTTCTTGGAAATGAATACTAGACTTCAGGTAAGAAAAACAACTCTTCAGATTCAGAAAAGTGTTATTTAAATAAACAGACCATAACCTTCTCCCATATTTAAGGGTCTGTTCCTGCAAAGATTTAAACATAAGTATCTTGATGCGTGTGAGCACTTCCCACTGAACTTAAAAGATCTACTCACTGAAAAGATCTACTCACATAAGCCTGACCATACAAGACTTTGCAGCAGTGAGCCCTTGCACAGCACTCAAGTAAATGTTCAGAGCTTTTTCTCTTTGTTACACTTGACCTAAAGACCTTGAGAAAGGTCACTGCTAAGTGCCGCTGTGAGTTCACAGTAAGTGGCTAGCCACTGTGCTCTGAGGTTTTCCTGAAGCCTACTGGTCCCTGAAGTTTCTTTCTTACTTTTTATACTTTGATGATCACTTGCTGAGTTTCTCTAGGAGTGTGATTGAAACAATCTGTGTATATGAACAATAAAACACTAAGCAATCTGCATATGATTGAAATCGTGACTTGAATGCAGCTGTGTAAAAAGCATCCTGACAAGATGAAGGATTTTTGTGACAATTCATGTAGTCAATTCTAGGGTACAGTGCAAGTGAAGAGATGAACCCCTCTACCACTTTTTTGACTGCTTGATGGATTTCTGGTCATAAGCTAAGGAAACAAGTATATAACTTGAAGTCTGGATATTATTCCTGAAGACCAAAAGAGTGTTCAACTTGTAAGCGAGTCCTGAGCCATTCTGTTGCCTTTATCCTTCTTTTCTCACTTTGTTAAATAACACCAGAAAGACTGAAATGTAGAATCAAGCACCAGTTTGTTAAGCTTCCCATTCTGTTTTAGCTACATTTCATTAGGGTTATGCCCTGTGTGCTGCTTGTACGTGATAGAACATAAATGAGATTCTCTGACATCTTTGCATGACCTTATGTAACAACTGGGTAAATTTATGATTAGGTAAGTTTATGTTTTGGGTAAAGAAGTTAAAGAGCATTTGGGGAGTGTTATGATCTTCTGTGCCAGGGGAAGACTGCTGGTAAATTTTTTCTTGCCTTGCAGGACAGAAGTGGTTTTGGAATTAGCCATGACAATCACTTCACGTGCCTTTGCTAGGCACTATCAGGTCCACCTTAGATTCTGTGAGAGGGAGTGGTGGTTAATGGCAATGTATAGTTCATTAAAATATTATAAATAATTCTCTCACTTTGGTCATATTCTTTACACTTTCCCTCATCTTGTAGTTTTTGAGCCAATGTTTCTTTGGTGACTCCACATGCTTCTTTACATAGAAGAAAATTAATTTATGGTTTTCTGCATAGAAAACCATAAATTCTACCAGAACTTCAAAACCATTTCCTTGCTGTAGTATTATTGACCATGAGTTCCTAAATGGGATTAGTGATGGAATATCCTTGGGCTCCCCTTTATGGGCTGTTTTTAAGACATTCTGTGCTGTTTTGCAGTGTCTTCACCCTGCAATACCCACTGGTACGTGTTTGTAGTCCCAAATTTCTAAGGTCTCCACATAGGCAGGAAGAAAGCTTTCACAATTCCACGTTTAAGGACTTTGCACTCCTTTTGAAATATAGCATAATAAGTATGACAATCCCCTGTAATAGCAAACTCATTCTTTACAACTCATAAAGCAATTTACTAATCTTAAATTAGACTACTAGTTTAAATATTCTCTACCTCTTCTATCCTGACTTTGGATTGTCTCTAATTAGCATTTTATCTTGAGTCTGGAGTGGTAATTGTCTCTGATTTTTCCCCAGTCTTACCCAATTGATCTCTTACTTCTCCCAAGTCTCAAGATTTACTTTCTGTTCAACTAACAGTTATGCAACTAATGTATTGTGCTTGCTCCCTACTGTTAAGAGCCAAACCTAGAAACTCTACTGGAGCTTGTCCAGCTTTAACTTCAGGACCAGGATAGTCTCCAGATGTTCCTGTATTGCTTCAGTCTTTTTTTTTCCTTTTGCATCTCCTAACTGTGATCAGTGACTAACAGATTCACTTGCCTTGTTCTTGCTGAACACTCCACAGCTGGAAGAATTTTCCAAAATGATGGGTGTCTGATCCATAAATGATCCTCTTAAGATATTTGTCAGTGTGCATTAGACACAGTTACCTATCACCATCATCAGAACATTTCTACTAAATGATGCATTTTGTGTCTGTTTTAATGTTTCAGCAATCTCTGATCAGATCACTGTCACATTTTTAGTTTAGATACAGACTTCAGAATATTCTTGCTAACTAAACTGTGTCCAGTATTTTGCACTGCGTGTTGATATCTCCCCTCCCTCTCTGTGGTGTATGTTTTGGATGGCTTTCAGTCTTTCTGGTAAATTATTTTGCAGTAATCAGAGTTGTATTGTTATTTTGCTGGTTTTTTGGGGACTCTTTGGGAATATTCCTTTTCTGTTGTATAGTTACACAAAAGAAGTGTAAATAGCACCTTGAAGGAAGTTGATATTTTATTTAGGTTTTGTTTTAAGTCTTGCTGCAATACTATGCAAGACTGGGAAGCAAAAGAAAATTGGTGAATCAGCTCCATTGTGTCTTTTGTATGCTACACAAATTTGTTACAGATGTTTTACTGCCTCTAAGTGATTCAGCTAGAATGGCTTATTATTTGCTGTTGGCAATGTTCTTTTGTTGTATTTGCTTTTCTTCCATCTTTGAGGCTAGCTAGTATGAGACATAAGACTTAGGACTGGATGATTGCATAGTAAAACTAGTTCCTACTTTCCACAAGAGGACATAGAGATGTCTGCCCTAGAAGCTAGCAGAGAACTTCTGGGCATTTTTGCAGTAGTTTTCAGGCAGTTACCACTGTTAAAGTTGAGGCAGACCAGATGTTGAATATCTGATTCTTTATAGCTGCTCATAGTGTGGTGTGTTTTCTGTTGCCTAGTTGTCATCAGCCTAATCAAGGGCAGTCCTGGTCCAGAACAACTTATCAAGAGCTTGCAATCAATACAAAGTTTCAGACCCCTTAGACTGATAGCCTTTCTGGCTTCCTAATTATGTTAAAATCTCCTAAGGTACTTCAGAAGTGCTGGCTTTCGCCAGAAAAGTTTCTTCTTTTCTTCACTGGAAGAATAGATGTTGTTTCTCTTGGACTTTATATGAAGGAAGTCTGTGGTCTGTAGTTAAAAATATCTGTTAATACATGTGTGTGTGGTGTAGCTAAGCCTCATACCTGTGAAACAGTGACAGCAAAGGGAAAATATCCCATATTTTAGATGTTTGCAGTACCTTAAAATGAGAAACATCTCTCTTGTTGGCTAGAGAAACACTGAGAAATGTACAATGAGTGATGTGAATCGAGCACTTACCGTCAATACAATTGATATGTTTGTGTCTCAGGCCGGTTCCCAACCCTCTGCCTCCCTCATGAGTTGTGAGATTTAAATAACATGTGAGTACTCCCTTCCTCCTCAAAATTAACTGAAATTGCTTAATGTAATTGAAAAGATAATATGTGTAGATTGGAGTTGAGAAATATGGTAATTTCAATGGTTCTTCTTTTCATGTGTCAGTTTGAGTATTTTTGTCACCACTTTTTAGGAAATAATTAATTTTGTAGAATAATCTGATGTGTTTGTGAGAGATTTTCTAAGAGCAAATGGCATGCATATGTTTTTAGTTTACAGTTGTCAAAAGAATATTTTATGTAAATGTTTTTAAAGTAACTTGATTCTAAGGCACAAAGTGAAGGTAAGTAACCTTCCACAGACCTATAAAACATTACCCAATGCTAAGACTTTCGTTTATCACTTGCTGGGTTTTCATGAGATTTTACTGACCTTTGGAAAATTATGTATTCCAGATATTTTTTTTTTTTGCAAAACTGGCTATGACTAGTGTAAAACATGGGAAGAATTTTTGCATGCAACATGTCTTTCCTTTTCATGTTTGTCCATCTATGAAAATATATGAAGTGTGATAGGAAAATGTCTAAAAGTAGGTAGAAATACTGTTGCAGATGATTTGGATCTCCACTGCTTATAAATTCCTGGTTCTAACAGCCGCTTAATTGTATCTCTATTCTGTTGTTCATCACCAGCGAGCACCTGCTACATGTTTGCTTAGTAAAGGATATTAGTGCTGGAAAATATTGCAGCTGCACTATATGTAGCAGTAACAAAAAATACAAATAGCAAGGTGACGAGCTGAGTCCAGATTGCCGCCTAAAGCCACAGAGGGGTGGTGACTTTGGTATGTACAGCAGAGCCATGGGATGGCAAGCAGTGATCTCACTGTCTTGGTTGCATGGAGCTGCCTGGAGGATGACTTGTGATAGGTGGGCAGGAGAATGGGAGCAGAGAAACGGACTGTCAGGAGTTAGAGGAGTAGATTTCTGTGAAGTCAGAATGGTGGGCTGTCAAAGTAAAGTCTCAAGCTGCTGTTTCTGCTGTTTACTGAGACTTCATATTTCCTAATACTGGATTCTTGTTTACTGTGACAACACTTTGTTTCAGTCATTTTAAATAGTCTAACAAACAGTGTCAGATGGTAAAGACTTTCAATTGCTGCTAACCTGGGCTGAATTTGAACTACTGACCTAAAGGTGAAAGGTCTCTTATCCCATTACCAATCCTCTAAGCCCACCAGAATCCATTCTGCACACAGTTTATACCAGCTGTTCATGGCCATTTTTAGAACTGAAAGAAAAGGTGATTTTACTGCCAAACAACAGTTCTTCACACAAGAGGGTCAGCCGACAACAGTTAACCAAATTTTTGCCACATTCTTGCCTCCTAATACAACTTCCATTATGTATCTACTGGTTGTCTGCTTTTCAGGCTTCCCAAAAGAACCACAGAAAAGCATTGCTAATTGTTGTTGACAGAAGAGAACAACATTGTTTGTGTAAGTCATTGAATCTGAAAGATGCCATTAACAGTGCTGCCAAGGCATGGAGTGATATCTTAGAGATGACATTCCCATGTAACTCTCATAAAATACTATTAAAAAAGTAGAGAAAGAGGAGACTACTTAATAAGTAGAGAAACAAAAGGTCATGCTTCAAAGGGTACATTAGTTTCTTTGCTTTGGTGAATTTGATGTAAAGTAAACCAAAGAATAGCTGCAGTGTGACCAGAGCCATCTTGAATGAAGTCATCTAAGAAAGCTTTAACACCACAGCTAAATAGAGTAAAAACAGGAATTCAATCTTTAGGAAATAAAGTACTGCTTTTGTGGATACTAGTTTCTTTATTTTCTTACAAGGAGTATGTAGTGGAAAGGAAATTGTGTAGAATTACTAAATTTAAAGAAATTTTTTTTTTGAAGTGCAGGATGTTAATTGAGAAAGTGATGTTGAAATTATGAGCTAATTGACTTGTTGACCTAAAGTGTATGCTGTTTGTCGAAAACACAGAAAAGATTCAGAATTCATAGGCCATATAAGATATGTCTGTCCCATACAATGTAGAAACAAATCCTTGCAAAAGCAAATTGAGATCTGTGTCAATGATTATTGGAATATAACTTCCTATGAGGAAGTAAATTAAATACTTTTTCTAAGTTATATGCTACCATTAAAAAGCTAGTTTGTACTGAATGCCTGTGCATTAGTTTTTATTTCTACATCCTACTTGGGAAACAATAAAAGAAGTCTACCTGAACATCTTAGCCAATGGAGATTTTTGTAGTAGTGATTGCCTTCAGTTCTTCAGTTGTATACTAATAAGTCAGAAAACAAACAGCAAGTGTTGTTATATAGGATGCCTGTTTTTACCCAGTTATGAATTCCTCCTTCCCATTCATTCTGTATATTAGTGTTTGTTTTTCAATAGCCTTTATGAGAAGCTGTTTTTTTGCTGTGTGCTTCCAAACCCCATGTACATGTGAACTATTTTGCAGAGAGATGTGACCCCAGTGTGCTCCTGCTTGTAGTTGTCAGGAAGCTTGCATGCCTGAAGAGCAGAACATGTGTGCACTTCTGTTGCTGTTCAGTTCTCCGAAATAGAAACCAGGCTTACTGAAATACAGGGAGTTGAGAAGCATCTGTAAGTTGGTGAGTTTGGGTCAGTTGATACTGGATTTGGCTGCAGCAGCAAAGCCTGTGGGACTCCAGGTGAATCACATTTCCTGGAATCTGAGGTGTATGTTGAAAGTTAGTTTTGAGATTATTTATCTGAATGTAAAGGGGTATATGACACCAGCTAGGGACTTACGGTAGTAGGGGTGACATAGGCTGTAGTTTTAAGTCTACTGAAATTTAGATTTTTTTGGCTGATGTGGCGTGCTTGAATGTTCCAACTGGTGTGTGAGTAACTTGATGCCTTATACACACAGGGACAAGAGCAGTCTGTGAGTGTCCAGGAGTGTTTGCTGTTAGATCTGAGTACCTTGATAGTCTTGAGAAAAATGTGTCCCAGAATTATTCCCCTGAATATAAGGGGAGCAGTCATCCCTTATTTAATTCTCACCTCCTTCTGTCCATAAAAAGTGCATGACTGTTTTTGTAGCTGTGGATGAACCCCACTATGTTAAAGCTTTAAAACCACTGGCAGTCACAGAGCAGGAGGAAAATTAGGAGCCTTTCTGTACTGTTCTGGTGATGGATGCTAACTGGCCTGTGATGTTGGTAGGTTCCCCAACTCTTATATACCTGCTTTACCATCTATAAAATGGGACCTAATTATTATTTTCTGACAGGCTTTGCCACTAGTTTCTCTTGCTGTATAAATGGGAAAGGGTTAGTGAAGCAAAAACGCTTGCAATACTCATGGGAAATCTGGTTGCTGTGATATGTCTTAAGAGCAGTAGATCCAGTATGAAGGGGAAGCACTTTCCCTTTGCTCTGTATAGCTATTGCTGGTCATAGCAGATATAGCTTTGTGGACTTGAAAGCAGGAATATAAGTGGCATCTTAGAAAGTCTTAAGACTTTTTAAAGGTGGTATATATCATTCTTAAGTGCATTGAAATGATGACTTGTTAGCAACTGTTTATGAGCAGACTTTGTATAAGTAAAAGAACTGATAGTAAAGGTGTTACTTTTGGCAGCTAATTAATAGAGAGTTTTTGCTGATCAATTTTTTCTGCCTGTCCTGTTGAGAATAAGGTAAAGCTGCCTTGATACATCTATGATCTGTAGAATGCTTGCTGCAGACATGTCTGGTTTTGCCCTTTGTGTTGAAGTCAGCAGTAATGTGTGAATGTAGCTACTGTTGTATAACCATACCAACATTGGCTCTTTAATGGCTGGGGTTCACTGGCAACATCTTGGATCAGTCAACTGCAAAACCGAGTATGGCCTAAAGCTGAAGGAGTTGATCGATTGAGTGAGATTCCAGCTCCATTTGTGAGCAAACTTGCATTTATCTTGTCAAAAATTTACTACTTGACTTAGTCTCCATATGCTGGCAAGTAGAGGCTGCTGATGGAGAGGGGATATAGCATGAAATGAATAGACGGAAATACAACAGGCAGGCAGAATAAAGACAGCACCTGAAGTAGAAAGTGGAAAAGAGGGAAGTGATTTAAGTCTAACTTTTAAGAGTGATTTTTACAACAGATACAATTACTTTAGGCAATTATTAGTTATAGTTGTTATGGAGATTTCAAGACTAAAGTTCTTTTCTACTATATGTCATCTGATGGTCTTAATGAATATAAAAATGCATTAAAATGTATTTGGTACCCCAAATTAATGCTACAATTGGAATCGTCTATGTTGTGCCTAAATAGTAGTAGTTGAAGCAGAGTCCTGAAATAAAGTAGGACTTCTCCCCACCCCACAAAAAACCCCTCAACATTTTTTCCTATACATATTTTCTGAATGCTGCTTTGTGTGGAGACACAAAGGGAGTATTTTGAAGAAACAGAAGAAAATATTGACCGAGTCAAAGATCTGTATTGAAGAATGGATTAAATAAATGTTTGTGAGTCTTAAGAAGCAAACAACAAAAATATTTTTCTTTTCAGAGACATTCCATCTTATTTTGATCATCAACAATAAAGCTGAAAACAACAATGAAGCTATTGAATCTGGAATGCCAATTGCTATCCAAGAAAAATGGCAGTATAACTAAATAATGCAAATGTCTTTGGAAAAAGAAAAAGTATTTTAATTATCTGGAATGTTAAAATTCCAAACATGTTCCCAACTCAAAGGTAATCTTTTAAAACTTAAATTCCAAAGTAGGAAAATAAGTTCTGTTGTCCAAATGTGAATGTGTGATAAGTAACTTTCTATTAAAACGTAGGGAGTTTCTATTAAAACTTCAAGTCTTAATAGAAACTTCAAGTCTTAATAGAAATTGAATTGCTTCAATTTAACACTGCAGGATAGACACTGAGATGTTTCATAGGTTCTCAAAATACTGTTATTAAGCTTGACATGCTGGAGAGTATCATGTGTTAGGTAGAATCAAGATTGAATCCCAAAGGTACATCCTTAAACTGTATAATCAGATTCCCATTTCAATGTCATTTTTGTCCTTCAAAGAATAGGTGCTTGTTTCAGTGATGATTTGTCATTAAAATTATGTCAAAATGTCTTAAAATGTTGTTGAAACTCTAAACAAACTCATAGCACACACAGGGCTAATTATGGATGCCATCTGTTTGTTTTTACAAAGCTTTTTTTCTTAAAGACCAAAGCATCTACTTGTTCTGGTAAGCCACAATGTTGTTATAATGACTGAATGTTTTCCTTAATACTGTATACTTGAAGGAAGAAAGACAAGTGGTTTGGTCAGTGACCTTTTCCTGTGTCAGAAAAGGTACATAGTATGACATCTCACCATAAACAGTTGCGAAGTACGTTTTCTTGAGGTATTTTTCTGCTTGGAGCACAAACATTTTATAACAAAAATGGCAGTTCTGTCGTGGTTTCTATATGGAAGAGGTATAGCTGTTTCAGTTGGAAGAACGTGCTTTTAGCATGCCTACCTTTTACTTGATCGATGTGGTGGCGATCAGAGGAATCACCTTGGTTGCTTTTTACTGTCCTGTACCCAATTAAAGGCTTTTTAAAGTTAACCAAGGTGCTCATTTCTCTGCCCATTTGAAGGCAGAAGTGAGTCTGCACGTGCCTGTGCGCGCCCACGTGTGCATGCTTGTACGCGCATCCCACGTGAGCGCGAGTGACGGCAATTCCCAGGGCAGCCTCTTCCAAAGCCGTTAGCGGCAATTTGCAGAGCGCACAGAGCCGCTCTGCTGGTCCAGCCCAGCTATTGTGCATGCTAAGCACTAAACAGATAAGTCTGGAGGGGGGAAAAAAATTGAAGGATCCATCTGCTCATTTCTGCTACACTGCGCTGATGCAAGATTACGCTAATCTGGTTGCTTGTCAGGACAGGTTAGTGAAAGAAGGCGAATGGGTGAGATATAGGCTACGCCGGTTCTCTGGAAAATTGGTAGCGGCTCCTGTATGTGCCATGTTAAGTGTAGCAGAATGGGTTGATTATCAGCTACTTGAAGATTTTCAGTTAAAATATAGTTGTGGCCACAGTGTGAGTCTCTTCAAAATAGAATTGAATAGGAAAAGCTTCTGAACAAAGAAAAATTAACAAAGAAAAATTGTCACCAGATGCATTTGAATTTGTAAAATAAGTGAAAAAAAAACCCCCAACTAAACAAAAAACCCCTACAAACCCCCAGATCCTCCCAGGTCACCTCTCTAGTTTTCCTTTTGTATGCTGCTCCGAGTTATTGTAATCTGCTAATTATTTTTTTGTGTTCTCCATGCAAAGACAGCAGTTCCTGGAGTTTAAGTAGGGGTTTTTTTTTGTGGAGAAAGACAAAAATAGAAACATAGTCCTTTTCTGTTCTTTTGCAGGTGAAATTTCTTATTTATCTGTGTTTGTTTACAGAGAGGTGCTTTTTTTTATTGGTTGCTTTTTGTTACCTACTGACTGACAGTTCTTGACCTTGCAGGTTGAACATCCCGTCACAGAATGCATTACCGGCCTGGACTTAGTCCAAGAAATGATCCGTGTTGCCAAGGGTTACCCTCTCAGGCACAAACAGGCTGATATTCCCATCAATGGCTGGGCGGTTGAATGTCGAGTTTATGCTGAGGTAAATGAGTGGTAATGGGGAGGAGGGGGTAGGTGGTTGAATTGCGGCCTAATAATACCCAGGTGTGGATAAATGCCAAGGTGAAATCAAGGAATATCATATGAAAGTCATGATTTCGAGCATGTAACACGAATGGTTAATGAGGTTTTGTAGAATTGTCGAGTTCTTATTTTTTAATTAAAAATATGGTGTGTGTAGTTTTTTTTCTGAAAGTTGAAAGTAAAGATGATAAGAGAGAGGTAAGCAAATATCATTAGAAATAAGCCTACATGTTCAGTACACGTTTAATGATGCTGGAGTTATTTACCAGAGTTAACCACTCTTTGTAAGTTTCTGAAATGTGTAGTTGAAACTTGTTGACTTTAAAAGACAGTTGAAATTCAATGTCTTACAGAATTTTTGTTGTTTTAATAAAACTTTTGAAAAGGTTGTTGAAAAACCAAGTTACACATTTTCTGAAACCACAGTTTATAGGATAAACTTTCAAAGCACATTCCAAAACAATAACTATAATTATGGTGTGAGTCTCTATCTTACCTTAAAAAAGCTTATGAATATTTAAATCCCATTTTCAAGCACCTTCAAGACATTTTGATATTATGTTTTTTTGGTGTCACTTTTGATACATGAAAATGCAAATTTGTTAAGTAAAAAAAAAAAGTAATTGAATCACAGAGTAATTTGGGTTGGAGGGGACCTTGAAGATCATCTAGTCCCAACCCCCCTGCCATGGGCAGGGACGCCTTCCACTGGATCAGGTTGCTCAGAGCCCTATCAGAGCCTGGCCCTGAACATTTTCAGGGGTGGGAGCTGGAAAATAAGGCCTATCTTCCTTCATTTAGTTTCAGGAACATTTTAGGTAACTCTGCATTTCAAAACTAATGCAGCACCTTGAGACATTTTTTTCCTTGCTTAACTGTTGGAAATTTTGTTACCTAGACCATCTTATATGATGGTGGTTTTTTTTCTTTTTACCTCATGACATGCACAGAACCTCCAAATTGCTCCACTGATTCAAAGTTGTATAGACTATTCTGATAAAGAATAAATATTTGTCCTGTGACTGGCATGGAAACTATTCTGAGTTTTAGTAGGCTTTACAGTGGAGTAAGTGATGCTTAGGCTTTTTTATTTTGTTCATCTTAAATCCCCTTACATTTATGAGTAATGAATCCAGCTACTTTGCCATGAATTAGATTATTCTGTAGGCCATATATTTATTTGTTTTCCTATTAAGTTTGTATTAGTGTTGCATTATGTACATTAATGTAGGAGGTTTCCAGTGGCATAAAGATCAGTTTGACTTCTTAAGATAATTGAAATTCTAACTGCCCTTTTTATCTCCGAAATTTTTTCTTATACTCTATTTTCAAGCCTGGACTCCTGAATACTTTCCCATCCTTCTTCCAAGTGTAGCTAATGAAAATGTCATCTTTGTATATTTTATTTTGGTATATTGTAACTGGTGCAGAATACTTATTTCCTTTTTTTTTAACTGATGCAAGAGAATTTATATACTTCCATTTCTTTATTTGGATTTGTGGGGGCAGATGGATGAAGAAATGTTCTTTGACACAAGTAATTCTGGGCAAAAAAGCAGAGTCATTCCAGTAGCAGTTTCTGTTATGCTTAAAGCTTTTAAACACTCTCTCCTCCGCATCTGCAAAAGCTTAATGCTTTCTCATGTTGAATTTTTTTCCAGGACCCCTACAAATCTTTTGGCCTACCATCCATTGGTAAACTGTCTCAGTATCAGGAACCATTGCATGTGCCAAGTGTAAGTAACTCTGTTCTGGTTTTTTGTAGCTGCTGAGTTTCTCGTATATAAAGACTATAAATACTCAGCAGCTTTGTAAACCAGACCTTTTTTCCAGCTTTTTGCCAGAGTGGGGACAGGACATGGCAGTACTGATTTGTGCAACCTGAAAAACTGCTTAAATGTGAACAGTTCCAAGCTGGATTAAAAATGTTCAGATTGGGTATAACAGGGAACCAATACACGTTGAAATGGTTTGTTCTATAACTTTCAGCTTATGTTTTTCAAACCCAGCTTTAGTAAATATACTTGTGGTCATTAAAAATGACAGTAAACTTTTGAGTCAGCTCTTTAAGCATAGAGAACTGGGGACGCTGGTGAGAAACTGCTGGTGATTTTTATTTAGTTTTGTAGACTTTAAAGAGGAGTTTCTTACAGTGCTTATTATGTGTTTCAGGATACAGCCTAACCATATAGAATAGGTGTTTAGCAAACAATGTTTTCTGCTGGGTGTAAAGAGCAAATACACTGCCTTTCTGTAAAATCAAGGTAGTCTTAAATTATAAGTGCACATATACATGAGTGACACTGTGTCAGTACAATGATGAGACTGTACCATCTGTGAATACAATTATTCAGTCTGATTGCTTGCACGGAAAATACTGAGAGATTACAGGAGGAATCTTAAATGTGGAGTTGTTATTGGATATATGATTTATTTCGCTTTTTAAATTGTTTTTGCCTGTGTACTTTCCAAAGGGACCTGACCCTTTCTGGTCTTTAAGGCTTCATGCTGTGTTCAAAGCCTGAAAGCAGAAAAAACCTGTGAAGATCTAAAAGGCATTATGTGCTCTTAAAGAGGAGATGAGGCAAAAAGGTATCACTGGATGTATCTAAACTTATTTTTAATGAAACAAAGAGTGTATTTAATAAGAATTTATAATGAGTACTCCAGTGGTTGTTAGAAGTTTTCACCATGTTGTAATAGCTAACACGATGTCAAACATTTTGCCCTTGCAAGTTTTTGCAATTTACAATTTTCCAAACGTGAGACCTGTTGAAAGTACAAGTGATAATGGACAAACTATACCCCCTACAGTCTTTGTCCCACCAAATATTTCTTCAATTAATGCTGCAGCAGGAGTTTTATGTAATAACATTTGCGCTCGTGAGCCATCCATACAAAGAAAAAACAATTAAAATGCCTTAAATGTTCTGCTTACTGCTGTTATTTGCTTGTGTGAATGTTGCATGTCAGCTAAATGGACCACGGAATAGATAAAGTGATTGGGTGTAGGAGAGTGCACACTAAGCTTTGTCTATCATTATTGCTGGGAGCAATCAAATTGATGCCAGCAGGACAGTAGACGCGTTGACAGCTGTAATTATGTATCTCCATGGTGATCACTTTTGGCCTGTCATGGAGGCCCATGAGTCCCCTCCCTTGCAAGCATTTAATCAGATTGGGCTGTCACTTGTCAGGTAGATGGGGTGGGCTGGGAGTTGTGCTTAGGGGGAGAGGTGAATTGAAAATGAAGGTGGGAGACGCCTGATTGCTTCACGTAGTCCATCGTGGTACCAAAGAAAGAGATTTTAATTACACTGGAGGCTTCAGAGCATTGGGTTGAGGAGCTCATATGGAGTCTCTAGGCTTCTCTTCCTGTTTACTTCCCCAGTCATATTAAAAAATAGAAGAACTATTTTTATGTAGGTACTCATGGTTTGGTGTCTTAATACATATATTTCTGCTAGCATGAAACGAATTTCTCTCCTGAGAATGTCGTGCTGCAAAGAACAAAATTAATGTGGCTAAAAAGGTACAGCGTTACAGACCCATTGTGTCGTGGTGTTTGTTTTCTGCATTTTAAGTTTTAGAGTTGTCAGCAATTTGGTTTGAGAAAAATTAGCAGAGACTTGTAGCGTGTCACAGCAAGTTCAGCTTATGTGTATTGCCAAATGTATTGGCAATTCATTTCTTCTGTGTCTCAAGTTAGTTCTGATTTACCATGCCTCCTGTGTGTCAGCTGCCCATGTTGATGGAACTGTTGAGCATGGCTGTGTGAGAGCCATGTTTTGCTTAGCCATGGGGAAGAATATGATGGCTATTTTTGTCATGTAGTTTCTAATTTCCTTAGAACATGGTGCTCATAAATACCAAATTTTTTTTCGTCTTTGATAATGAAGCTGAAGACAGGTGACTATAAACCAGCCCCTTATGTGTGATAGTGAGCTTTGATGTTTGGTACTCCTACACATGTTCTGCTATATCTGGAGAGCTGCAGCATTGCTCTCTGTCACTGTGAGCAGTAGTCTGGTATTTTAATGACTCTTACCAGGAAAAGAAAATTCTCAGACCCAGATATAGCAAAGAATTGAGAAATACTAGAATCTGTTTGTGTTCCTAAATGGAATTTGATGCATTAAGAGTTCATTGCAGGACTGAGACACAGATTATGCTTCTCCCCAGGCCCCCCCACTTAAGCATTTTTTATTCATTTTGCTGTTGTCCTAATGTAATAACACATGAGGATAATACAACAGCAATAAAGTGTTGGGGCTATAATATGAATGAGCTCTAGGCTACAGCAGGACCTTTAACCCTAGCTTTTCCTAAATATCTTAAATACTGAGTAAAAGAAAGGAACTATATTAAACAGAAGTAAATGCTGGAGGTCTAATAAATATTGCTATTATTTATCAAGTTCAGCACATTATAGTGAGTAGCTGTTGAATTAGGGTTTCTTGTTCATCCAATATTCATTAAATTCTGTCACACCATATAGTTTATAAAATCACCTACTGTTACCAGGCTCTGAAAATGTAAGCACCACAGGGAGAATTTAAGATAGTATAAACATATTTCTTTTTTGCTGTCATTTTTTGGTCATCTTGCATTTATTTTATGAAAATTAACTTCCATAGAGGACTCCAGATATTTTTAAAAGTAAGTTATGAAGTAGCTTAAGTAGTTTATATTCTCTGTAGCCTTTTCAAGATATTGTGATTAGGGAAAAATGTGAATTTTGTAGTGGTCACGTACATCTGTTGTATATGAGCAGAAACATAGAGCCAGGCAGAGCATATAGTTGGCATAGCCTCAGAAGTCTTAGTTAACTTTAGGGTCTGACTAACCTGCTTATTGTGGGCCTGAGTTATGGACCTTTCATATGTTTTTTTCTTTATCAAGGTGACATACATGTGTCAGTACTTACCTAAGCATATATAAAGCACTCCTGAAAGCTTGTGTGCAATCACTTTATAGGTGCTGCTTCAGACACAAAAGGCACAGTACAATTCAAGAATGTGTGGAGTATGTATGTCATACCTTGTCTTATGTATGTATTTATTGAGTATTAGGAAAAAATGTCAGGGGCAGAGGATTTCTCTGGAACTGAGTAGGTAAATTCTTTCTGACTTAAATGTGAGAACATGTGCATTGACTTTATACATGGACAACTGTTCTGTGAGAAAGGATGGTTTAGCAGCTGGAAGAAAGGAAGCTGAGAAATACACTGCATGTTTTTTGTGTAATCATGACATGTCTGAACTACCTTCTCATCAGTAACTAATGTTAAATGTACCTGATGTGAGTAGTGGGGAGCCCAGTTAAGCGCAGATAAAGCACATTCAGATAAGAATCTATTAAAGTGGTACAGAAGCAATGCTGCCTTTACATGTGAATAAGTATAGAAAAAAAAAGTAAATATGTAAATATAAATATATGAATACAAACATGTGAATAAGTGAATTTCTTCCTAAAATAAACATAATGTCCTAAGAACTAGTCAGACAATGTTTTTTACTAAAGAAAGTGAATACACCTGCTAGGGTATCTTTTTATGTCATTTGGATAATAAAGTCATCATCATGCCCTCATGTGGATTCTCTAGACAAGAGGTTCTACATGTGGTCCCTTGATAATTGCCTAAATTAAAATATTAAAGGCCTAACAGCCGTTGTGTTGACCTTTTTCTGCCTTGCTGCAGACAGATGAGCTGCTGTTTATTACAAAGGTTCCTTCCCACAGGTGAAGATTTAAGTGAGATTCCAGGACCCTCTTTCCCACCCCTTTACAATGCAGTATATCAGAGTCCTGCTGTTTCAACAGCTTTGATTAGAGCCCTCCATGCTTATGATGCCCAGAATGCATTTATCACTCGAGTTATTTTGATTAGTTTAAAAAAAATATTTCGAATTCCAGTGCTCAAAACCAGCAATTTAATAAATATTTATTCCCCAGAAATTGCTCATTTGAAAAGTTTTATATGGCTAACCTCATTGTTACAGTGATGAAATCAAACTGAGAGATGAAAACAAGAATCAGCAATATACAAACTATCTTGTTGGCTGGTTAACAGCAATCAGCCTCTTCAAAAGAAATTTTTGAACTCATGTTATTTTTTTCCATGAATATTGCAGAATCAGAGCTTTAATTGGGGCTGTGTCCTTACAAAGCAAAGCCATGGAAAAAGCTGTGTAAACATTAAAGCCTCAGGGGAAGAGCAGCAACAGAAAAAAAAAGTTTAACAGTTGAGAGGGTGAGACAGAGAAGGAAAGTGTTACAGACATGAAAACCATAGGCTCAGTGTTCCTATGGAGCTGATAAGCTGAG